>NC_088909.1:111370930-111670930 GCF_037157495.1 Lathamus discolor | reverse complement strand
AGATCGTGATGTTTAGGAATGAGCACACTTGAGCGGCATACGTCAAGAGCATTCTGATAAACCGCAGTGCTCAAGTGACCAGAATTAGCCACTTATTTTTATGTAATCACTTCCTCTGTGATGATTGGGGCTGTTCAGCCTGGAGAAGAGAAGGCTGCGTGGGGACCTCATAGCAGCCTTCCAGTACCTGAAGGGGGCCTATAGGGATGCTGGGGAGGGACTCTTCATCAGGGACTGCAGTGACAGGACAAGGGGTAATGGGTTCAAACTGAAACAGGGGAAGTTTAGACTGGATATAAGGAGGAAATTCTTTCCTGTTAGGGTGGTGAGGCACTGGAATGGGTTGCCCAGGGAGGTTGTGAGTGCTCCATCCCTGGCAGTGTTCAAGGCCAGGTTGGACGAAGCCTTGCGTGGGATGGTTTAGTGTGAGGTGTCCCTGCCCATGGCAGGGGGGTTGGAACTGGATGATCTTGAGGTCCTTTCCAACCCGAACTATTCCATGACTCTGTGACTCTATGATTGCGTTGACTCAAGTTCTCCTCAACCAAAACTGGCTTCCCTTTAACTCCCTCAGAAAGAGCTTTCCACAGGCGCGTGCCATCCTGCCTCAACAGTCAGGCTGACGATGGTCGTCCTCAGCTTGATGTGGATTTACAGAGGGAAAGGTCTCATCACGACACTGCGATGGAATAGGCTCTTGGTGACAGGGGAATGTGGAAAAGAAATATAAAATAAGTAGAAGTTTTTTCTGTATGCAAACTTCTCCGATTTACGAAGCAGGTGTAGATGTTTAAATTTGATTCACATATTTTTATTGTAAATGTATTATTCTAACCCTTTTATCCCTAAGTATTAGCCTCAAATGTATTTATATAGCTGTTACTCAAGAAACTCTTTTTAGCAACAGAGAGAGCAATTCGTTGCTGTGCTCTATCTTGTGCCTAATCAACTCCTTTCAACACAGAATCTTATTAGCAAATCCCTTAAGGAGCCGTTCTTGTTTGTGTTGGAAAGCAAAGTAAAGTTCTTGTGTATTCAGTGATAATGGGTTAGTTACATGCCACGTTTTATGAAGGGCATTATCTCTAATATGTGTCATTTCAAAAAAGACTGGAACATTAATTTATTTTGATAGTGAAAAATGAGTTCTAGAACACGACGAAGATTGCTTGGTTGATCAGACCCTATCCCGAATTCTCTGAGCTAGGAAGAAAAATGTCTGCCTAGTTTAGAGAGGAAATTGAAAGGTCATAACCTGAAGAATACCTAAATAAGAATGAGCCTAACTTAACTAAACCAGCTCACGTAGTTCAGACAAGAGGTCACATAGAATGGAAAATGCTTTGGTTGTGCTCTTCGCTACGATAAGGGATTCAGAGGGGAAACGGGACGAGATGCTTTTTTGTTGCGCCTACATCATCCCTGACTAACACGTTATCTGTTCTTCTAAGCTCTGGATAATCTTCCATTTCCCTAGGAGATCTCTTGGAGTGCTTGACAGGTACGTACACGTCGCCTCATGTCTGTGCACTTTGTAGACCTCTGAAAATCTGGAGGAAAGCGATTTTCCTCACTTTCAGCCAAGAAACAACCACGTAGTTTTCTCAGTCCCCCATCACCCAACCTTTTCCAGCCCAGTTGCTCCCCTGATTCCATAGGATTGATGGAGACACAGTCTACTAACTGTGGGTAGCGGGGAAATCCATGGAATTTGCATTTCACCCCGTAGCATAAAGTGAAAAACCCAGTACATAAACCAATGTGCCAACCCACCCCGGCCCGTATTTATCAGAGAAGTACCTGTGCTGCTTTGGGCTTTTTATTATAGCAATGCAATTACTTCTGTCAAGAAATACATCACTTTGCCCGATTCTAAGAAAAAATGGGGAAGGATTCTTAATAATTAATCAAGTGAAATTCCTTTAAAAAATGCCACCAACTTTATTATACTGACACTGGCAATCACAGTCACTTGACTACCTACAGAGTGAGAATTTCTTTAGCTGTTACTGCAGTCTGCAGAATGGGCTTGCTGGATGACAAATGCTAAAAGTTCGGTGGAAGACTAAGCAGAGTCTTTGCAAAAGCTGAGGTTTTATCCATCCACTTACAGCGAGACGGCAGAAGCAAAGTCTGCCTGATGAAAGCCACAGCTTCAGATTCTTCCGTAATTAGGAGCCCAGCTGCTAACGAGCGTGCTAAATTCACACGCATGCAGGTGAAATTCTTGTTGGCATTGACTAGGATTTTGTACGTTAAAACAGCGTTTGATGGGCATAGAGCAGATGAACGTCATCTACAGGGGCTGCTCTGCCATGTCTTGCACTGACTCTTTTCCCCGCCTCGTCTCTTCGGGCAATGCATCCATGACCTGAGATTCAAGAGGTGAAAGACACGTTTAGTTGTCAGCTTTGAACTTGGCTCAATGCAGATGATGCCCTAACTCTCAATCATTTCTTAATCTAGGAGACCTACAGAGCAGGTGGGTATAACCTTTTACAGAGGTGTGTGAAGCTGGAATAAAGACCCGATTCGCTTGACCTGATTGAATCGGTAAAGGCTGATGCATTGAAATGAAAACATTTTGCACAAAATAAAGAGGTTTTCATGGATCTTTCCCGAATCCATAGGCAGGAGCCGGTGGGAACTGGCTGCTTTTAGACCACCCGCTATCACTGCAAGCCATCCTTGACGACCCATGGCTCACAGGCAAATCCTTCCTCCTAGTTGCTATGGCACACCCCACGGCCCCTAAATCCCTCCCTGCGTTTAATGTGTCTTTGCCATGGAAGCAAAAACTCTGTTTCCAGCCAGAAAAAAAGGCACCGACCTGTGCAGACTTTCTGCAGTGCTGAGGTCTAGCTCCACCTCCCCTGGCTTCCATCACATTGGGGAGGATCAGAGCTTGGCCTGACACGGTCTTCATCTATACACTGAGATTTGTTAGGTAAGGCACTTGCAAGGGGCAATCCGAGCCACCTACGGTCTGAATCTGCCTATGGAAGCGTTAATTCTCATAGAATCATAGAATAGTTCAGGTTGGAAAGGACCTCAAGATCATCCAGTTCCAACCCCCTGTCATGGGCAGGGACACCTCACACTAAACCATCCCACCCAGGGCTTCATCCAACCTGGCCTTGAACGCTGCCAGGGATGGAGCACTCACAACCCCCCTGGGCAACCCATTCCAGTGTCTCACCACCCTAACAGGAAAGAATTTCCTCCTTAGATCCAATCTAAACTTCCCCTGTTTCAGTTTGAACCCGTTACCCCTTGTCCTGTCACTACAGTCCCTGACGAAGAGTCCCTCCCCAGCATCCCTATAGGCCCCCTTCAGGTACTGGAAGGCTGCTCTGAGGTCTCCACGCAGCCTTCTCTTCTCCAGGCTGAACAGCCCCAACTTCCTCAGCCTGTCTTCATACGGGAGGTGCTCCAGTCCCCTGAGCATCCTCGTGGCCTCCTCTGGACTTGTTCCAACAAGTTCATCCCTTACCATGCAATACGACTGCACTCCGGAACGTGGCACAGCTTTAGGTACCAACCCTTAGCTGTTGTCTGCTGAGACCAAATGAACTTCAATGGGGACTGCCCCTCGGGAGACCTCTTTGATGACGATTCTGCTAACAGCTTCTTTGGCACAGCCACCGCTGGACTGTTTTAGTGCTTTCTATGGAGAATCGTGTCCTAAATTCTCCTGATAAATGACTTGTAACGTTGTGTGACCTTTCATACCCATATATTACCAGTGACTATATTAATGACACTTCAGAAGCAATGAGAGATTTACCACGTCAGGCTGCCTGCAGAATTCAGTGCAAATGTGCTGCAGTCCAAGTAAATAGCAAGACTGGACCCAAATTATACCCCCCCCCCCCCACATATATATATATAAAATGTACAAGAAATCCTAAATCTATTTGGATTCCTTCAAGGAAGCTGAATGCTGCAATGATTAAGCTGCAATAAACCAGCAATTACTGCGTGTGCCACTCCTTGGAGACTCAAAGAGGTTCTGGCTGTAAGAACCATTTAAAAGCAAGATAGATCATTTGCTAAGTAGATGCCCGGATCTGAGCCTGAAATCAAAGCCATTTAAATGCCAGCTATGAGAAGGAAAACAGCACTTCTCGTGTTCGGCTTCCCCTCGCCACTCAAAATGGGGATGAAGCTGAAGCCTGGCTCGACCCCTTTGCAGCAGGACGGAGGCACGGCAAGCTGGGCTGTCACTGCGTACCCTGCCGATGCGGGGCACGCCAAGGGATGCGCAGAGGCGCTGAGCTGGCAACGCAGGCGGGCATCCCAGATCCCATAGCGAGACTCTCCAACGTGTGCTTAGCGACCTGCCTCCGCTGAGCTTCAATCCAAGCGGGTATCAAGGCGGTGGAGGAGCGGAGCGGGAGCAGCCAGCTAATCAAGCCGGCGAGCGCTGGAAAGGTCAGAGCTGTTGCAGGAGTGTTGGCTTCCACAGCCTGTCACGGAAGGGAACTGCGGCGTTTGGGCGCTGTGCGGGGAGCTCAGCCCAGATCTGAAAGGCAAATCATAGAACCATAGAATGGTTCGGGTTGGAAAGGACCTCAACATCACCCAGTTCCAACCCCTGCCATGGGCAAGGACACCTCACACTAAACCATCCCACACAAGGCTTCATCCAACCTGGCCTTGAACACCGCCAGGGATGGAGCACTCACAACCTCCCTGGGCAACCCATTCCAGTGCCTCACCACCCTTACAGGAACAGCTTCCTCCTTATATGAAAGACTAGACGATTAAATTGCCTAAATGAAGCAATAACTTACACTTGGAAGGCTCTACTACTGCCTGGTTAACTGCACCTAATACAGTTTAGCTGAACAGCTTAGCCTAAGCCTGAGTGAAATAGTTTAGTCTGGGCAGCTTTGGAATTAGGTGATTCTTTGCGTTTTGTGCCTTGTTTCCAAGCAATGGAAAACGCTCTTTCTCCTGAGTGGGCCCCTCTTTGTCTAAACAGCACCTGGATAATCCCAGAATCCCAGACTGGTTTGGGATGAAGGGACCTTAAAGCTCACCCAGCTGCAACCCCTGCCATGGGCAGGGACACCTTCCACTGGAGCAGCTTGCTCCAAGCTGGCCTTGAATCAATGACTAACACATCTGTGTTTGTCTTAACAGATTTTTCTTAATAACGGGTCTAATATAGTATCTATGGCTGCTATTCAGAAACATTCAAGTGCTGGAAAAGAAAAAGTATATATTCAAATATACATAAAGGTGTATCTATAGGTATATAAACATTTTTCAGGGCCATTTTGCAAGGCCAGGTTGGATGAAGCCTTGGGTGGGATGGTTTAGTGTGAGGTGTCCCTGCCCATGGCAGGGGGGTTGGAACTTGGTGATCTCAAGGTCCTTTCCAACCCAAACTATTATATGGTTCTATGATTCTATGATCCTATGGTTCTATGGTTCTATGATCCTATGATCCTATGTTTCTATGATCCTATGATTCTGTGATCCTATGACCCTATGGTTCTATGATCCTATGATCCTATGTTTCTATGATCCTATGATTCTATGCTCCTATGGTTCTATTATTCTATGACCCTATGGTTCTATGATCCTATGTTTCTATGATCCTATGATTCTATGCTCCTATGGTTCTATTATTCTATGATCCTATGATCCTATGATTCTATGATTCTATGCTCCTATGGTTCTATGATCCTACAGTTCTATTATTCTATGATCCTATGGTTCTATGATCCTACGATCCTATGATTCTATGATCCTATGATTCTATGATCCTATGATCCTATGGTTCTATGATCCTATGATCCTATGATTCTATGCTCCTATGGTTCTATTATTCTATGATCCTATGATTCTATGTTTCTATGATTCTATGCTCCTATGGTTCTATGATCCTATGGTTCTATTATTCTATGATCCTATGATCCTATGATTCTATGATTCTATGATCCTATGGTTCTATGATCCTATGATTCTATGCTCCTGTGGTTCTATTATTCTATGTTCCTATGATTCTATGACTCTATGATCCTATGATTCTATTATAAAGCTCACCACTTCGTTGACAAACATATATCCAAACTGAAAAATACAGACCACTTTAGTACAATGCTTCCCTTTGAAAACAGGGAAGCACATGCCTTTCACTGAGATCAAGCTTGTGTTTCTGGACAAACTCTGTTATCCCCCAGTTCCTTTAATTCCAGCTTTGACTGCTGAAGACAACTTGATCCAGGGTCAGCGTTGGACGGAAGATGCGCAGAAAGGGCAGCAGCCCCCCCATTGTGATAAATCTGGCTCTCTTCATGCATCCCATTCCAGTTGTTTCATGCGCTCCCTGCTCTTGCAGCTTCCCTTGGACCAGAGCGCAGAACCCTGCCCCGGCGGCCAATGCCAGCATCCCTCTGGGGATGCCTGATGCGTCGTCCTGCATTCTTCCCCTTGCGAGCTGGGGACATCCCTGCCCTTACACACTATCTAACCCCGGAGGGATGTTTCTGAGTTTGCCCTGCTTGGCTTAACCTGTTCGATGGCATTTAAGGTTTATTCAGTTCTGGGGGGGGGGGTAATACCGCAGAGAGGCACCAGTTCGAGTCCTGTCGGCTCCTCACAGCCACCCCAGCCGCACAGTGCCCCCAGCCGGGCTCAGGGATGTCCTTCCTGCAGTCCTGCTGTGTGCTGCTGCAGGAAAGGCAGTGCCCATGCTGCAGAGCAGATAAAGCCTACAGCGTTACGGCTTGTTTCCTTGCCCCCGTGTGCTGGAAACCTTCAGCTTTTTAACAGACAGCATGCACAATTATGTAAAAAAATCTTCCTGCATATTCCTAAAAAATCTTCCTATTTATATTCCTATAAACACTAGAGAACTTTCTCCTTCAGCAAAGACAACCGTATTAAAGCACCGTTCATACCGTGCGATGCTGTGGTCCCCAGGCTGGTTTCATTCGCACTGCTGTAAAGCAGTAGCGATGCTGCTGAAATCAGTGTATGGGCTTCAGGCCTTAGTGAGGCAGAGGAAAGGTACTTATGGAGTGACAGAATGGTTCTGGTTGCGATACCCCCCAGCTCCAACCCCCTGCACACCTTCCACTAGAGCAGCTTGCTCGGGGCCCCATCCAACCTGGCCTGATCTGGAGTGAGCGATAACCCTGGCACCCTATGAATTCTGAGTCTTGGTTCGGAGTCATCACACTTCCAGCAGGATCCCTCCGTGTCGTCCAAGGTCATTATTATCTCTGTTGAGACAACGAAGTCCTATAAATCTGAGTGTAAAATGCTTTGCTTTCCCATTTCTTGTTTATTTTTCCTGATTATTTTATTCACTGGGGCTGGAAACTGCTGCTTTTCCTTTGTTTTCTGTTCTTAAAGGGATGCAGGATCAATATATATCAATAGATACATCTCTATATCTCTTTGTTGAATTTTATCAATTCCCTCAAAAGGCACAAAACATTTCCTCCTGTAGATGGCATTGTGTCCTTCGTGCCTTCAGCCGGACGTATGGAAGAAGGGATCCCAAGCTTGCTAAACCCTCCTCATCCTCGGTAAGTGAACGCTCTGCAAACCCAGGAGCTGCTTAATAAGTGAACTGGTAAAGTGGTCGCTGTAGGCACTGGGGCTCACTGGGGCACACTGCGGCCGGCACTGGTGGCTGTCTTGGAGGAGCCACCACCAAACGTGGTTTCTTTTGAGCCTGCAGGGACTTTTTAGGGCTCCTCTGCTGCAGTGGGCAGCTCAGGTGTGTCAGCAAATGGGTCTGGGGATCCCAAAGCACACGATCATGGAACAGTTTTGGTTGGAAAGGACCTCATGAAGCTGTTACCCTCACCCCTTGCAAAGCAAGCAGCAAGTTAGAATCATAGAATCATAG
Source organism: Lathamus discolor (assembly GCF_037157495.1). Lineage (NCBI taxonomy): Eukaryota > Metazoa > Chordata > Aves > Psittaciformes > Psittacidae > Lathamus > Lathamus discolor. Next base: position 111,663,057 of record NC_088909.1, on the reverse strand, counting down.
AACAGTTAGGGTTGGAAAGGACCTCAAGATCACCCAGTTCCAACCCCCCTGCCATGGGCAGGGACACCTCACACTAAACCATCCCACCCAAGGCTTCATCCAACCTGGCCTTGAACACTGCCAGGGATGGAGCACTCACAACCTCCCTGGGCAACCCATTCCAGTGCCTCAGCACCCTCACAGGAAAGAATTTCCTCCTTAGATCCAATCTAAACTTCCCCTGTTTCAGTTTGAACCCATTACCCCTTGTCCTGTCACTACAGTCCCTGACGAAGAGTCCCTCCCCAGCATCCCTATAGGCCCCCTTCAGGTACTGGAAGGCTGCTCTGAGGTCCCCACGCAGCCTTCTCTTCTCCAGGCTGAACAGCCACAACTTCCTCAGCCTGTCTTCATACGGGAGGTGCTCCAGCCCCTGATCATCCTCGTGGCCTCCTCTGGACTTGTCCCAACAGCTCCATGTCCTTTTCATCATGGGCCTTCCCCGGGCTGCCCACCCAGCAGCAGTGCAGCCTCGCACAGGGTTATTCAGGTGTCTGGGTCCTGTCGCGACCCATTGACGCCATCGGTGCTTTCAGAGGGCTCCGTGCCGTCGCACCCGGACGCTCCATCGCTGGGGCGAGCGAACGTGCATGTTTTTCCCATCTGGATGAAGTAACCCCGCACGTGGACGGGTGAATTCCACGTGGGGCCCGGTGTCTTCTTACTTCTGCTTTGGGCAATGCAATCAGTTGGGTCAGACTGGGGCTGACTGAGATCGGTGGGGTTATCGCTCCTCGTTTTCAATGGGATCGGAACCAAACCAAGTGCAGCTCAACGTTTCCAGGATTCCCTTGTTAATTCTGGCCTGTTATGCACCTATAGAATAGTGAAAAGAGGCAGATGCTGGGTAATTCAAGCAGAATGACTGTGCGTCTTTAAAATGGGGACCTGTGCGGGGCTGTGATGAGAAGCATGAAAGCGGAGCCTGTCTCTGGACCCTGCAGACCTAACTCATTTCAACACCCAGGGCAGTACTCCCCAACTCTGCCTTGGCAATAACCTGTGCAAGAGGCTACAGGGTGCAGTTTCACAAGCATTGAATTTGGTAATAAAACCGGTTTAACTTGATGACCTTCTCCCTGCTGTGCTGCTCGCTCTCTTGCAGTGCTCAGCATCATCATCAGATAAGCAGGATTGGGGAGCTACCAACATGAGATCGATTTTGACCCATAAAGGTGATTATTGGTGTTCCAGGTGTATTTAGTGGTCCAGGTCAGCCTGTGACTGTGCAAATATCTGAGCTCCCAAATGGTTGTGACCCTCTGCAGTCACAACCCTCTCCTGATGATGGTCTTTAACCATTAACACGGATGCTCCTTCGGACACTGGTTGTCCCAAGCATCACTGTTCTGGCCATAGGCACTTCCAGAGAGCTGCCACAGAGCCAGGACTGCACCCAGTGCCAAGCCATGGGTTTCCCTCTGCTGCTAGACTGGAAAATGCAGCTGGGATTTAAACTCATTTTGAAAGTGCAATTCATTGGCAAGGAGCATCGAAACCCGGTAACACTGCCGCGGTTTGGGTTCGCAAACGAGCATCTCCGCTTAGGAGGGATGATGCGCGGAAATAAGTGCTTTGTCTGTTGTATTTCAGGGTGCAATCAACCAGGCCCACCCAGATCCTTATTGCAGCCTGGGGCTGCTGCAGACCAGTGCAGTCCCAATGGCAATCACCAGCGGCGATGGCCTGGGGAATCAGTCTGCTCATGGGTAAACAAGCTCCTTTGAGACTGAAGATGGAGAGGGGCGGCGGAGCCTACGGCTGGAAGGAGCCAAGCAGGGCTTGTCGGGAGGACTGCAACACGGGGCTGTCTTCATCACAACAGCTTCAAGGTGAATGCAGGCAGGAGCTCAAAGCTCTGCGCTCTGCGTCCTGGCACAGGCTCCGCGTCGCACCAAATCCATGCCTGGTGCCCCTGCACCCCTCACATCCACCGCGGCAGGATCCTGCCCTCCTGAGCACGGCAGCTCTGCCTGCAGAGGTGCCTGCACCACGGATCCCCTTGCTCCTACAGGTCCGGCCCTGTTCCAGGAGGATCCGGGCCCTCTAACGTCAGGCAGCCCTGGTCCTCTCTGCGGTGGGAGCATCAGCAGCCGGGCTTCCAGGAGCACAGGGCACAAGAGATGCCTTTGGTCTGCTGTTGCGTCTGCGCAGGATGCAGGCAGAAAGGGGGTGACAGAAAGCAATTTGGTACACACGCCCAGGCTTTGGGAAGAAACCCAAAACCGTCGTGTTTTGGGTTTATTCAAATAAACCGAAACATCCGAAATGAGTGTAAGGTTCCAAAATTCACTTTGCATGATTAACGCTCTCAAATATTTATGTTTAACTTTCCAAGAAATGAGAATCTTCACTTTCCTGTTAGATAGCTGCTGCTCGGTAAAAAGATTCTGAAATTGGATGTTACAGGTCACGGAATTGTATTTATACACCCATTTCATGCTTCAGGAAATCAGCTTCTTAAAACGCAATACTTGATTACAGGGAAAATGCTGCCTGTCTCAATAAATAAATAAAGTGGCTGCTGCTCCTTCTGCTGCCGGGGGGAGGACTTGGTGCTTGGGGTGAGCCGTACGCGCCATCGATACCCCCCTGCTCTGATGAAGCTGTTACCCTCACCCCTTGCGAAAGCAAGCAGCAAGTTAGAATCATAGAATCATAGAATAGTTAGGGTTGGAAAGGACCTCAAGATCATCCAGTTCCAACCCCCTGCCATGGGCAGGGACACCTCACACTAAACCATCCCACACAAGGCTTCATCCAACCTGGCCTTGAACACTGCCAGGGATGGAGCACTCACAACCTCCCTGGGCAACCCATTCCAGTGCCTCACCACCCTCACAGGAAAGAATTTCCTCCTTAGATCCAATCTAAACTTCCCCTGTTTAAGTTTGAACCCGTTACCCCTTGTCCTGTCACTGCAGTCCCTGATACGGCTCAACACTGAATATTGCTAATTTTGCTGCGGCTGAGATCCTGAGCTAGCAAAAAGCTTTCTTAGCTCAGTTGGTGTTTAATGCTACCTTTTTTTTTAAGCAAAATGTTGTATTTATATTTTTATTTACATTTAACTTGATACTTAACCAAAACTTTATATTTAACCAAAATAATTAACTACTAAATATAAGCATCTAGCTGTGCAACCACCGTTCCTAGAGCTTGAGGGGCACAGATGACTCTAGATCAGGGTGATATTAATATTCACCACTCCTCCATTTAATCAGAACTCATATGGATTCTTTCTGAATTTCCTGACTTCATAACCCTGAAACTCCGTTTCAAACACGAATATCAGACTGCTTGACTGTTCCTAGGTATGAAGACATCCGGGCCAAAGTTTGCTGTCGTACTATTTCCTTTAGGAAGCTATGGTAGGAAAGCCCTTTCGTTCCATAATGGATGGCTCTGTATAGACCAAGTTGTGTAGTGAAAGGGAGCACTCAGAAAGTGGGAGGAGGGTAGGGATCAAAGACGTCTTATTTGTCTGAGAATAGAGCTGATGCCGTTACCCTGTGTGCTTACAGCACATGGAAGCCAGCAAATGTCAGCCTAAACCTGAAACTGCTCTTTGGCATTTTGCAGCTGCAGCAGCATCCTGCAGGCACTGTGACACGAGACGGGAGCTGCGGCAGCATCCCATAGCCGCTGGGTGATGAGCAGGGTTTGAAGCCTCGAGGAACTGAAAATGCGAAGTCTCTGGGGAATAAGGAGCAAAAAAAAGAAGCGTGCATATGTGATCAAAAGCATATATCGTGTAATCCGAAGTAAAAAGGTGCAAAGAAGCAAAGCAAAGCAAAGCAGAGCAAAGCAAAGCAAAGCAGAGCAAAGTAAAGCAAAGCAAAGCAGAGCAAAGCAAAGCAAAGTAGAGCAAAGCAAAGCCAAGCAAAGCAAAACTCTTCTGCAAAGAAGCAAGCACTCAGTTTTGTTGTAGTGGTTTTGCCCAGAACTTGAGGGGTGAAGATGTTAAGTGACGGAAGGAAACCGCTCATCTCTGACTGCATCCTCATGGCTCAGCGGTGATGGCTGGTGATAAAATCCTCTGATGTGGGCTTCTCTTCCCCATCTACCACCGGTCACATACACCAAGCCCTAGGCAGAAAGCAGAAATCCCTCCTCAGTCTGTTCCATCACTGTTTTCAATGGACCACTCTCCGGGTAGTTCCACTTTCCAAGACTCTCCGGAGCACTTGGCAGAGGCACTTGGCCATTGACTTAGCACGGGTTAAGAGTTTAGTCACTGAATTGAGGGGATTTAAGGCATGGGCTCTGATTGCTGGTCGAAGACCTTTTTACTTTGGATTGCATGGTTTACATATGTTTTTGATCATATCCACGCGCTTAAAGCTACAATACAATTGGTTAGCTGCTGCTGTCCATGTGCATAATATAGAATTAGCATTGATCAGTCTGCTTTTCCAACACCACGCTTTCGACCTCTCAAACTCCTCACTTCCTTCTTCTACTTCTCATTTTTCTCCCCTTTTGTTCCACTTCTTTTGCTCCACTTTTCTTGCTTGAGGTTGGTTAACCACAGGGCTAAAATTACAGGGTCTGGTTCAAAGTTAATTCCCCAAAGAATTAAAGTCGCTCAGCATAGTCTGACCGAGTTCAAGCTCCTCTTCTCCTACCCTGAACTGTGTATCTGCCCTTGGTTTTCCTTTGGTCTGCTCAAGAACTGTTGAAATCCATGAGCATCTCCCTTCAGGACTGCTGGAAGCTGTTAGCTGGGGATGTTCGCTACCCTCAGATATCAACTGTACCGTTGGGAACTGCTGAACAATCAAAACTTTCACTAAGCCATGGGTTAAGGGTTTGCCCTGTTTTACCTTAATTTCAGTGCTAAAATAAAACAAACAAAACTTGTTAAGAACAGAAAAAGAGAGGAAAATGCTGTGGGTGAAACTTGGGGGTAAGAAGCATGGGGGAATGGAGAAGGTGAGGAAAACACCCCCCATCCCTGAAGTGACAAAGTTTGGGTGTTTTTCCCAACTGAAAGAAAGCATTTTTTAGTTCATTTTTTTCTCAGAATGCTTCAGTTGAGAGAATGACAATATCTGGACAGGACTAATCCAGTGAAGTTGCCTGATAGTGCATTTATTAATGAGCATGTGGCTCTCGATGAAGCTGTATCTGCACAGACATCAGAGAAAGCTTTGGGGTTTCCTGTACTGGAAGATTTATCTGCTGTGCTTTTCCGCCTCACTGTATTAAAATTAACCGTAACTAATTTCTCTTTGTTATCCCAGTTCTTTATCAGACTCTAAACTCTTAAAAGGGAAGGAAAAAAGAAAGAGATTACCAGGTTTACCAGTGCCATTATTGCTGCCACAAGAGATGCCTGTTTTAGAGCTGCCTCTGTGAAGGTTTTATAATTAAGCTTTATCAAGGAACGCAAACAAATACGCGATGGCTGCTGAAGATAAGCTTGCCTTCCATGAGGGGTGTTTTAAAAGTCCGCTGTCTCTTTCCTTTGGTAATCCTTGAGGAAAAAGAAAACAGGAGTTAATAGCCTGAAAAAAGCGCTGTCATTCTGTCAAAGAAAATAGTACAGCAAACATTACTGCAGTGAAAGAGGTGGAAGTCTTGTTTCCCATCCTGGATGATAATTCTATGCCTTATCTTCAGCAGATTATGTAAAAATACTATATTTGATGGTATAAACAGCTCCAGAAAGGGGAAATTGTGGCCACAGAGGGACATGGAAATTGGAGCGTGTTGGCAAGGGATGGGGTGAAGTGAAGCAGGAATCACCATAAATCCCAGAGGCTGGCAGTCAAGTCGGCCCTGAGCATCTCTTGTCTGAAGCCGAGCCCATTCTTAGGTGTCCCTGGGTATTCCTGGACTCCATGGCATCCTCGGAGATGTTTCCTACCTGAAGCGAGACCATTGGGAGGAGGACAGAGCATGGGGATGCTCCCTACAGTGAGGGGAGAGCAGCCGAGATGCTAAAACCCTTCCCAGTGTGTAGCATCTCTCTGCAATGGAAGCTCTGGTCCTCACCTAACAGGGGTGGGCAGACTACATTTAGGGTACTCTTATACCCAACTGCTTTCAAAGACACTCTGGTCTGCAAAGACCCTGTGGGTGGATATGGGGAGGAAAATGGTCTTCCCCATAAGAGAAAGGAGTGAGCTTTCCAGTTGCAGAAGAGTTAATTCTCTGGCACAGCTGCGAGCTGAGGTGGAGTTGGCCAAAGCCTTGAAATTGAGGTTTAATTTAGAGATGGCAATCAGAGAGTTTAGGGGGAGAAGGTTGACATGCAGAGATAAAGGGGGACTTGCCTTTGTTCTGCATGTGAGAAGGTTATCAAGCGTCACGGTGCGGGTATCTGGAATTAATCAACCTTTAGACACTGCCTGAAAATTGCCTTTAATATCTCTTTCTGTGCAATGGAGAGATTTCTCCCTTTTGTTTGTTGTTCTTCCTGCTGTAGTATCCTTGCAGATGAGGTCGCTAGTCCGTACGGTCACTTTGTTCTCATGTTTTAATAGCTGCACGCTTGTTACTGATACACGTAAAAAGCCTCCTGAGCAAGAGATAACAGCAGAATTCAGCAGTAAGTGGAGGTGAAATTCATACTCACGTGGACAACAATATAATGTCTCATGCATGCACCACTGGAATCCTTTCCCTGTGCTACTGTAGGCCTGTTGCACTAAAAGACAAGGGCACTGTTACAGAGCATGGCTAAAACTGGGCCCTGAGCTGCTGCTGTGGCACAACCAGAAGATAACCGTGTGAGCGCTGCGCAGACCCTCTTCTCTGGAACGAATTTCCCCTTAGATCTACTTGCAGAAGCAGCATGACCAAGAGCTGTGTTCATCAGAAGCAAAGCCGAAGCCGTGGGTCTACAAGCGGTGCTCCTAGGTTGAAACGTGAGCCAGAGCTCATCATGCTGGGAAGGGCAGTGGTGCGGGTAAGGCATGTCCCAGGAATATGGACTGTGCGGTGGGACCAGCACCTCCCCGCTGCGGGTCCGGCCTGAAACCAGTCCTGCAGGAAAGGTAGGGCCGGGTTACCCCGGGAGAGGCACCTGATGGTTGTTACCTCCGGTGTCACCTCTTGTCACACCTGACCACCAAGTGATCTACAGCAGGCTGCTACGTCCACGATGGCACGTCCGTAAACTGCCTATCTGATAACAGAGTGCGCGGCTGGAGATAGGCGGAAGGGCGATGCGTCCGTGACAAGGAACATCCCGTCTGTAAGCCGCTTTTTCTGCAGGTTTGAAAAACACCACGCTGTAGAAAAGGGGATGGAAAAGGAGGGAATGTCATGGAAAACCCGGAGGGTGACGCTGCCAGCGTTCGTCAGGGTGACTGAGCCGTCACCAAGGCTGCAAGGGGTTAAGTGGGCCTTTAGCAGCTTTATAGGCAAAAATAACTTTCAAAGAGAAGAAAAGAAGCTTCCGCGGGCAGTACCAGAAGATGATCTTGTGCTTGAAGTCACCATTCTGTCTTGTAGAAGATTAGGATGAAACGATTAAGGGTTTTTTCACTGCATGAAAAATGAAAAGGGGAAATACGTTGATGACTGCATTACATTCTTTACAGACCTCATCGGGCCAAGAGCATTGGCCCTTTTGTTTTGGAGGGGCTGTAGGGAGCACGATTCTCAAGGATTTAGATAGGAGATCAGGAGGTGTCGTTCAGTGTCAGACCACTGACTTTGGTAAGTGCCTTTGATTCATAATGCAGAATGGGAGGACGATTTCCTAACTGGACATCGGAGGTCTGAGGTTGGGATCCAACCTACTTACCCCCAGCTTTGCGCTATGGCAGTAAGTTGTCTTTGGGTGTCTTCGGAGGCATCCGACTTTCTCTGCAGGTTTGACAAGTAATTTTGACACTTTCCTTAGCAGGGCATTTACACAAGGCACCCAAATTTAGACTTAGGGGTGATCAGGTAGGAAAAGCTAGGCGCTTTTCTTTGAAGGAAATCTTTCCATCTCTGTGCTTCCTGTCTCTTGCAGCAGCTAACTGACAGAAGTGACACTAGCTCAAATGTAAGTACTCAATGACAAAGACTGTACTTTGCCCATCTTGTGTCTCGGATGCTGCCTTTTCTTCCTAGCGTGTTTCCAGTGACCTCTGGCTGGTGCAAGAGGCCAAAGGATGGGTTCATTGCTGAGGGTCACGCTCGTGTAAGAGCACACAGGCACCACGTGCCTCTATGAGAAAGCATGGGATGGAGAGGAATGAAGCTGTTTATGGCACTGAAGGAAGCACAAGAATGAGAATCAGAAGGCATTAGGATTCAGAAATTACCATAATAACCTCAAATTTTGACTTATGTAAAGCCTGGTTTGATTTTTGTGCGCGAGCGCTTCTCACCCAGAGGTAGATGGACACGATTTTACTGCTTTTATGTGCCAAATGTACCCTGAAAAAGCCAATTTTTAGAACAGGGGCATTGCACAGGGGGTGATCCCCGGGATTAAAAAAGCACGGAGCCCTGAGTGGCTGCACGTAGATTGTCACTTACTGCTCCCAGCGGAGCTCTGGGGCTCACCGATTTCCTCTGACTAATTGGCTTCCCAACATATCCTGTCTGAATTCTCACATACGAATCAATTTCCAACAGAGCACTCAAAGTTGTGCTTTACTCAGGAATGGTCTCGTCTTTGGCGTCGTTGGCTATTCTTTGCTTTGCTCATCGCCTTGATCTGTTAATATTTCTAATGCCAAAAATGGCAAAGAAGTAAGTATGTCATCACTTGGAAAATTAATTGCTTATTGTCATCGATTATTTATGTGTTCATAGAGAGAGCTTGCATGAATCATGGAATAATTCTCCATCACGTTATATAAAGGCATAGGAAAAAGATGGTGCTGTCAGAAAGTGTTTATCGTTTTGATAATCTAAGTGTGCATTGTACCATATACCAATTTTTCACTTCCATTTTCCATTGCTGCTCAATAAGAGGCATCTTGGAGCCGTAATACTCCATAGCCAAGACTGAAGTTACTAGGAGCGGTGAATAATTTTGTCTTAATTGCATCTTTTGACTTTACATTTATGATGTAGAAGAAAATCTCCAAAAAAGCTCGTCAATAAAAATGGCATGGTTTCCTTCCAAAATGAAACCTATTGTTGCTGCTTACCGTTCGGCACTGTAGGCAGCTGAACATGCAGCTGGGTAATACCTCTTGGCTACTGGGTGCAGATGCAGAGCTGCCCTTCTTGGAGAATTCTGTTATAGTAAATCAATAAGGTAGCAATACAAATGATGAAGGGATGTGTAGCTGTTTATGAATCACGTTGATTACATAGTGTCTAAACAGTGCAAGTGTGAGGTGATGTATTTCTAAAAGGAGGAGTTGAATGAAAACAAATAGGTGATACTGCCTTCCGTCTAGCATTTGTAAAGACAACTAATGGGTCCAAATCTGAGCTCTGTGTTGCAAGAGAGATGACGAAGAAGAAGTGAAAGGAGTACAGAGACAAACCACTAAACCTATCTGAGGCCAGAAATTGTGCCCCATGTGGAAAACTCTCCATTTTATCAAAAGTGATCACAGGTTATACGGACTCTATTCATCAGAAAGCGCAAAATGACTAAAACGCACAGCTAGATGAATTCTAGTGAGAAATGAGGTGCCAGTTTTTAAATGAGAGGTTGAACAAACCTTGAACCAAACTTCCAGCGATTGCAATGGAACGGCTTTCTCTTCAGCTCAAGCCTAGGTTCTTGTCCTGACATTTTATCTCAGTGTTGACGTGGTGAAGGACGAGCTAAATGAAATTGCAGTGCCTAGGTAATTCAGAAAGCCCAGATTAACCGATCCGAGCCTCATCGCGAAGCAGCTGCTCTGTGAATGCCGGTATTAGTTGAGTGATGCTAGAGCAGAAGGGTCAAATGTTGTGTTCCTAGGCTCACTCTGCACTTGGTGGTGAGGACACAAGCTTTTCCAAAGATCACGTTATTCCATCCCAAGGTAGAACAAGTGGTTGCATTGCTGCCTGGGGTTCTGTCATTCTGCAGCGATTGTGGAAGAAGGTGTGAAGACAGTTAACTTTGAGAGGCTAAGAATAAATTAAAGTTTGACAAAAACAATCAATGTTTTGTAGCATTTTCTCTCCAGAATGAGTCATGAGCAATTTGTCTTTCAAAACAGTGAGAAAAGATGTTGACCAAAGAACTGCGATTTAGAGTATATAAAGTATACACTTTGAATAGCAAATCAGAGTATCATTCTTCTGGTATATAAGGCAAGCTATAGAGGAAAAGAAGTTAAAATGGGAATGGTGTGATGAAAATGAAGGACGTGCCTGATGAGGGAAGGAGAAAGAATCATAATAGGACTCCTCAGTTTGGAGGGGAGTGAGTTTGGTGTATGAGCTGATAAAAAAGTACTTCGCACAGTAGACAGCTCCCCATAGGAGGCGCAGAACGGTGCTTGTGTTCTTGATCCAGGCAGCTTAGCCTTGAGACGGGTACAAAGGCACTTCCAAGGAAGCCAAGAGGAGTTAATCCTGTAATGAAAAGAAAGACTGATGATTGCTTAGGGTTCAGGCACGTCATAGCTGTTGAGAAAGTGGGTTTGGGAAGGCATTCTGGATTTGCCAAGGTGTTCAGTCTCTTTCAGAGACTTGGAGCTGATTCAGTAGGGGAGTCCTTCCATTTCTACATTTTAGGAGGGTGACCAGAAACTCATGTGCCCTGCATGCTCACTCAGAAGCTGTGATCGGAGCAGCAGCAGTGAGGACATTATACATCAAACCATCATTTCCTCTCGGGCCACACTGTGAAAAGGCAGAAACCTCCGTCTTTTGTGTAGCTGTTTCATATTGAAAAGACAAGCTCTTTGTCCCATTCAGTGTCAGCCACCACTGCAACCCATCCAAGCTCCAGTATTACAACCTATTTCTTGTAAGACAATGTCTATGGAATGAGAGAATTATTTGCTGAATCTTTTCCATTGCCTTGTATTAATAGTTGCTGTATTCGACTTAAAAGCACTTCCCTGGACCTTCAGGCTTTCTGCAGTGTTGTCAAAATAAAGCGAAGACTTTCGTTAAAAATGACCCTATTAATAAAATCTCTCTTAGTCCCAGCCGAACCCAGTGCTGCAGCGTACTTGATAAAGAGTTTACCCACCCGGTCTGTCGCTGCCCCAGTCCTACAGCCCTGTTGCTGCTGTGCCTATGTTGGACTTGTACAAAGGAAGGTGGAGATGAATTTTTTCGGCCCAATCTGGAAAAACGAGGAAGGAAATATCGTAATCACTCCGTCAGCCTTCACTTCGCACTGCTGTCAGTGTTGCAGAGGCATTTTAGAATAATGAAAATGTCAGGTTGCTCTTCATGCCTCCGCGTCGTACCTGTTTTCATGAGAGATGTTGAAGTCAGATCCTGGCTGTCAGGGGCTCTGAGATTTTCCTCCCATCCCTAGTTCAAAATAGGCTGAAATTCATGGCTTCTGGGCACTTTGCGGAGCACACCGTTTCATAGAGTTTTGCAGGTAAGTAGGAGGAATGGGAAATATTCGAGCACAAAGTTGTTCGGCAGCGCGTACTTGTGTTTAAGTGCTCCCCCTGATATGTTGTGACACAATACTCTGGTCTGGCTGAAGACTGCAGGAATTCTGCAGTTGAATTCTAAGGAGGATTGGTTTTAAATACATTTTAAATAAAAACGTAACTAACTACATTTGTTATTCTCAACACGCTGTTCCAGTAATTCCACTTTATTGGCTTTAGTTTGAATTTAGCTCCCCGAGTGGCGTGTTGATATTACGGGAATATTAACTTCACTGGGAGGAGGAACGGTGAAGAACAAGAGCTTGTTTAGATGGGAATATTAACCTCATTGGGAGGAGGAATGGTGAAGAACTTGTTTAGATGGGAATATTAACTTCACTGGGAGGAGGAATGGTGAAGAACTTGTTTAGATGGGAATATTAACTTCACTGGGAGGAGGAATGGTGAAGAACTTGTTTAGATGGGAATATTAACTTTACTGGGAGGAGGAATGGTGAAGAACTTGTTTAGATGGGAATATTAACTTCACTGGGAGGAGGAACGGTGAAGAACGAGAACTTGTTCAGCTGTAGAGCTCTTTAAGCTGGAGGGCAATTTATAGACACACACAGCAACGACATCAGTCGAGAGCAAATCTGGTGTGCAAATCAGAAGGTTGCCAGCCACTGATGGGGTAATCTTTGAGAACCGTTTTCTGGCAGCAGAATAAAGGCAGGAAACACAAGACGGGTTTTGATGTTTCATGAATGTTGTATGATGTGGGTGCTCATGACGGCGAGGAGCTGGGCTTCACTGCCTGACAGTCCCTTGGAGCCGAGCAGCTGGGCAGATACCTGCTTCATTGAGGAGCAGGCTGGCTTTCAGCGCGGAGCAGTGTGAGAGCGAGACGCGTTCCAGCTGGTTTCTGAAGGTCCCTGGAAGGCACAGTGAGGGTCTTAAATGGCCGAGTCACACTGGGAAATGAGACCGGTTCCTCTGGTTTATACCACTTGAACACTTCTCAGCTTCTCTGGGCACCCTGTGCCAGCGCCTCAGCACCCTCACAGCAAAGAACTTCTGCCTAAGAGCTCAGCTCAGTCTCCCCTCGGGCAGGTTCAAGCCATTCCCCTTGGCCTGTCCCTACAGGCCCTTGTCCCAAGCCCCTCTCCAGGTTCCCTGCAGCCCCTTTAGGCACTGGAGCTGCTCTCAGGTCTACCGTTCAGGAGCCTTCCCCAGGCTGATTTGTCATCAGGCAAATCGAGTTAAATCATATAAATAATTTCAGATCTGTCTTTTGTTACATTTAAGTGATTCAGACCCAAATCTGTGTCACAGGTTTTTTACAAGGCACCGGTCTCCGCTCTGGAGTAAAGTTTTAAAGCATTTTTGTCACAGGTTTTCCTCGTTGCTATCTACTACAGGAATCTCCCCCTGAGCAAACCCGGAACAAAACAACGGGAACGTGTTCATTGTCAGGAGGAACGTAGTTCAACGGAGACTTTGGAAAAGATGCTGCACTACCTTTAGTGGTGAATAGGATGGTCCTGACCCCCAGATTGCCAGTGAAAAACGGGTGGCAGCTTGAAAGCCCATTTAGTGACCAATGCTCTCTTCAATGGCAGGGAGTGAGCTCGCAGGCCGGGGAATGTAAAATGGGTGTGAAAGCTTTGAAATCAAAGCTTGAATTCTTCTGACTTGGGTTTGTTGGGCTTGTTGCAGCCTATTTCCTACACAGCAACCGAATGTCCTGCTTACGCCATCCGCCAAGGCGCTGGGAGGTGAAGTATTGAAGCAAGGCTTTGGTTTCCTTTCTGCCTTCCTAAACTAAACACACACTTGTCAGACAACAGCCAGCGTTGTTGAACCAGGGCTTGACAGCCACAGCGGAAAGCAGATCGCGTCTCCATCACCCCTCTTCACCCCTGGTGTGGCAAGGCACGCCTGCTGACTGCATGGTGCTCTACACACTTGACCGTCGTGGGGACTCAAAGCATTGTCAACCCAAGGCAAATTTCCTCGTCAGACTTTTCCACTGGATACCTTGGGCTCTTTACTGTCTTTTACTAAATTGGGTAGCTCACACAGGAGTTATTGAACGTCCTTTTATGCAGCAGGAATGTCTATACCCTGGCAAGGGAGGCTTGTCATTCCATGGGTCTAGACAGCTCTGGAGTCACACTGCTGCACAAAAGGGCTTTAAGTAACTACTGTGTGAGTTACCCAACTTAGTAGAAGACAGGAAAGAGCCCCAGTTATCCAGTGGTAACGGACATGTCTCCCCTGCCAAGAAAGCAGCGCCTGCAGCAGAGAATTGTCCCCGTAGAGGTGGGACAGCGGAGTTTATGCCTGAGTTTAGTTGCGCTGGGGTAAACTAAGATGAAAGCCGGGACATACTGCTGCTCACTCCCGGAGGAATGAAAAGATAACACGAAAATGCACTGACATATAGCACAGCGCTTCTGCTGATGAGAGTGTGCCCTGGTTTCATAATAGCTGTTCTGCCGGCAGAGAAGGGGAAGATGCTGCTCGGCAATATCCAACCTGTCAAAACCAATGAGGGATATCTTTGTCCCTTTTAATCAGAGATTCCAATGCGTTTTTCACTTAAACTAATAGACAGATAACACGTCTGTATGGGTGTATTTTATGGCTGGAGAGAAGCACACGTTAATTATTTTTTTCTTAAAGTGAAGCAGTACTGAGCTGTACCAAAAAAAGGACATGAATTTCCGCTGAGAGCCTCTCCAGTGCTGATCAGATGAATCCGGCACAGCTGCTCACTGGGCGCCTGGGAATTAACTTTGTCTCTGTTCGTTATGAATTGTGCCGTGCAGCTATGATATCTCATAAAAGACAGACTACGGAGGGAAGCAACTGGTTTCGGTACATTTTATTCCCCAAAAAGTCTGATTGAACAGAGCGCAGTGCCGCCACTCAGGCCGTGCATCAGTAGACAAGTGGGGAAGTGCAGATGTAGGCAGATGAATCATAGAATCATAGAATAGTCAGGGTTGGAAAGGACCTCAAGATCATCCAGTTCCAACCCCCTGCCATGGGCAGGGACACCTCTCACTGAACCATGGTACCCAAGGCCAGGTTGGATGAAGCCTTGTGTGGGATGGTTTAGTGTGAGGTGTCCCTGCCCATGGCAGGGGGTTGGAACTGGGTGACCTTAAGGTCCATTCCGACCCAGACTGCTCCGTGATTCTATTCTGTGATTCTAAGCTGTAACTGCCAGATGAGAAGAGTTTGACAGGAAATTGCTGTCTCAGCCTGTGCTTGGTGGCAGCAACTTAGCGACAGAGAAGGGGTGTTGCATACAAGGCTGCTACATGAGAATGGCGCATTTGCAAGAGACACACCAGAATGTGTTATTTGAAACCTTAGCTTTTTAGAATGGAGTTCTTTTCAGGCTCAAATTAGAGATGATTCATAGGAAAAACCCCTCCAATTTTATTGTGGGAGTAGAATAGGGAGAAAGTAATAAAATCTGCGTAGTAAATGTCATATTTCTTACAGCCAACATGAACTTTCAGCAGATGGGTTACTGACACAATATGGAGGTTTAGTGATTGATAGCCTATTTCTAACACAGATGCTTTTTCATCTACAATTATATTTTCATTCACCTGCCATTGATTTCGTTTTTAACCCAGCTTAGGAAAAATAAACTTTGACTTCCAAATACAAAAGAACAAAACAATCTAATTGGCTTAGGCATCTCCATCTTACCTTCTGCTGCCTTGGTAACAGTATAGCCAGAGCCAAGACGCTTTTAGGCATTTCTTATGGCTTATTCACAAATCTTTGTCCTCAGCCTCAGCAGCATCGCCCACCACAATGCGGGTGAAAGGATCCCACTGAATTCTGTGGGTCTCTGGAGGCCAGAGCTTTTGGAAGAGAGAAGGATGGAGCAACTGTGGGTCCTTGCAGTAAGGACGGACAGCCTGGGCTACCTCAGCCGGAGCACAGCTTGCAAACCAAGGTGAGGAATGCTTCCTCTGTGGAGGACAGTTCTGAAACTACATCCGGGGTGATGCCTCCAGTTTCGGGCTTCCTATCAAAAGAAAGGCATTGACCCCCAGAAGTGAGCCCATTGGAGGCCAACAAGATGGTTGGGGGGGCGAAGAATACGATCTAAGAGGCTGGGATAACCATGTGTTGGCTCAGCTTGGATGCTGGAGATGGACTGTTGACCAGTGACTGCAGTGATAGGACAAGGGTTAATGGGTTCAAACTGAAACAAGGGAGATTTAGGTTGGATATGAAGAAGCAGCTCTTCCCTGTGAGGGTGCTGAGGCGCTGGCACAGGGTGCCCAGAGAAGCTGTGGCTGCCCCATCCCTGGCAGTGCTCAAGGCCAGGTTGGACACAGGGGCTTGGAGCAAGCTGCTCCAGTGGAAGGGGTCCCTGTCCGCGGCAGGGGTTGGAGCTGGAGGAGCTTGAAGGTCCTTTCCAACCCAAACCATTCCATGGCTCTATGATTCTATGGCATGGGAAGACGTTAAGCTATCCACAGCTACCTGGTTGGAGGATGCCGTGATGGTGAAGCCAAACTCGAGAGGCAATGGATGCAAGCTAACACACCGTGGATTCTGATTAGGTATTTGGAACAAACGTTTTACCATGAGGGTGACCGAATGCTGGAAGAGATTGCACAGGGGGATCCTGGAATCACCACCTTTGGAGGTGAGACTGGATGGGACACAGCCCTGAGCAGGACTGCATGGCCCCCGGGTGCTCCTTCCAGCCCAAATAGCTCCCTGGTTCCGTTTTAGAAACCCCATTTAGTGAACAATGCTCTCTTCAATGTACAGGAAAACATTTGGAGCATCCTTCAGAAGGAAGATGAGCTTTATTGACCTCAAGGCTTGAAATCATTCACTCTCTTGCTTTGAAAAGAAACACTATCTGCTGAAGAATGAAGCTGACATTCAGGTTTTAAGCACAGTGGTGTATTGAATGCTTATGGAAACGTTTTTACGTTTCCTAACACTTTCTGTCTTGAATTCCTTTTTTGGGAGGATTGTAAATAAATTTTATTCGACTTAGTCTGAAATTCGGACTGGAGCTTTCTGAAAAACAAAAGAAGAGGTTTCTTGTGAACAGAAAACGTAGCTTTCAGTTGGGTAACCCAACACGTGGCAAATCGGCTCGGCATCTTGTGTTATTGCGGTGGGAGAAGACAGCCTGTGGCCCCATAGCCACTGCACTCGGGGTGAACGGGGCTGCTTGCAGGCGGCGTGGCAACAGTCCAAAACCGAGTCGTTGCACACAAGGTCTGCTTCACTGTTCATGCCACGGCTCCTCCAATTCAGACTCAGTGAGCCTGTCCAACGCCTTCCATATTCCGACTGGTCTTATGCGGCGGAGCAAGATCTGTGTTGCTGCTGCTTTCTACCACCGCTGATTCACCTATGTTAAATGGAACAGACTGGCATATAATTCGTCATTGTCTTGGCCAGCACACACCTAACTGGATGCTGCTTTGACTGATGTTCGGGCTTCCATCTACCAGGAAGCCTGCTAGCAGTATATCCTTCATTCCAGACAAGATGCTGAGCAACAGCAACAACAGGGAAAGGTTTAAATAGTAGTTCCGTGTTTAAAAACAGCATTTCGGAGTTCCATGCAGAACAAAATCCGTGTGTTGGTGTGGGCTCTGGCAGCACCTTAGCTTTCAAAGGCCCTGCCAGAAGAAAGAATGGCAATATGGCAAACCTCTATGCAAAATAGAAGACAGACTTGATCTGATAAAGGAGTTGGGCAGCAGTTTAGATGTACTGTATCCCAGACGGTGATAGAGAAGTTGCTGCTGCTCCCTGTAGGCGACCAGACACCAGTGCTGCCCTACCTTTTCCTCATCGGAAGCTTTCTCCCTTTTCCGAAAGCTGTGCACAAGGTCAGCTTGCACCTACACACCGAAAAATAACTGGGCTTTATCCTAAGTCCCCGGGGCGGTGCGGCACGTTTGGTGTCTCAGATTATGTACGGGAAAGGCCGAAAGGCTGTAACCCCCATGCAAAAGGATGTAAACCCCTGTAAACCCCCTTTCCATGCAGACTACCATCAGAAGGTGGGGGAAGAGAGACTCTCAAATCCCAATTCACCTTTTTGATGGATAACTGCACTCCTGGGAGGAATCCAGAGCATTGGACAAAGGTGCTGATGCAGGTATGTGGTGGGTGGGAGGGTGCCTTGAGCCTCTCCTCTCATGCTGAAGCAAAGCTGGAGGCCCCCCCCCAACATCGGGTAAGAAAGGAATACAACTTGTTGTCTTCAAGTTAAAACACCTCAAAAAAGGATCCCTGGCATCTGGCCTTTTCCTTCAGGTGTATGTTTGCCAGGAGTCAATCCCTGAAGAAAGGCATAGACTCGCCTCAGCTAAATTAGAGCTGAAAACCAGGCATGTTTTCCTTTGTACTCTTTGTCAGGCCCAGGAGTCTCTATTTTTTTCCTGTATAAAGGGTTAGCTTTCAAGATGAGATAAAGATAACGGCTCCCAGGAGCAGCCCAGACCTGGTTTACGTTTCTGTTCGGAGGCTTCCAGGTTTCCTTGCACATTGTGCGGAAAGCTCGGTTGCCTACCCCAGGATTTGATTTCTACTCACGAGGCAAAGCATTTCGAGGTGATAAAGATCTTTTAGTGTTCCTGGTACTAATGGCTCTGCAGCTGAAGGCCCATGGAGACAGCAGTGGAAGGATCTGTTCTCTGCAGCGAACCTCTTGCTTCGCTTCATATCCCACTGCGCACACGTGTAGTAAACAACTGTGACAACAAGGATGGTTAACGGGGAATTACGCTTCCAGGGCATTTAATGTTGCATGAAAACTCTCACTTTGCTGTATTTTGTAGTAGGGAGTTTTGTGTGAATTTTGTGTGAATTTTGTGCTGAATTTTGTAGTAGGACTGTTACGCGTTCCCTTGTATTACTCTGATTGTTATTCTTGATTATTATACCTAGTTGCTTAAGATTTAGCTGAGAATCCCTAATATTATTTAGGCAGATTGTGCAATTTCATCTTCTTTACCAAAAAAAAAAAAAAAAAAAAAGAAAAAAAAGAGTGTAAAGCATAAATCCTACGACTGAGACTAAATTTATATCATCACAGAGGAAGCAAGTGGAAAATGATAATCCAGTTTTCTGGTGTCTGCACCCATGTGTAACTTTGGGACAAATGGAAACTTCCTTTAAAAAGGAAGGAGACTTTAAGGAGATTTCTTTAAAAGGCTTACATAGTACTACATTTTAGATATTTAGCCTTAACATTAACTCCAATGGCAACGAAGCCACATACTCTTCAAGCCAAGGAATCAATGCTCTTTTACACTATCTAAGGAGAGAAACCAGTACGTCTGATGGGAACTAACTCAGGTGCTGGAACCCTTTCCCCACTTGTGACAGAGCGTAGCGATGGTGGAGGCAATGGGATTTTTGGTTCTGTGCAGCCTTAAGACCCTTTCTCAGATGGAACGAGCATCGTTGCCGGTGGGGCAAGGCCCTGCACAAAGGAAAGCACCAAGCCGGTAAGCTGTGCCTGACTCCGTGTCCTTTCCTGCAGCCTTCCTGGCAGTCTTGGTGGAAGTGGTAGAGAAGGACTTTGCCTTCACACTAGAGCACATACAAGGTTTCTATGGGAGCAGGGTTTTATCTTGCACGTGTAACACATGATCCAAAACCAGATAAATGCAAAGAAAAGTCATTGAGCTTTGAATTACAGCCACATGAACGCAGTTCTCACACAGACCGGCACTTTTCCTCGTTTCTCAATGAAATCAAGTGCATGCAACAGCGTGGTTTTGGTTGACTCTCTGCCTGTCCAACACACTTGACGCACTGACCGGTGTCAACTGAACATGTCAGAATTGTGGAAGCTTTGTGAAAACTCATGATTTATCCGAAGAGTTAGTGCTTTTTGGGGAAAAAGTGCATTAGTTGAGAAACTTTGTCCCCGTCTGCAAACTGGGCAAGGGAGCACCATACAGGTATGGCTGCTGCTCCCCCCAGGGCTGACGGTACCTGCGAGGCAGGAGGAACCACCGAGGGAACCATCAGCTTGGTTTTCCAGCTGGGTGAGGAACAAGGTCCTGATTCAGAAACAGCACAGCCCCTCTGTAAACACCACCCCGAAGTGCCTTGTGTTACTAATCCATCATAGAACCATAGAACAGTTCGGGTTGTAAAGGACCTCAAGATCATCCAGTTCCAACCCCCCTGCCACAGGCAGGGACACCTCACACTAAACAATCTTAAGTGAGCTTAAGCACAAATTGGTAAAGAAGCAAAGGAAGAACCAATGGCATTTCTTGCAGAGGGTTCATACATAATGAGCCAAAAGCTTTCACTACACTAACTAGAACGTATGCAGTATAATTACCAAATTAAGGTCACAATTGATTCAATAACTCAAGGAATTTACAATGAAATCAGGTTGCCAATTAATCAGACGCCAATTAATCAGGTCATTCTTAATGGCACAAATCAAATTATGAGATCACTACGGGAAATTTGTGATTAGCTCCAACAACTGCTGACTGTAGTAAAGTCAGAAATGAGCAGTGTTACTCTGGGACCTTGTAATCCATATGTAAACTCCTCTTGTGGTTAGCAAGTATAGGGCTGGCTTGCTCCCCAGGTGAAGTGCTGCTTTCAGGAATTCTGGGCCTGATCCTATCGCTGGTTTGCCAAGGGTTATTGCCTAATTCCACCTCTCTGGAGCTTGTTTTGTAATGTGAGAAGCGGAATAACAATAATGGCAATACTGGTCTGTGCTATTAATCATTTAGATCCCAGTGATAAAGGCTGATCTAAAAAGATCAGACATGTCCCAAGGAATGATGCGTACCACCATAGTCAGTTAACAGAAAAACATAGTGAGCTAAGACGCACACAAACTGGCACATACTGGTGTGGAAGCACTCGTGCTCCCTACTATCAGTATTGTGAATTCGGTGCTAATAATTCCAGAAAGAGAGCTACAGTTTTATACCGAGAGACATAAGCTCCACTGGAGGATGCTCTTATTCAGCAAATTGTGTGCTAGAAGTTTTGGGCTATGAATTACAAGGAAGAAACCCTCAGGTATGAATCTAGTACAGTAAAAGCAGGCATGAATTTACTAGAAACAACAACAAAAAATCTCAAACCCCACTTCCATGTGTATAATGTGCCTTGAAAATAGGTTTTGCTAACTTGCGTGGTGTTCTGCCCTTGGCGAATTTTGCACCACTTGATGGAAGCTCAGTACTGGTCTTTCAGAAATTATCTCCTTCCATTTGATTTAAATAGAGCTGCACCTCATTGTGCATCCCCTGTTAGAGTTCACAAGCTAGCTGCCATTTGTCAGGAGCTTTGCTCTTCATCGTGATCCTGAATGTGCCCATTAGGCTTATGATAGAAAGAAAAAACTTAAATTACATAAATTACAGGACCAAGGGCCAGGAAATTATTAAGCAAGCTGCTCTGTTGATTAATGGGAAAGTAAAGGATACTTGTCACAATCAGATGGGTCAGATGATGGGCAGGAAAGATAGGGGGATGGTTCAGCAAGCTGTGTTATCAAAGACTTGATATACCCTTTATCACGGTTAATTGGACAGTCTGCGGGTAAATGAGAGACGTCCATTCTCAGATTCACTACGCTGAAACTAAGAAAAGCATTTTTAGGATCTATTAGCACCATTTCTGTGTGCAACAGTGACCACAAGAGATGCTTGAAAGCTGCTGTAGTTGGTTCAAAATCATGAAGGGCTTGCGATGAAGTAGGTGTGCACTGTCAGGTTGAGAGCTGCGGTCCGGGCTGAAGCAACTTGAGGCAGGTTTGTATTTCCCTGCAGCTGCAAAACCAATGTGTCATGCTTATAGAATCATAGAATCACAGAATAGTTAGGGTTGGAAAGGACCTCAAGATCATCCAGTTCCAACCCCCCTGCCATGGACAGGGACACCTCACACTAAACCATCCCACCCAAGGCTTCATCCAGCCTGGCCTTGAACACTGCCAGGGATGGAGCACTCACAACCTCCCTGGGCAACCCATTCCAGTGCCTCAGCACCCTCACAGGAAAGAATTTCCTCCTTAGATCCAATCTAAACTTCCCCTGTTTAAGTTTTAACCCGTTACCCCTTGTCCTGTCACTACAGTCCCTGACGAAGAGTCCCTCCCCAGCATCCCTATAGGCCCCCTTCAGGTACTGGAAGGCTGCTATTAGGTCCCCACGCAGCCTTCTCTTCTCCAGGCTGAACAGCCCCAACTTCCTCAGCCTGTCTTCATACGGGAGGTGCTCCAGCCCCTGATCATCCTCGTGGCCTCCTCTGGACTTGTTCCAGCAGTTCCATGTCCTTTTTATGTTGAGGACACCAGAACTGCACACAATGCTCCAGGTGAGGTCTCACAAGAGCAGAGCAGAGGGGGAGAATCACCTCCTTCGCCCTGCTGGTCACACTCCTTTGGATGCAGCCCAGGATATATTCACCTAACAGCTACATATATTCTACCAGCCATGCATGCTTTCCTCTTATTTATTTAACACAACATACAGTTTTGAAAGCACCATCGGTGTTTGTTGTAGAGAATTATGCTTTTCTTTTCCATACTAAGTGTGCTCTACAGATCTTCGGCATCTGCAGGGGAGTAGTGGAAAACGGATGAAGGCAAGAAGAGCAAAGGTTAGTTAAAGCATCCTCTTCTTTAGCTCTAGCTTTCCCATTTTTATTTTCATCTTTTCAACCAAAGTGCAGAAACAGGGAGTGGAATTTTCAAATCCATTAACTGCAGCCCTCCTTTTCCCAGTGAAATGAAATAATTCCAAGGCAGTGAAAACAAACTGCCAAACGCAGCCAGTTAAAATAAGAAACAAATTCATCATTAAGGCTTTAATCCAGGTGTTGTTCGGCAGTGTACGCTTTCGGTGACGCAACTTGGGCTGCACCCTTGGTTGGAGGAAAGCTGCTGCGGATTAATGCTGAGCAAGGCACTCTCCACGTTACCACCTCCCAAAAGGAAAGGAAATGAGAAATCTGCAAATTTTGCTAATCTGGAAGCCAAGACACAAAGGGAAAATGATGAAAAAGTTCACAGTTTAGGCAGCAAGATCTAGTTAACTGGAAATCTCATCTCTCAAGTGTTCACTCATCTTCAAGATGATTCAAGGGCACTGCTGCTGCTGAGTGTCAGTGGGAACACTTAAGAGGCAAAAATGTGTACCCAAGGAGTGGTAGTGCCGAGCCTGTCACCCAAGGGAGAGAAGTGAGGCTGGTGTTCTGCTAAGGAAGTGTGTAAGTCGGAAGTTCTCCATAGGGATAAGAAGGATGAGCTTGCACAAAGCCCCCAGTAAGAACCGTACCTGTCGTAACTCTGATCAGAGCAATCAAGGTAGGAATTTGCTTCGTGCCCTTCTATGGAAATAGTGATATGGCCCTTTCAGTTTCACTTTTTCAGAGGGGCTGAAGCAGTGCTTCAGTCTTTGAGGTAACTTGAGAGGAAAACACAACTTTGTGGATAAAGGAAAAGAAGCTTCTGCATTCGAGACAGCAAAACCTCAGTTTCTTTCACTTCAAAATTACATACATTCTGAGATCCCTCCAGCACCCAAAGCTCTGCGTTTCCACCCACAGGAGTGCCTGAAAAGCAGGCGATCTTGGTGATGTGAATGAGCGCTGAATCTCTATGGAGACCAGAGTCCGACCAGCCTTGGGAAAGAGCAGCAAACCCCGTTCCTTTCTAATCTCCGCCTTCCCCTGGCTGCAGAATGGGGGAGCAACATCAGAGGAGGCAGAAGCCTGCAGGAAGAGGAGGCTCCTTGCCCCTGGAAGGAAAATGAGCCCTGGTTTGGGACTGAAGAATGCACTGTCGGAGTTGGCATTGCGCAGACTGTAGGAGTTGGGCACCACCCAGCAAGCGCTTCGTTTTGAAGTACATGCAGTTTAAGGAGGAATTGGGAAATAAGGGCTCTGTTAGGCAATTAGGATTCTTGTCGAGCTCTCATTGCGTGATATTCTGCTAAGAAAGCTGTTGGAGAGTCCATGGTTCGGAATGAATCTTGAATAAATCCTCCTTTCTTACAGTATCTAAGCATATAGAATAGCATAGAATATCCAGGAGTGTAATCCCCATCAAACAGCAAGTAACTCGCCATGGCTGAGACACGACATTGTGAATAGAACTACTAACCCCATACGGCTGATCTAGTCCCACATATTTGCCCTTGCTCAAGAAGACTTGGTCTGGGCATTAAGGATCAAAGCACTCTGTCATGGTATTTTTCTTTGCTAGGTATATTTCTTTTATTGATTTGCCTATTAGCTCTACATCTACCTCGGCCTAAGAGGCCACAGAAAACACTTCTGAGAAAGTAGGTCTATAATGATTGATTTCTTGTTAAAAATGCTTGTTATATTTTGTGTTATACAGTAATTTATTTCTTTTATCACGCTGAATTTGAATTTCGCGTGAAATGAGCAATCAAACCGTTGTGACTAAGGAGAGGAAAATGTTACTGCGAGATCGTCAGCATGAAAGTACGTCTGATTCCTACCTGGTTGCTCCCTGCTTGGTTCAAAGCGTATTGCAATATAGAATACTCCAATATGCTCTACACTTACCTTCCATAACGGAAGCGTATTATGCTTTCAAGCATTTTTATGCTTGGAAGCATAAAAATACCAAAGAATCATAGAATCAGCCAGGTTGGAAATGACCTTTAAGATCATAAAGTCCAACCTTCCCCCCAGCACTGCCTGGGCCACTAAACCATGTCACCAAGGGCCTCATCTGCACATTGTGTGAACACTTCCAGGGATAAATGAAAAAGACAAGGATGCAGTGGGTTTTACTTTGTGTGTGCAGCTCTCATACTTCTAAACCTTGGTGCTATAGGCTTTTCCACCGCTGAATTTCTGATCAGTAAGAGCAGAAGGTGAGGACAGTGCTGAGGTGGATGTACCAGTACCCTCGGGCCATTGCGAGGTGCTCATTTCCTGTAAAACAGCCTGTAAATCCCTGAATCAAAGCCGTTTCTTTGGGAATCAGTGCTTTATTGCTAGGTATGTGCTGGCACGGGGGTGGTTTGCTGCGACTGCTATCGGCAGCCTGAGCAAGGCTTCTGGGAGTCATTCTGAAATGGCCCATTCAGTTCTCATATATCCAGCACAATCCAGACCAGCGCATGAGAGCAGCTGGGGAACTTCTGCCGGTGTTTTGGAGATGAGCTCTGCTTGCATATTCAGCTCTGCAGCTCCGAGTCTCGGTCATCTTGTGGCATTGGTGCTAAGGGGTGACTGTGCAGCGGCACAAGCAGTGTTAAACAGAGCAGTTTCTGGAACTGCGATGGAGTTGGTGCTCAATATGCTGAAGAACTACAGTAACGCTGTGGCCTGAAGATAAAACTCACTGAAGATGGAGTAATGTGAGATTTTTGTCTCAAAACCAAGTAAACACGCACAATCAGGGGCTGTGGTGACAGGACAAGGGGTAACGGGTTCAAACTGAAACAGGGGAAGTTTAGATTGGATCTAAGGAGGAAATTCTTTCCTGTGAGGGTGGTGAGGCACTGGAATGGGTTGCCCAGGGAGGTTGTGAGTGCTCCATCCCTGGCGGTGTTCAAGGCCAGGTTGGATGAAGCCTTGGGTGGGATGGTTTAGTGTGAGGTGTCCCTGCCCATGGCAGGGCGGTTGGAACTGGGTGATCTTGAGGTCCTTTCCAACCCGAACTATTCTATGATTCTATGATTCTATCATTCTATGATTCAACTCTTTCACTTGAGCTGCTGTTTGTCCCACCTTCTGGTGAGAAAATAGCACCAAAAGGCAATAATTCGCTGGAAATATAGCAGGTAGAGAGTCAATAGAATTGAAATAAAATCTCTGCTGTTGTATCTGCACATCCTAATGCTGCTGGCTTTGATCAGATGACTAGTAGAATTGAAAAATAGATGATTCATAAATTATATGTTTTTCAGATTACCCTTTGCAAACACAGAGCAAGTTTCTGTGAGCTAAAGAGTTGAGTATGCTTGCACAGATAGATAGGCCTTCCCTATGGGAATGATTATACAGGAAGATGTAGGAAAGACCATACCAGAATTTAGATCCTCTGAGTAAGTCGAGTTACCTGCTGCAGCTAAAAAAGGGAATAGGAATCAAAGTGTGTCTCATCAGTGACTAGTGCTTGAGGAAAACATGTGAAGAGGTAGCAAAGCGATCGTGTTGTTTTGGAATGGAATAAACAAGTGCCACAAGTAAGAATGATCACAACATCTTGTGGGACTTTCAAATGTCACAAAGAGGTGATTTAAGCGTTACGTCTTACTGAGGAAAACTCTGGTCTTCGGCAGGAAGGTGGTACAGCATCAAACAGGGTAAATCGCTGCATAAAATTAGCACCTAATGTCTTTAATTTTTACTTTTTATTTTTTAATTAGAGAACCTGCAGCCATTACTGTGTGTCTCCTTGGTGGTGGCACGAATTCCTCGCTGCTATGAAGTTGAATAGGTGTCGGCTAATGAGCTATCGATCATTTGGTTCGAAGTGAGGGGTTGAACAGACTGATACGGAAGGACAATTCTCTAACTTCACATATTCACAGTCATCGGTCATGGATTATCAGATTTAGACACTAAAAAACTCCTACTGAGTCCCCCAAACTGCCTGCCAATATCGCCTGTGAGCAGGGCTGGTCAAGAGAAAAGATAAAACCACTGCTGGCTAAATTGAGGTATTCCATATGGATACACCAATGTAGAGGAAACAAGAGTAGACAATACACAAAACTGAAATAATTTTATTCAACTTTCCCGTTCTGTTTTTCAATTCTGACTTTTTTACTAAACTGGCCTTGTAAAAACGAACGTGTTGGCTTCTCAGAGGAATCTGATTTGTACTTTTTGGTTGCAGTATCTCTGATCCTGATATTTTGCAATTTACATCACAATAACCTTATTTCCACTTCAGAAAATAAAAATCAGATGTAGAAATAGAGAACATTTCTGTGGAAACAGAAGTACTATTTTCTAGCCGTTTAAAACC
Organism: Lathamus discolor; assembly: GCF_037157495.1. Classification (NCBI taxonomy): domain Eukaryota; kingdom Metazoa; phylum Chordata; class Aves; order Psittaciformes; family Psittacidae; genus Lathamus; species Lathamus discolor. The sequence continues at coordinate 111,636,531 of NC_088909.1, read as the reverse complement.
ACTTTGAGTAATCTCTTTTTAAACACTCTTTACCTATGCAAGGCTGGGTTTTTAACCATATAAAAATTTCCCTCCACCCTTGAGCAAGAAACTCACGTCTGTAAGAGGTTACCAATTTAGACATTTCTTACTGAATAGCTTATGTGATTTTCTACTCATTTTGCTGGTTAGCATGTAGCTCCTAAGCTGATCTGCAATTCATATAAAAAGCCTGAGTACTTAGTTCTAGGGTTTTGACTATTTTCTGTGCCTAGCTGACCAAAAACTGGGTGAAAAATGCAGTGTTGCAAATCTGGAGGCTTTTCTGTAGGCCAAGAGGCGAGTTCTGTGTCCTGCATACACCTTGTGAGTTACTAAGCATGGGGATGGGGGTATTTTCAGAACTTCAGTTTCCCTTGAATCCTGTCTCCACTGTGGAAACAGTGGAAACCAGGCAGAAAATGTGTCTTACCGTTTTCTTCAAGACTCTAAACTTGTTGGGATGGTTTGGGTGAGGACTGGTTTGACAAGGAGGACGGTGGAGAATCACAAGAATACATCTAGATACGAATGAGCTTTCTAGACTCTTCTTCCATGGAAGAGAAATAGGCATTTCTAGCACAGGATTTCTATTGCTGTTGCAGAACGCAAGGCAACCAACGCAGGCAACGACTCTTTCATTGTAGCTGATTAAAGTTAAGTAAGTTATATTCAGGAGGGATGCATATAAACAGCATAATTCATTAGAGGCAATGTGCTGTGGTTGAAATGCATAGTGGGAAAAATATACAAACAAATCCTCAATATTGTGTTGGTATTAGGCAATTGCTAGAAGAGGGTGCAGGAAGGAAAACAAATTTAAACCGCTGCAGCTTGACACAGGGCATGTTGTGTTTCCCTCTGTGAATCTGAGTGAAAAGCCTGGCGGGGAAAGCTTCAAGACTTGCAGATCGCGTTGTCTTGTCCAATTATTCTCTTGCCCAAAGCAGAGTACTGTCCCGTAACACAGTTAACAGTCCTTGCCCCAGCACCAGGGCAACCTATGCTTCACGTGATTTCCTTGTGCTTTGTTGTTTTCCATGCCAGGAAACAACCTGATTTTGGAATTGTGGCATTACCCTGGATTTCTGTGCCCACGCACCCTCTTGGACACAGCCCTGTGGCCTGGTGTTTTTCTGACGGCGAGGCAGACACCATCCCCTTTAAAGACTCTCCTCAGTGGTTGCAACTACCCACTGTACGAAATGATCCGGAGGAAAACCAGTGCCCGGAGAAGCGCATCAGTGCAGCGGAGCTCTGGAAGAGGGATTTGGGAGGAGCAGCCGACATGGGCAATCCTCACCCCAACCCTCTCTTTAGATGGACATTAATAAATTCACGGCGCTGTCATTGCCTATGACAACTGGATCCGGCCTCAGTGATGCAGAAAGGCTCTTTCCCTGGATTTTTATGCTAACTGCAACAGACTCCGCAAACCCAAGCTGCTGTGTTTGATTTGTTTCCCTTGCCCAGCAAATGCTTCTTTGTAATGGTTAGCCCAGGAACCTGTGGAGCAGGTAGAAATTGATAGTGCTCCCTGATTCACCTGAAGAGGTGGAAGATTGCTGTTATATATAACGCAAGCTTTTTAACGTCACGAGGCTTCGGCAGCAGAAAAGGGACTAAATATTTCCCTCAACAAACGAAATGTGTTCTGTCTGTTCCCTTCTGCAAGAAATTATGCGTACTCCATTTCAGTCAATATTCAATTTACATGAATCTGCTTTGCCCAATTTGTGCATGTAACGTGCTGGCTCTGTCGAGGGTTGGAGCAGGGTTTAAAAACCTTTGAGGAAGAAGAAACCAAATGTGTTTGTTCAGCTGCTTGGAACAAAATATGAGCTGCTCGAGGCTGATGAAAATGTTGTTTTTAAGCTTTTTAAAAGAATTTATCTGCAATGTCCAATTAAAGTATACAGTCATAAACCAGCAGTTTAAGGGAGCTGATGCCTAATTCTCATGCACATTTAATTTTCATTTTGTTTGAGCAGGCGATGGATAGAAAACAGCTCTGTGAACTCGTTTCAGACTAGAATTACCTCTAGGTATTTTTTTAATCAAGCATTGAAATATAAGCCCCTTACATAATGAGTATGTGCGCAGCGTTTTAAGAGGAGAGGAGAGTTTGGGAAAGGCAGAAGAATGCTCTTGAATTAGCCCACTGGATGACTGAGGCAAAAAGTAAAAGACAAATAAGTTAAAAATCAGTTCATTTCAGCTTTCCTGCAGGCAGCTTCCTCTGGGGGGTGTAATTCCCAGAGCCAATTCAGAAAGAAACATGAGCTGCTCTTGAACGTTTTCTGACATAGGGTATGCGATAAACATGTATTTGCCTGGGACTATCGGCATGAATTTGCTTTTTTTTTTTCACCTTTAGAACATCTTTTTACTCTGGCAAACGTACAAAACCCCTTTTACTCACAAAGCAGCCCATTACTACCTGTGAATTAGACCCAGTTGATGGTGAAGCACTGCTGAGGTCCAGTTGCTCAGGACCGGGGAGACATTGCATTGAGCACTTGAGGCAAGATTGACAAGGGGGGAAGAGATCAATCATTGATTGATCAATCAATCAATCAATCAATCAAGACTTTCAATTATAGAATCATAGAATTCCAGGATGGAAGGGTTTCAAGTATCATCAACCTTTCTAGGCAGAGCATGACCTGCACTAGGTGGTCCAGTACCCTGTCCAGTCAAATCTTGAGTGTCCAGTGCTGCAGAGTCACCAGTTCCCTGGGGAGAGCATTCCAGTGGCTGGTTGTTCCCATTGGGAAAATCTTCACCTCGTGTCCAGTTGGAATTTCCCCAGGAGTAACTTCACCCCCATCTTTTCCATGTGACTCCATGTCAAAGGAGAGTCCCTGTCTTCTTTGTAGCCACCCTTTAAATACTGGAACAAATACATAAGAAATATCAAAGTAAAAATATGTATATTTTCATAGATGAAATGTGAATAGCTGAAATGATTCTTAGCTCTATGGGCAGCACAATAGCAATATAGATGATTCTTAGACAATATGGACAATGGTTCTTAGTCAGTGTAGACAATGTTGAATGGAAGCTTTGGTGTGACTTGTTTAACATCCATTGCAGTCAGTGAAAAGGCCTTCATGAGGTTGCTTAGTCATTGTTGGGTCTGACTCACTGCCAGAGAGAAAATTATCTCTCTTTCGCTCAGATAGCAGGAGAAGTAGGATAGTCCTCTAGCTATGTCAAATGCCTATTTAGCTAGCTAGAGGAAATAAACCTAGATTTAGTCTTATTTGTGATACTCATGTGAAGTTATGAAGACATATCTCTACTGATACTCAGACTAAGATGTTATTGTTACGGACAAGAGCACAAATAATTGTTCTGCACTTGGGATACCCTGGTTAGACAAAAAGAAGGTGTTTTTTCTATTAAATCAGATCTAAAAGTGTTCTCTAGCTTTTTATGAAGCCAAGCAGGAAGCAATCATCTTAGAGCACTCATTTTTCAGTCAGCGCTTGGAAGTGCACTCGCTGCTATTTGTACTGTTTTCATCAGGTTAGCACCCTCATTGTATTTGCCTAGCTGAAGTCTTGAACGTTATCAGTACTGAAGCCTACAAAGGCTTTTTGTGCCAAGGATATCTCAGAATGGCCAATGAAATTCGGACGCGCACTGGGGCGTTACACCCCCAGCACCGGCTGTCGTGCTCTGCGGATCTTCTCCAAATGGACAGCACAACCAGTCCGTGTAGACACAGCCACAGATGGTGTCCAAGAGTTTGGCAAGAAAGATTTCCCTGGGTAAGGGGACAAGCTGGGGTCTTGGGAGGCTCATCCTGGCCATTGGTTTTCTAAGAAAAAAGCACTGGTCCAAATTTAGCGTGTGCTGCAAGCATGGTGTTGTTTGGCTGTGTCTGGTGTGTTTGACACAATTAAAGAGTTCTGGAAGAAGAAGCAACAATCCGAGGTCTTTTACCTTAAAGTGAGCCATAGAGTCTCCGTTTTCTCCTTTTTTTCTTTCAAGTTAACCTCTTTTTTATTTCTCTCTTTGTCTTGCTAAAAATTCGTGAGCTGGTCCAAAGCTGCCGTGACAAAAGCCATATAGCTGAATATGTTGCTATGAGGTCTCCTAATTAAATCAAATCTAAGAGAAATATTTTAAAGGAAATTCAAGCACAATTTTTGTGATTCTTCAGTACTGAACATGGATTTATCTGAATCGTAGAATCACAGAATGGTTTGGGTTGGAAGGGGACTTCAAAGGTCATCCAGTGCAACCCACTTATCCAAGCGTGATCTTGGAGCCAAACTTGAAAAAATCCAAGCACTTTCTGAAGCTGGATTGAGAAAATGACATTCACCTTGCTGAAGGCCTAGTCTGACTAATAAACAATGCTATTAAGTATTTGAAACTTAGGTAAAAAAAGCCATCATTTCATAGGAAGATCATCTTTCCATACCATTAACTTTGTCTGCCCTTTTTTCCTAAAAAGAGGGACAAAAATATAATGCATTAACTGGTTCAGAGCGCAAAACATTTTATAAAAGAATGCATAAAACCTCGTGAACTGTGTATGTTGCTATCCCAGGAAATAAAACAAACTTTATAGCTGCAGAAAAAAATAATGTCATTTCCAAGCAGGTAACCAGCTGGAAAAAAGTACCAGGAATTGCGTCCTCACAGTCGCAGAGCAAATTTCACTATTTACAAGAGAACTCACTGCTTGGAATACTTGGATGTTATGTTCTGACCAAATCCTGGAGGGTGCAAGAGATACATATACCACATTAGGATCCGACTGGAAGTCTTCATAAGGGACTGCCCCATGGTGAGGGCAGGAGCCAGAACCAGGGACCCCAGAATAGTAGCTTTAGCCTGATTTGCATTGCCTTGGATGGGCAGTTTGACTTTGCTGTGCCTCTGCCATCTGTAAGAAAGCAGGATGATAATCATACCAGGTGATTTACTAAAGTGTTAACTATGCGGGAGAGCACAATTAAGGACAGGAGAGCCCTACTCAAGGTTAAGCCTACTATTACGCCATCTCAAGAGCACATTAGAAGAGGATGCGTCTCCTCTACAACACCACAGTAGAGCCAGGACTACAGCTATAGCCTCTGACGCTGAGATTACTCCAAGCTTTTCCTTGTTAAAGGGAAGTTTCCTTGATGTATTTGTAAATCATGCTTCAAACTGAGGCAGCAATCATGGCAAAACTGTGCTTGGTACCTTCTCCAGCTGATACAGCGGATGGCTGCAGTATAACTGTAAGCCAACGTGTAGCTGTGCTATGCCCCTGTAAAGCAGCACCTGCAGCCTGAGCTCTCTGAAACGTGGATTTTAGATTAAAGTGCACCGAAATAAAATACTATCACTCGCTAAGTCTTTTTCCTGAATTCCACTCAGGCTTGAGCAGACATGAGGCAGAGCCCAGGCGAGACTGTTTTGCTTCCCTTTCTTCCAAGAGTGGCAGGTGATACAGTGCTAAAAGCCTTTCTAAGTGTTTTTGTAGTCTCCTCCTGCTTTTTCCTTATCTCCAAGGCCATGACCCTGTCATGGACAGAAATTAGATTTGTTTGACGTGATTTGTTCCCAAAAAAACCCCAGTGTTGGCTGTCTACTTGTTTTTCTCGTAAGCGTTTGCCAAAGTGCTATAGCCCTGATTGTGCCCAAAGCATCTGATCAAACAGCCAGGGTTTCTGAGGTCAGAAAGCATCAAAAAGCCCTCGACAGCCCAGAGGATTCTTGACCTAACACAAGTGATTAATACCCTGCTTTTCCCTGCTGATGGAAAGAGCCATGAGCAGCTGCTGTCACTCCTGACCAGAAAATGCAGTAGTTTACTTAACAAAATAAACTTTTCTTTCCCTTTCATTGACACGGCAGCATGGCCACTACTGAAGGAATTAACCCTGGCACATCAGCTTTTCCCTATGCTTGCTCCATTGCTTCCGCCATTCCTGTGAAAATCTGTGCAGAATCTGTCAAACGATTAAACACAAATTCGTCCCAGTGAACCTAACACCTAGTACTCGGCACACTCTGCGCTCAGGCTGGAATTCAGACCTGAGCAGCTCTATCGGCAATGATGGATGGTTTCCTCTTGGTAGCAAACATTTTCATTATTTGAGACCTCCCTGCAGCCCTCCACGTTGTCAGCCATGAGATATTACCTCCCACTGGATAGAATGCCAGAAAGGCCATAGGAATACATGCTATTCCTCCCCTAGAGACACCCGCAAAGAGTGAGGATAGAAAAATACATCCTCAGCATTACACCGCTCATTTCTGACGCCTATAAAGGTCACTCTCTCCCTGCTCGACATCTATCTGCATGAGGATTGCTTAGATCAAGAGCCAGTTGAAAGTGAACCGCATTAAAGAGGCACACACTTGGGAAGTATGATGTCCTGGTACTGTGTGTCTTGGGTGAAGGCACAAACTCTACCCGAAAACCATCCTGTGTTTTACGTCTGATTGCAAGCACTCATCTAAAAATCTGGAATTACTTCTGTCCTCTCCATTTGCCAAAGAATTCTCAAGTTGTCTTTTTCTCACCTTTTTCACCTCATTCCCGAACTCCAGCAATGGGATGTCCAAGGTATCCGTCCGTCAGAAACAGATCGCTAAGGAAGTGGTTCCATGCAAGACATCAGTAGGTAAAATCTGTCAGCCACTGGTATTTCAATACTCATCTGGAGTGTGCTGAATCAAGCAGAAGATCCCAGCTTTTATCTTCAACTTCCGTAACGGTCTGTGCCCAAGGTGCTAAAGTACCCACGGAAGTTTCTGGATGAAGGCTGAGAACGATCATGGGTCTCTCACGTCAGTACAGCTTCCTGCACTAGGGGAAAGGTTGTCTCTGCGAGGGACTTTCCTTTCTGAGGTCTAATGCAGACTCAAGGGTTCTATTCAGCAGTAATGAATGAGCACTGCAAACCTCATTGGTTTCTGCTCCAATAACCTGTCTGCTGCTATACTGATACCAGCTAGTGCCAACAGATTGGAAAAAACCTCACCAAACCTTCATATAGAACCATAGAATCACAGAATAGTTTGGGTTGGAAAGGACTTCAAGATCATCCAGTTCCAACCCCCTGCCATGGGCAGGGACACCTCACACTAAACCATGTCACCTAAGACTCCATCCAGCCTGGCCTTGAACACTGCCAGGGATGGAGCACTCACAACTTCCTTGGGCAACCCATTCCAGTGCCTCAGCACCCTCACAGGAAAGAATTTCCTCCTTATATCCAATCTAACTATTCCACTAAATAAAGTTTCTGACTCTCTATTCCCTCTTGAGAAGACGAGGCGATGTCATAGGCATCATCATCAGAAGATAATCAGGTACTCCCATGAGTAGGAAAGTGTATAATCGCTGTTTCCTTGAAAAAAACCTCATTTTAAAAGCATATTGAAAATTGGACAGAGTTTTAGACTGCAGCTGGCTTTTACATCGCTCAGCTGCCTCTTCGCAAAACCATCCTCTCATGTCCCAAATGTCAGATACTGCAGCAGATGGTGAGACCAAAAGTGGGGCCATGGAATTGCTCATGAAACCTTTTACTGCATAGTTTCAGAAATGGGTCTCCAAAGAGCCCCACAGCAGACAGGGACATTGTGAGGTCATGAAACTTCAAGGGATTCTTACTCACTACGACCCTCATTTAGAAAGGGCATGCTAGGGAGGATCCGCAACGGAAGTTAAATATACTGTAAAACAGAAGTTTCACAAGTTTCAAGAAAAAGTATTCAACAATTTAACAAATCGCCGCAGTTTGGTTCCAACGGAATACTGGAGTCTGTGTCTTCTCATTATAATTTCACTGCAATAGCTCGTGCCTTATCAAAACGCTTCAGTGAATCAGGTGTCCTGGCTTCTTCTGATAGAGGATAGGAGCCCTGGCCTTGTGGTCAATACATTTGCTTCAGCTGGTCGTTTCCAAGTTGCCAAAGGGATAAATATTTAGAGCAATCATGCATTCAGAACAGTGCTATGTGAAGGCTTAAACCACATCACCAGGTTTCCAGCACCTCCAGTTTGAAGTTTCTGAGCACATACTACAAAGCCAAGATGAGAAGCAAGACAAAGACTCCACATTTGTCCCAGATTGTCTCTGCTCTGTTGTGGGAATGGAAAACAGACGGGAGACTCCGCCATCCCCATCCAGCAGCGGATTTTGACTCCAAAGCATGGTGCCCAATTCTGTGGGGAAGACAGCATCCAACACGGGTCAACCAGACCCCTTCGGAGCGGGCCCTGTTGGGCTCAACTGCATGGGTGACAAGTGCTACAGGGCTGGTCGGTGAGGTGGGGAATGCTGGACTGGATTTCCTATTAGCTGTATGAGCCTGATGGAGCCTGCTGCAGCCGGTGGGTGATGCTGAGAAGAGGAGAGGGATGAGATGTCTGTGGCAGCTTTGCGTGAAGTCTTTGTATGGGAAAAGGTAGCCAACAGCGCTGAGGATGCCCAGGGTGCTGAGCAGAGCAGAAATGCACCAGTGTGGGTATTTCGGCACTGGGAATTATTGCAGTCACCCCCCTGGAACATCTACTGGAGGGGGGGACCAAGGCTTCCAAAGGCCAATCAGTGCCACCATCAGGGCATGGAGTTATGGATGCGCATCTCCTCTGCCTCTGTGCAGCAGGGACCCTGCAGTGCAGCCGGCTATCACAGAAGGCATGCATTGGGCAGCACGGGGCCGAGGTGAGCTAGTGGTAAATGCCTGGTTGAAGATGGCTCACCACTTCCTCAGCAGTGTCGTTGCTGTCTCCCACATAGGTAAGGTGAGGCATAGGCAGGGAGAATAAGTGGCTTGCGCAAGGTCACAGATGGAACGTGTGGCAGAGCTGAAAATAGTACCCAGGAGTCCTAATTACCAGCTCCCTGTTCCAATCACTAAATAGCAATCAAGAATGATTATGCACCAAAGGCTCTTGTACATGGGAAGTGCCTTACCAGAGGGTTAAATCCTCTGTAGCTGCTTACTGTGAGCTGACACGGGGTGGTGCAATGTGAACATCAGCCTTTCGCCCGTCAGGATGCTGCCTGATGAGGTGCTGGTCTGCAAAGCAACAGCAAGAAGCAGGGAGGAATCAGCCAGCAGCTGTAACAGGCACCTCAAGAGGAATGGGTAAACGGGGCTGCTTTGGGCTGGCAGGGGGTGGGAACAGGTTTGTGGACCCTTCAGCAAATTTTAGCTCTGGAAGCCTAAAGAAGCGTATCTTTAGAAGCTAAAGAAGCTAAAGAAGTGTATCTTTACAAGGTAAAGAAGCTAAAGAAGCTAAAGAAGGGTATCTTTAGAAGGTAAAGAAGCTAAAGAAGGGTATCTTTAGAAGGTAAAGAAGCTAAAGAAGGGTATCTTTAGAAGGTAAAGAAGATAAAGAAGGGTATCTTTAGAAGGTAAAGAAGCTAAAGAAGCTAAAGAAGGGTATCTTTAGAAGGTAAAGAAGCTAAAGAAGGGTATCTTTAGAAGGTAAAGAAGCTAAAGAAGGGTATCTTTAGAAGGTAAAGAAGATAAAGAAGGGTATCTTTAGAAGGTAAAGAAGCTAAAGAAGTGTATCTTTAGAAGCTAAAGAAGCTAAAGAAGCTAAAGAAGGGTATCTTTAGAAGGTAAAGAAGCTAAAGAAGGGTATCTTTAGAAGGTAAAGAAGCTAAAGAAGGGTATCTTTAGAAGGTAAAGAAGCTAAAGAAGGGTATCTTTAGAAGCTAAAGAAGCTAAAGAAGTGTATCTTTACAAGGTAAAGAAGATAAAGAAGGGTATCTTTACAAGGTAAAGAAGCTAAAGAAGCTAAAGAAGGGTATCTTTAGAAGGTAAAGAAGATAAAGAAGTGTATCTTTACAAGGTAAAGAAGATAAAGAAGGGTATCTACAAGGTAAAGAAGCTAAAGAAGGGTATCTTTAGAAGGTAAAGAAGCTAAAGAAGTGTATCTTTAGAAGGTAAAGAAGCTAAAGAAGCTAAAGAAGGGTATCTTTAGAAGGTAAAGAAGCTAAAGAAGGGTATCTTTACAAGGTAAAGAAGCTAAAGAAGGGTATCTTTAGAAGGTAAAGAAGCTAAAGAAGGGTATCTTTAGAAGGTAAAGAAGCTAAAGAAGCTAAAGAAGGGTATCTTTAGAAGGTAAAGAAGCTAAAGAAGGGTATCTTTACAAGGTAAAGAAGCTAAAGAAGCTAAAGAAGGGTATCTTTAGAAGGTAAAGAAGCTAAAGAAGTGTATCTTTAGAAGGTAAAGAAGCTAAAGAAGTGTATCTTTACAAGGTAAAGAAGATAAAGAAGGGTATCATTACAAGGTAAAGAAGCTAAAGAAGCTAAAGAAGGGTATCTTTAGAAGGTAAAGAAGCTAAAGAAGTGTATCTTTAGAAGGTAAAGAAGCTAAAGAAGCTAAAGAAGGGTATCTTTAGAAGGTAAAGAAGCTAAAGAAGGGTATCTTTAGAAGGTAAAGAAGCTAAAGAAGGGTATCTTTACAAGGTAAAGAAGCTAAAGAAGTGTATCTTTACAAGGTAAAGAAGATAAAGAAGTGTATCTTTAGAAGGTAAAGAAGCTAAAGAAGGGTATCTTTAGAAGGTAAAGAAGCTAAAGAAGGGTATCTTTAGAAGGTAAAGAAGCTAAAGAAGGGTATCTTTACAAGGTAAAGAAGCTAAAGAAGGGTATCTTTAGCATGAGGCCCCAGGGCAGGTTACCCCACTGCAGCCAGACCCACTCTGACACAGACAGGAGGATGCAGCATCGCGTTTGGCTCTGCTCCCGTTCTGCACAATTCCCCTGCTCCCGTTCCCCTAAGTGCAGACAGTCGGGGGATGTCCTCAGCGCGCTGCTCGAGCGTCTGCATTCAGATGTGAGTTCTGTCTGCAGGCTCCTCGGCACTGCCTCCCACATTCGGGTATTTCTCGCAACAGCCATTAAAAAGCTGTGTTAGCTGATTCCCAGTTCTCATTTTTGGGCAGGATTTCTTGGGTTAGAAAGCTATTTGTTATGCTACAATTCCAACTCTCAGCTCGACGGATAGTGTTCGTTAGTGAATTATTTCAAGCCACACAAGTAATACAATCAATACTCATGAAGTAATGGGTTGAGTAACCATGCCAACGCAACTTTCATGCAAGACTGGAGGGCAGGTTAGTTTTTAAAACATTGAAAGGAAAAGTAATTAAGTCTGATCCTGACAAGACACACAGACAAATGAGAAAGCGCCGCAAGTCATGTGGAAATCTTCCCAACGAAGAAATAAGGCTAATGCTGCAAATAAAATTAATTCAGTGCACAGCGCTGTAAAAGAAAATGTTCCCTTGCGGAAGCAACCATCAGGGAAGTTTTCTTCCTCATCTTGCATATTCAGGTGAACGATGATCCTGCTTTTCTTACATGGGCATCTACATTTTCAAAGGGTTGTTTCCGACTGAGCGGGTTTTATGTGTGGATGTGAAATCAAGGTCTCTGCACAAACTCAATGGCCAGGTCAAAGGCTGTGTAATGTGCTGGCTTTTACTATCTCTTGGAAAGAGAAGTGTGTGTCCGAAGAGATCTGTGCTACAGCAGGGCCAAGCCGCCTCTTGACAGCGCTGGCTTGATTTTGAGGGGGTCTTATAGAATCGTTGAATGGTTTACATTGGAAAGGAGCTTTGAGATCAAGTCCAGCCGTTAACCCAGCACTGCCAAGGCCTCCACTGACCCATATCCCCAAGCACCACATCTACACCATCCAGGTGCCTGCAGCCCTGCCCTGGGCAGCCTGTTCCAATGCTGAGCACCCTCTGGGGCAGGAATTGTTCCTCAGCTCCATCTAAACCTGCCCTGGGGCAGCTTGAGGCCGGTTCCTCTTGTCCCATCCCTTGTTCCCTGGGAGCAGAGCCCAGCCCCTCCTGGCTCCATCCTCCTGGCAGGCACTTGTAGGGAGCCATCAGGTCCCCCCTGAGCCTTCTCTTCTCCATCCGAACCCCCCAGGTCCCTCAGCCCTTCCCCATCACCGCTGTGCTCCATTCCCTGCACCAGCCCCATTGCCCTTCTCCGGCCCTTGACAATAACCCCTGACCAATCCGTTCGGCCTTGCTTCTGCACCGCAGCTTTTAGTCTTATTGAAGAGGAGCATCAGCTGTAGGCTGGCGGAGCGAGTCAGAGTTACCATGCTGTGTGTGGTAGGTCCATAAAACCACAACCTGCATTTGATAGCTGGAGCTGTGAGTGTTGGCAAACGAGCTCACGTTCTCTACAAGGGCCATATGGGCATCGTTAGAAAATACAGTTCCGTGTTAAGGAGGCAGAGAGGTAAAACATTAATGCGTTGTATTATTTCAGGCTTTAAACGGCGTGCAGACCAAAGGAGGGGAGCTGTCTTCCTCATGCTGTAGTTGAAACTAATTGCTATGCAAATCAGCCATTTTTTCCCCAAATGAAGACATTTCAGTCATGTTCAAGGGATTCTTATCCATGTCATAGCATGTTGTCTCATCTATGAGACCTATGTTTTATTTCACAGTAAACATCCTGTGAATATGGTTTAGTGAGAGGTGTCCCTGTCCATGGCAGGGGGGTTGGAACTGGATGATCTTGAGGTCCTTTCCAACCCGAACTATTCTATGATTCTATGAATATCAGGATGCACCACTTGAGGATGTTCCAATTAAAGAGCGCTGTCCTTTTCTCCCAACCAAGCAGCAGCTGATACCTTGCAATAGTCTGCGCAGCTCTCAAGCTAGCTGTTTCTAACACTGGGGATGCTCTGTCGTTAGCCTGAGATGCACCATTCACTGCTTGAACCACTGGGCACGACTAGAGATGGCATTTCTGTGTAATGCCAGTACACAGCCTGCAATTACCTGTGTAAGAGCAAACACCCGGACTTACCCAGAGCCCCAGTGACGCTTCTGACAACCAAATCTTTAGTTCTTGCCCTCACTTTATAGTCAGGTTGCAGATCTCACGGGGAAGAACGATTTTGTTGCATGAATCAAATTGAGGGATTGGGACCTTACAGCGCTCTGCTCGACTTCCAGTGTTGCATGCTCTTTCCATGTCGTGTTTACTTTCTCCATGTAACAGGCCAAGGGGAACGGCTTGAACCTGCCCGAGGGGAGACTGAGCTGAGCTCTTAGGCAGAAGCTCTTCCCTGTGAGGGTGCTGAGGCGCTGGCACAGGGTGCCCAGAGAAGCTGTGGCTGCCCCATCCCTGGCAGTGCTCAAGGCCAGGTTGGACACAGGGGCTTGGAGCAAGCTGCTCCAGTGGAAGGGGTCCCTGCCTGTGGCAAGAGGCTGGAATTGGATGAGCTTGAAGGTCCCTTCCAACCTAAAGCAGGCTGGGATTCGGGGATTCTAATTCACGGACCAAATCTTATTGGGATTTGCCTTCTCCCCTCAGGGTCTCTGAAGACTGCTGTCCTCCAAGCCCATTGTTCTATATGCCTCATGTGTCATCTTCTAATTTATAGAGTTCCTCATGCTTGGCATTGTAATTGCCTGCTCATGTACGCTGTCTTCTTCGAGCAAGGAGGTTTTTGCATGAAAGTTTAAATTGGCATTTTTTAAATCTAATTCAGTTTAATAAATTAACATAGGAGCATCTAACACTGTTCTAACTCTTCGTTTTTTCAAGAAGAATTTCATTTTTTTTCCTTCTCTTGGCTGGCAGCTTTCCCCTCCTACTTACAAGTACTAATCACCTCTCAGATGGTTTAACTGATTCAGATACAGAGTTCAATTCAGAACTATTGTTCCTCGCTTTGAAGATTACTCTTCTAATTTCAGACCCGCACACTTGTCTGTTTCTCATAAATACATCATTTGGTCTAATGGAGGGATATTATCCCTCCTCACTACTTAGCATCATTTACCTCCTTAGACCATGGCAACTGCTAAAGCACTGCTCCTACACTACAGCAAATGCAGTTCCGGCCTAACCCCAGACTGTGGATGACAAAGTAATATCCATCCATTCTCTTACGTATTGATCAGGAGTCAGGCAGCTTGGGATTTGCCTTCCTTCATGATTAATGTAAGGGAAATGAGCAGAAGGTGGGAGAACCTACGTACATAAAAGCAATATCTATACCACTGAGAAGCTTTGTCATGAAATGAGAGTTCACGTCCCCTTCTAGAAAGCCAGCTTGAATAAACTGAATAAACTTGAATAAACGCGGGCTGAAATTAAACCTTTAAAAAAGCCCATTGTAAGCAATGATATTTCCAGCCATCTTTCCCTGGCAGCAGAAAGGTGAAAGCTGAGCTACTTTCAAGATAAAGCTTGAATATCACATGAAAGGGATGATCTGATTCAGTCACCTAAAAGAAGAGGAAGCTGGGCAAGGAGATTGTTGTAACGGCATGGCATTTCTCTGTTCCCACCTGTACGTATGACTTCACAGTTCAACAGTTTAGCTGGATTAGTGTATGAAAACGGGAGGTTTCTGAATGCTTTAGTGTGAGATGTCCCTGTCCATGACAGGGGGGTTGGAACTGGATGATCTTGGGGTCCTTGCCAACCCTAACTATTCTATGATTCTATGATTCTATGTGCGCTCACACAGCAGTTACAGCCGTCGTAAGGGACAAGGAGGTGGTGTAGAGCTACGCCAGTGCCTGCTCTCTGCTGCTCCAGGTTGTTTAGCTGGCTCTTTTAAGGGACGCACACACACACTTCTATTCGCTTATGAGAGCTGATTTCCATCTCCTCTCCTCTTTGCTCTAGCCAGTGTTCCGTGGTTGCCACGTGCGGCGTTGGCTGGATCGGTACTTTATGGTACCTGTCCTTGACTCCCGGAGCTCTTCAGGGTCCTGATGGCTGTTTACTTTCATTTTGATTTGGTTTTTAATTATATTTCCTTTGCCAGGGTCAATTAACCACTGGGACTTTACTGCCGTGCTGCTCCCTGTCGAGTTCCGAAGTCCTTGGTGTTGGTGTTGTCCCCTATAAGCTATTTAGGGGAGGCTTCAAGGGTCTTCCTGATCTCCGGCTTGGGACCTTTGCTTTCCGTACCTTTGTTCCCCTGACTGGGTCAACTGATGGTCCTTGCTAGGTCTATTGCCATCAAAATGCAGTACAAAGGACACTGAAGGATAAATCTCTTACTAGATCTGGTGGGAGGCAAGCCAGCTTGTGCACTGGGGATTGCTTTCTATTCCGAGCCAGTGAAAGCTAATAGTTCTGGACTGTTAACATTAATGGTTACGTCTTTATCTGCTTCCCCGATTGACTTTCCTTCTGTGTTTCAGCACTGGAAATTAGTCTGTATTAAACTTGCTTCCAGGAAGAACAGAAAATGGAAAAGGCTAAAAGGAATCATAGCTTCCATATTTTTTATCCTATTTTATAGGCCCCTATTTATAACTCCCCATTTATAACCAAAACACCTATTGCTTCCCAAACCAGCTTATAATAGCAACGCTGGCTGTAGGCTGCCTTGGTTTTCCAAGTCTGAATTGGTATCTCAAGATGAAAGAAAGGAAGGAAAACAAGAAGGGAAAGAAGGTAAGAAGGAAAAGGCGTACAGCAACAGACACAAGCTGCCTGGGAGTGGGAAAGACTTAGATGGGAATGAAGGGCTTCATTTGCTGCAGCCAGGGTTTCAGGAGGCATTGGAACCTTCCCCTAACAGTCCTCAAAACCAGATCTCCAGTAGATTAAGAAAAAAAGAACCAACCAAAATTAATTTTTTCCTGACGTTTTGGTGCAAAAACGAAATGAGTTTTTCAACACTTTGTATTATTTCAGAATAACTGCCAAGACAACAGCAGTGTCATACAAGCAAGATCTGGTCATGGTGAAACCAGCGTTTTCTGTATGCCCAGTGGTTTCGGTATTAAAGTAAGGGGTTCATTCAGAAACCGGGCATGGTTCTAATAGTGCCATTTACAGGGAGAAAAGCAGATGTCTTTTCTGAGAACGGTTCTATTGTGAGGGGGAAGGGAATGGCTAACGTCACACATTTCTCACAGAAGCAAACTCCTACAATTTAAGGCAAAATGTCCCATCATTTTCCATGGATCCATCACATGTTTTCCCACGTCAGGCTGTGCTCCTGCAGCTTGGCTATTCCAGGCCTTGGAATAGACCTATTCCATGGTCTCTTACTGCTCTTACTGCTAGACATAGCACTGAGCCTAACACTAAGCCAATCCTTCCACATGGAGCTCGCTAAACCCATGGATGTGGGGAAAGGGTGGGATCCAGCTTCCACAGGCTGTGGTCACTGCTGTTAGCACACCACAGTCCTGCGTTGCTGCTGAAGGTAAGGAGCAGCAATACCTTAACGATTAAATACATTCAAGTTGCTCTTGTGGAGCAGTGAAACGGTAGCCTTGTTTTGTCAGATAGGAAATAGATGTGAGGCACTGATAGGAACAAGTCTTTGGCTTCAGGGCCAGAGAACTGTCCGTTCCCTGCTGAATTTACTTGTATTCATCCCGGGATTAGCACTGTCTGCAGCTCAGATGTAGTCAGGACGCGCTCTATATTTGTGTGTTGATGCTCTTGGACTAAGACGCTGTGCCAAGAGTCTAGGCTTATTACCTGGTCTTGGAGTAAGATGCTATGCCAAGAGTCTAGGCTTATTACCTGGTCTTGGAGTAAGATGCTATGCCAAAAGTCTAGGCTTATTACCTGGTCTTGGAGTAAGATGCTATGCCAAAAGTCTAGGCTTATTACCTGGTCTTGGAGTAAGATGCTATGCCAAAAGTCTAGGCTTATTACCTGGTCTTGGAGTAAGATGCTATGCCAAAAGTCCAGGCTTATTACCTGGTTTAGTGTGCCCAGGCTGTGCTACACGGTTGGGAGGCATCTTGTATAGGGTAGGCTTATCAGTCTCTGATGGCTCAGACAAATCTGCCCATGCATTAATCCTGGGCAGGGTGAAGGATCCTTCCTGGGTTAGTGAATTTAGCCCTAATTAGCTGGTTTGTCTTCTTGTTTATAAACAATGGATGACAGAGATGGGGTAAAAATGAGCCTGGTTTCCTCTTGCAGGTCGACTTTTCATGCTGCCAGGAGAAATGATTGCTCTTTGCCTGTTCTCTCTGCTCTGTGAACAGAACTGGCTGCTGTGATACTGAAAGCAGTGAGTCGATTTGCAAAAGGTTCAATATAAACTGAACACAAAGCTGCTGGGTGAAAGACAGATAAACAGAGCAAAGAGTGGGAAGACGTGGCCCAGAACACATGCAGGGGGACCTGGGCTCTATCCCTGGCTCCAGAGAAGACCCAGAGGTCATCCCATTGACATGTTCTATCCATTTTCTTCTTCCTGTCATTGGTTTGCACTGTTCGTCGAGGTCAGAAACAGAGTAGAGACTCTCTCTTATGAAGGGTTTGTTTATGGGCCTGGCCTAAAGGAAGCACTGTGGCATCCAAGACTTGCAGGTGCTCTGCTCTTGTGAGACCTCACCTGGAGCATTGTGTGCAGTTCTGGTGTCCTCAACATAAAAAGGACATGGAACTGCTGGAACAAGTCCAGAGGAGGCCACGAGGATGATCAGGGGCTGGAGCACCTCCCGTATGAAGACAGGCTGAGGAAGTTGGGGCTGTTCAGCCTGGAGAAGAGAAGGCTGCGTGGAGACCTCAGAGCAGCCTTCCAGTACCTGAAGGGGGCCTATAGGGATGCTGGGGAGGGACTCTTCGTCAGGGACTGCAGTGACAGGACAAGGGGTAACGGGTTAAAACTGAAACAGGGGAAGTTTAGATTGGATCTAAGGAGGAAATTCTTTCCTGTTAGGGTGCCGAGGCACTGGAATGGGTTGCCCAGGGAGGTTGTGAGTGCTCCATCCCTGGCGGTGTTCAAGGCCAGGTTGGATGAAGCCCTGGATGGGATGGTTTAGTGTGAGGTGTCCCTGCCCATGGCAGGGGGGTTGGAACTGGATGATCTTGAGGTCCTTTCGAACCCAAACTCTTCTATGATTCTATACTGTCAACACTACTGTTGGGGGATAAATGAAAATTAAGTCACCATGTAGAGCAAGAGAGGAGTGGTTTCTGACATGATTAACGTGTGTCTCCTGAGAATCAGCTGAAGTAAGCTGTTAAGCAAGTAGCCTGGAAACATTCACTTTGCAGGAATTCGCAGCCAGAGTCCCATGAAATATTCAAGCCAGAGCTACTAGTTAATTAAATTGCTGATATTTCTTTTTTTTTTTTTTTCACAAGGCAGCAATAAATAGATCCCTTTTTATGAAAATGAAATATCAAAGTAATAATGTCACTGCAAATAAATGTTGTAACTGGTAATGATCTCCTACTGCAAGGTAAGTGTCAAGTTATTTGTGGAAAATAAACAGAGAGGAGGCAGAGAAATGGGTTGCCAGGCTTTGGAAGTAACTTTCATCTGGTCCTGAACACGAGTCCAGGAACAGTATAGCAAATCTACCAAATGAACAAGTAAAGAGAATGAATGTAAAATGGGAAAAGAGGCACTAACAGGCTTGATACAGTGCTTTGAAACCTCGGGCTGGGATCTCTGAAGCCGTTCCAGATAATAATGTTGACTTCCATTAACATTTTCTTGTAAGAAAGCTTTGTTCCAACAGGCTCAGGAGAGTCTGCGCTGGGACTAATGGGCAGTGATGCCAAAGCTGACTTTGTCTTTCCTAAAAGCTGTCGTACGGACCGTGCCATCATCATCTCCTCGACCTGCATGGACTCATCCGACTGAGGCTGCCCACGTTGTTGCCTCACTTGGCACCGCTGTCTATTTGAGGCTATAAAGAAAACAGCTTGTCATGGAAGCGCCTGTCACCACGCTGCTGTCTGGCCGCGTTCTTCACCGCTAGCGCAGCACTGGCAGCCTTTCCCAGCCTACCGCTGGGGCCAGGCGGTTGCGAATGCAGAGCCCTTTGGGCCATCATTGCCAGCAATGGGGGCTGCAAAGAGGGAAGCTGAGCCAGCATCGCCTGCTGCTTATGGGCACTGTGGAGCAGGTTTCTGTTCTATCGCATCGTGCTCTTTGCGAAGCGGGTGAGGAGGACCCCGGCACGCCGCGCAACACCTTCAAGTCAACAAAAGCTTAAGGTTTGCTTTGTTGTGGGTGGATTTTTAGCAAAGAATGGCCACGTCCCCAAGTCAGCAAGGGCCTACGTGGAGCTCGACGTGAACCGAGGATGAAGGAGAACGTGGGTAAAGAAGCAAGAGTAATGGTGCAAGCAAGGTAAGAAGAAAGTGGAATGTGCTAGGACGCAAAATAGTGAACTGTTAGCAAGTTTTAAAGGTTAAGTTCTCATATGCTTGCTTGATTAATTGTTACTAATTGCTGTGTGCTGCAAGAATATGTATCAAAGCAATTGTATAATAATAATAATACAAAGCTATTGTATACGCATCCATTTATAACACAGCAAGGTATTGAAGATGCATCCAGTCATAATACAGCAAGCTATTGAACATGTATTAATTATACTACAGCGAGCTATTGTAGATGTATCCAAATATAATACAGTGAGCCATATGTATATATACATATACGTACATATGTATATGTACTTATATGTATGTATATGAACATATATGTAGCCGTAGTCGCTGTGTGCTACAAGAATATGTATCCGATGATAATACAGCAAGCGATTGTAAGCAGATGCAGACTATAGTATAAAAAGGATAGATGCTTTGTGATAAACGGCTTTTGTCTGATCACATTGACCTCTGACTGAGTCCATACTATCTCTGTGGCACTTTGTCTTGTTTTTCCACTCGGGAACTGCAAGTCCTGCAGACCTTCTGCAGCTTACCTAACTTACTCTAACCTCAGGAGAGGAACACGCCAAACTGCTGTGAGAGATTGAGTTAACTGGTACTCTTGCTCCTAAGGTATCGCCTCTTCCATGCTAATGTACACCGAAGAACCACGCCAAGGATTTATCATGATGAACGATTCTTAGAATGCTTTCAAAACTGGTCTATGTTTACAAAGCTGGCTGGAAAACGCTGCTGCAACTTGTCCTAATCGCCTTGTTGAGCAAGAAGCAAAATTCGTTTAGTCTGTCTCTGCAGAGACCTGACCTGCATTGCCACTCCGTTTTATCATCAAAGCAAGTAAGATTTGCAAAGAAGCAGGAACATGTGGGAAGGAAATGAACGATTACTTTATTTAACAACACGTACTCTTCATGCGGTCTCAACAGCAGAAGCAAACCCCCTCTGTTTCCTTTTACTTCTCTCTTCCCTTTTGCAACAGCAGCAATAGAAGGGATGAGGATTATGAACCATTCCGCTTGCTTTCCCGATTCCTTAACTGCAGTTACAGCCTGGTGGATGGATCTACTGATGGAATAAGTGGGTCGCACATTCCTGGAAGTCCATAAGCTGCAAAACCCGGAGGCCAGGTCTGCGTTGCAAGGGGGGTGCCAGCACACCCCTGCTCACCCACAAAGCTCTGCTCCGGAGGCAGGACCCCAATGGTCACAGGCCTGACTGCTCTAGTGCCGGCATCACAGTTTTCACACCGAGACTGCGTGTTTTACCAGAAGGTAAAATTCAGTGAAACACATCTCATCAGGCGTGAAGGCAACTGGGTGAAATTACATGGCCTCCACTATGACAACCATGACAAGTGCAGGGTCCTACACCTGGGTCAGAGCAATCCCAGGCACAGCTACAGGTGGGGCAGAGAAGAGATTCAAAGCGGCCCTGCAGAGAAGGACTTGGGGGTGCTGGTCGATGAGAAAATGAACGTGAGCCGGCTGCAGTGTGCGCTCGCAGCCCAGAAACCAACCGTATCCTGGGCTGCATCAAAAGGAGCGTGACCAGCAGGTCGAAGGAGGTGATCCTGCCCCTCTACTCTGCTCTGGTGAGACCTCACCTGGAGCATTGTGTGCAGTTCTGGTGTCCTCAACATAAAAAGGACATGGAACTGCTGGAACAAGTCCAGAGGAGGCCACGAGGATGATCAGGGGACTGGAGCACCTCCCGTATGAAGACAGGCTGAGGAAGTTGGGGCTGTTCAGCCTGGAGAAGAGAAGGCTGCATGGAGACCTCATAGCAGCCTTCCAGTATCTGAAGGGGGCCTATAGAGATGCTGGGGAGGGACTCTTTGTCAGGGACTGCAGTGACAGGACAAGGGGTAACGGGTTCAAACTGAAACAGGGGAAGTTTAGGTTGGATCTAAGGAGGAAATTCTTTCCTGTGAGGGTGGTGAGGCACTGGAATGGGTTGCCCAGGGAGGTTGTGAGTGCTCCATCCCTGGCGGTGTTCAAGGCCAGGTTGGATGAAGCGTTGGGTGGCATGCTTTAGTGTGAGGTGTCCCTGCCCATGGCAGGGGGGTTGGAACTGGGTGATCTTGAGGTCCTTTCCAACCCCAACACTTCTATCTATGATTCTATGAAAGGCAGATCAAGTAGTTCAGCACGCATGGGCCTAAGAAGAGCTAGACTAAAGGTTCATCTAGCGCAATGGCTCATTTTGCTCAGGGTTTAAAGTATATATTCTACCTATAACATGATTTCATGCAAGCATTGAATATTTCACATATTTCTTTATCACGCTCAGCCCTTTGTTTCATCCCCAAACAGAGCTCCTGTGGGGTTCCATGATGAACTGTGGAGCGGTCCTGAAGATGTTCTACACCTCTCAAGGACATAGAAGTCAAGCCCTGGCCTCGCAGACCTTGCAGTGCAACCAGCATCTCTTGAGCCTGAAACCGGTGATACCCCGAGGAAGAGCAGCCAAAGCAGCACCTCCTTCTTGCCAATGAGCTTGTTCTGGCTGTCAGAGCTGCCAGCAAAGGTAGTTACTAGTGCCAAATGCATAACTATCCGCTTGGGAGCTGTACCTTTCATACGCATCACTAAAAAGCCATTAGGAATGAACGGTTTTGAATCCTCACCATTGTGGATTATTTTGCTTGTGGGGTGAATAACCAGTTTGAATGGCAGCTAGCTATTTACACATGTGGCTGTGGGTTTCAACCCTCGCATTCAACCCTGAAACTCACCTGAGCTTAGTTCAATAGAAGCTCATACCTGTCAGAACAACCTTGCTGAATGCAGGTCGTCCGCATGTGCCAGGAGTGCATGGCTTGTGTTTTCCATGGAGTTGGAAACTTAAATGACCTCCAGAATACCTTGTTTGAGACGCACATTTAATGGAACAATTGCCTTTTAGTAAACCCTGGCAGTGATGTGGGTTTCCGGCCTAAATGACTAGCACTGACCAAGCCACTCACTGGCTCCCCCTCATCTTTGCGTGGGGATGAAGATGCTCATTTGGGACTTCGAACCTCAGGCCCTATCTTTTCCCTGTTGTTCTCTTTCCAGGCCTGTGAGCTCTTGCTCTGCTGCTTTTGCATCCCCAGAGGTACTCTCTGTAGCACTCAACAGCTTTGCTGGTGCTTCGTCACCCAAGTGCCTGCTCTGGGGCCATAGGCAGGGGCTAACGCAGGGTGCAGGATGCTCCACTAGCAGTCCTTATCTTCCAGAGCTGGAAGCCCTTGTATCGCTGAAGCTACTGACTCTGAGACCTGGAATAGCAATGGAAACGTGAGCACAACACTGGGGAAAAGGGATAGATTATCAAGAAGCATGCATATTGCAAATGAAGTTGTATTATTGCTACCATTGAGATGGAATCTGTGTAAAAATACCCCAACTATATTAGCTTCTTTTTCCATAACAATCATATAACAAACCCTAATAACAATCATTGAATTAGAGTGTTGAGATTGTGAATTATTTATTTACCGTGCTTCCTTTTCACCTTTGGGTGTAACATTAGCTGTGCATAACACAGTGCAGCAGTAACGTCGTGCAGCAGCGGCAGTGCTATCATCAAACGCAGGTGCATTTAGAGTAGAAATACATTAGTTTGCTCAGATACTAAAGACAAACACCACGCAACTGTGTTAGAAATAGCAAGAAAAATAATAACGCATACAATACAGATGACCGTGGTACCTGCATATTCAGAACAAGAACTGAGCACTGGGAACTCAGTTATGTCTAAATACGTGATAAAATATTTATCCAACATCTCTTCCTTCGCCTCCTCGGAGATGCTTGCTGAAAGTAACATTTGCTATCATACTTCTCCACTCTGCTTCTGTATCCTCTCCTCACCCCGAAGTTATTTGTCCTGTCTAGTTAGATTTTCGTTTTAAAATGTGCAAAACTTAGCGCAACATACCACTTTCCAATTATTATTTTTTCCTCTTAGCAGTCGATTGGGCAGTAATATAGAAATGTGATCCTGTAAATGAGAGTGCTCCAAAGAGATTGCTTCATTATTGGGAGTGCTATGCAACCACAGCTTCTGTTAGCACTAATAAAAGCTAAAGACCCATGTCTACTCAGTTGCTTAAATATCTTCACACTGCAGAGGGATGGGCTGTCCGGTGAGAACCATGGATTCTGGAATGGCTGTTTAGAAGGGACCCCTTCCACTGGAGCAGCTTGCTCCAAGCCCCTGTGTCCAGCCTGGCCTTGAGCACTGCCAGGGATGGGGCAGCCACAGCTTCTCTGGGCACCCTGTGCCAGTGCCTCAGCACCCTCACAGGGAAGAGCTTCTGCCTAAGAGCTCATCTCAGTCTCCCCTCGGGCAGGTTCAAGCCATTCCCCCTGGCCTGTCCCTATATCCCTTATATTCCCAAGCCCCTCTCCAGGTTCCCTGCAGGCCCTTTAGGCACTGGAGCTGCTCTCAGGTCTCCCCTTCAGGAGCCTTCTCTTGTCCAGGCTGCCCCAGCCCAGCTCTCTCAGCCTGGCTCCAGAGCAGAGCTGCTCCAGCCCTCGCAGCAGCTCCATGGCCTCCTCTGGCCTCGCTCCAGCAGCTCCACGTCCCTCTTGTGCTGCTGCCCCAGAGCTGGACCAGGGCTGCAGGGGGGGGTCTCCCCAGAGCGCAGCAGAGGGGCAGGATCCTCTCCCTTCACCCTTGTCCCATCACAAAACACATGAGAAAAGGAAATCCATCCTTTCGTTTGCATGGGAAAGACCTGGAAGACAGAAAACAGATGGTTCGTACCTGAGGCTGTCCTAGGGTACCGCAAGAAGCGAATGAGTCCGCACTCCTGCAGGCGTTGGAGGCGCATCCCTTGTGTGCCCATGGCAGGGGGGACTTGCGAGAGCCCCTTGGCTTCTGCACTGAGGCATCCCTGGGGCACAGTGGGACCGAACCAGGATTCGCAGTGGCAATGAGCCAGCCCCCGAGCATCCACAGGAGAGTGACGTGGGTCTTGTTTCCCTTCACAGGGAAAACCAGGCTCCAAAGTGCTGCTGGGTCCCCTCCGCGGCGCAGCATCTGCAGGTGAAGATGGTCAGGGTTTTGAGAAGGAAAGCGGGGCTGCCCTGGGCCCCGGCGAACAACTGATGTCTTACACCTTGGGTGCCATGGTTTAGTGTGAAGTGTCCCTGCCCATGCGCTGGAACTGGGTGATCTCGAGGTCCTTTCCAACCCTGACTATTCCATGATCCTGTGACCCTCCAAATCTGCTCGTAAAGATCAAAAAGGAGGAAAAACAGTTAGAGCGTTTGAAAAGCAAAGAGCTAACAAAGGTGTTCTTACTAACAACACCCTTTATGCTTGCTGTCACTACCTGATGAGTGTTTAAGAGACAAAAAGTCCCGTTTGACAGCCCGTTGTATGGCACTACAGATGGGGAATAAAGACGTTTCCTGAAACAAGCTGCAGTGCTTGTTACTGAGGCTGTTTTCAACGTCCTGGGCTGCTCCTCTGCATGACAACCAACAGTAATGAATGCATAAGAGGGGAAGGGAATAAACAGCAACACTATAAAGTGTTGGTTTCTATTGCTGGACCTGACTCTTCTTTGCCACTGGAGAGCAAAGCCATGGGCCATGCTTGTCAGCCATCCCAAGCCTTGCAAGCTTGCAGCAGCTTCAGGGTCTCTTGTGCCTGGCTGCCTTGTTTGGTTGCAAGAGTGAGCTTGGCTGAACAAAGCAGATCCTCATTGCATGGGATGGGGGTGACAAGACAGGAAAACAAGACACCAGAGCGACAAAAGAAAGGAAGAAATCGGGAAGGAAAAGCTCTCAGCAGAAGTTATGTGTTTTGCATTATAAATGTCATACAGGGCTTAGGCAAAGCCAGAGAAAGAAGAGAAAGGTCACATTGTCCCCAGTCTGGGCTTTGGTGTCACTAAAAACCAGGAGAACCCAAATAATGGAGGCCCACTGAGGCTGTCTCAGAACGTGGTTTGGCTTTCACTTTAAGGTGATGCTGACTGCGTAAGTTGCTCTGCCCTCCTCTCCTGCCCCTCCATCACACCCCACTGCATGGTCTCCAAGACTGCAAAAGCCCTTGCTTTGACCAGTTTCTGATGCACTGGTTGTGGCTCACTGCTTTCGGGTGCCACACCACCTCTACTTAGAGACCTCAATGGGATCGCTGGACAGAGGGTCTTGATGGTAACCTATTTGCTTGCAATAATCATTCTTTCTGCCTTTAACTCTGATGCTCCCTCTGTATATGCTCTTCTAGGAGACGCTGGGCAGAGCTTCTGTGGTCTTTGCAGCAATGAGTCAGAGAGCAGCGTCTCCTCTGTATCGCCAGTGCGCGGTCCAGCAGCACACCATTGCTGCGCACCGTGATGCTTGCAGAAGGAGTCAAGCTGTAGGAGGGGACTCAACCCCAGATTTGTGCTTCTGTGAGGTTGCCAAAGGCATTGGGAAGATTCCCCTGCCAGATTGCAGCTTCCGTTCTTCCCCTTAAATTAACTTGCCTTCCAGAGAGCTGTCTGCAAACAAAATTGCCTCTAATGGGTTTATTCCAGAGCACGCTAAGGAAGAGCATCCTTCCCCTCCGGCAGCACCTCCTACCCCTCATGAGCAATGTTTTTATGCAGACCAGTTGGCTGTGGAGGCTCGAGGGGCACAAAAATAAGGAGAACTTTTAGCTGGGCAATCTGTGCCGAAGCAGTGCATTGGGCTAAAGTGAAGACAGGCAGCACTGAAAGCAGAGACGAGGACTTTGTACACCCTGCATCCCCTTCAGCCCTGAAAGGGGCAGCTTTGCACAAGCAAAACGGCTCTTTGCATTTTGTGCAAAGTGGCTGTAAAGGGTACAAATGCCCAAATCCAACCCAAAACTCCTGCAGTGCTGGGAGGGTACATTTGGGGCAAGAACTAATCCTGTGGGGTAGGTATCGATCGTAATTTGGCGATACTATGATGTGCAGAGGCAGACGTATTCTGCTCTTCAATAATTATTTCAGTTGTGCCTGAATGGAAATGCTTGTCTGGGAAACACGTGCATCAAACCCCTGACCTACGCGCTGGGATGGGGAGGCACGGAGCCCGGCCAATGCTGCTAACCCATGGGATCACAGCTGGTCCATCTCCTTTCCGACTCCCATCACTTCCGATTTCTACAGAATGGGATCTTTTTATTAACAGAAGTGTTTCTGAGCATTTATATCACATCATTTTCCACTCAGATTCTCCGAAAAGAATGAGGTGGTTTAAATGCTTTAAGATTCAGTTCCTACACTCAGGTGCCTTTGAAATTCCCAGTTCTATTCAACAGTATTGTGAGTTTTTGGATTGCCTCAGTCTACCCTGACTCGCACAGATTAATACCCATCAGAAAGGAGGCCTGTCCAGTTATTTTACAGTGAAAAGCATCAGCTTTTGCCCAAAGAGAGGGAGTTTGTTTACAGGGCTTATGAAATCTGTACATGTTTTGTCTCATTTGAATTTTGAAGTTATGAAGGCAAAACCCACAAGGCCACAAACAGCCCCATCCTTCGCTTGTGGCTAAAAATGGGCAGTCCCACCGAGTGGATTAGTCTTCAAACGTGTTCCTGGGAATCTGGACTACCCGAAGCGCAGGCTGCAGCTTGGATACCTGCTCCCTTGGTGCAAAGCAAAGGCATCTGATGTGCACCGAATGCTTCGGTTGGAGCTGTGCCTAAACCACCTCTGTTTTCTGCTGCCCGTGGCCACGGTTTGTGATGAGCTTCAAAACCTGGCAGCTCTCCTGGAGGGAGGGAGCGGGTGTGCTTTTATCCCTTGCACACCTTTAGTCTTGCTACTTCAAAACACATCCGCACCACCGTCCATGTAATGAAACCGATGCACGAGCCATTGCAGAAGGCACTGGTCAGGGCGGTACGGAGAGTCTTACTGCATGTATAAAATAATCCCTTTAGCACTTGAATCTGTGTGAAATCCCTCCTCGGACAGATTCCTTTCTAGAGCTGTGGAAGATTTTCTGGCTATTTTGCTTTAAATGGAGATGTCTTCAGAGACGATTCCCTAAGGTTGAAGGGGGGCTGGAAAAAGTAAAGACGTAGAATCAAAGACCCAGCGTCTAATTCTGCAAAGACCTGTTATCCATATGGCTCCGGGTTGCAGTCAATTTTCTTCTTTAATAGGATTATTTCTTTGTCAGATATTTATATTCTTCTGCATGGAAAGTTTATAGAACAAGTAGCATTGATACATTAGTGCCAAGCTGATTTATTCATTTAGCTACTCAAACACTCATTGTAGCCGTGCTGGGAAGGGAAGATTTTCTCAACTTAATAGTCTTCTTCCTTATCAGATATTCATTTAAATAGTTTGCCTATAAATACAGGACATGTTGAGACATGTATGCTATAAATATTTCAGAAGATTTATGCTTGCATTAGCCATTCCTTTGGCTGGTCGTGATCGTATTGCAGCTACTACAGCCAATTTAAAACAAACACAATAACTCCAGTCACTGCTAATGAAAGGTTCGCGTGGTCTCAGGGTGGTACAGCCCCTCTCCCTCCTGCCGAAGGAGGGTTCTGTGTGCCTCAGCTATCGCCCACTTTGCCCTGTGAGCCTTGAAGGTAGATAGAAAAGGCATGGACATGTTCTCAGCTGCTGCGAGACGTGGCAGATGTCACCTTCTTGTAGAGTACCTGTTGTGGAGCCCTTGCAACTGAAGGACAAGGAGGCTTGGGGGCCATAAAAGTGCAGGTTGCCATCAAGTTTGACTTCCCAGGCTGAAGGGCCTGGCATGTAGATAAAGGGAAAAGCAGGGCTTTGATATCCTCTCTGTGATCAGCATCTGGCTGCTTCCTCTTCTTGCTGTCTGATGTTCTGCCTACACCTTCCTGTCTGAAGGACTCCATGCCACAATGGGGCCAAGAGACAAGGTGTCAGTGTAAGACGGTCAGGTCTCCTCTGGGCAGTGGTGGCTTGACTTGGAGGGAATCTTGTAGAATCAGAAAATAGCTTATACTGGAGAAGACGTTTAAGACCATCGGATCCAATTGTTAACCCAGCACTGCCAGGGCCACCGCTAAACCATGTCCACGAGCACCACATCCACACATCTTCTAAGTACCTCCAGGGCTGGTGCCTGCAGCCCTGCCCTGGGCAGCCTGTTCCAATGCCTGAGCACCCTCTGGGGCAGGAATTGTTCCTCAGCTCCATCTAAACCTGCCCTGGTGCAGCTTGAGGCCGGTTCCTCTTGTCCCATCCCTTGTTCCTTGGGAGCAGAGCCCAGCCCCTCCTGGCTCCATCCTCCTGTCAGGCACTTGTAGGGAGCCATCAGGTCCCCCCTGAGCCTTCTCTTCTCCATCCGAACCCCCCAGGTCCCTCAGCCGTTCCCCATCACAGTTGTGCTCCAGGCCCTGCACCAGCTCCATTCCCTTCTCTGGCCCCGCTACAGCACCTCAATGTCTCTCTTGCAGTGAGTGGCCCAGAGCTGAGCACAGGATTCGAATAAGAATAAGATAGAAAGTATAACTAGAACAAGACCCCAAACCAATACAGTAGGACAAGACCCTCATGTACTCTCATTATTGGAACTGTATTTAAGAGCTCTGAAAACCCCCACATTACTCAGCACTATTTTAATCTCCATGTCTTTCCAGATTGGCCATGAAAAGTGCTGCTGCTTCCAAACCCTGCAGAAACTGAACCGATGGAGCAGGAGGAAACACAACAAATGTCCAAAGGAAACCATTTCAAGAAGAGCCTAAGGTTAAATCTGTACAGCGGGAAGTTGAGGACGGATAGGATATTGAAAAGACAATGCGGCAAGCAGTATGACCTTAAGTAAATCAAACCCGTTATGGACACCTTGCTCTAATTGTAAAGCAGTAACATGTCTGTTCATTCTGAACGTGCATTTCAAAGCAGCTGTGAGCACCCTTTTCTTTGGTTTGAGTCAGGCAGATAAAGGTTAACTGGTCCCCTCAGGTGCACAGCAGAAAGGCTTTTCATCCGGACAGCCTGCAGGTTCTGGAGGTATAGGTACTTCTTACTTCTATTGTGTGTGTGTCTTTGCTCTAAACGTCCTTCTTTCACAAATACTAACCCCATATCCTACCTGGGAGGAAGCAGGGTTTGGTTCCTTAGACATCCCCGTGCATGGGGTGCAGAGTTTCCAGAACCTCACACAAAACAGGTCTCAGCTGAAAATCCTATTATACAAATTCACGACAGGCTAAGGTTCAAAGATTGCCATTGATAGTACACAAACTGCAACAACAAGTGTGAAATAGTACCTACAAAAGCCATCTGAGTTAGTCATTAAGGACATATAGAACACAGTTCTCACCCAATAGACATCCCGATGGGGGAGAAGAAAGGTTTGGCTCCTCGACTAATCCCAGTAGTTCACAGGATCGTTAAGATTGGAAGGGGCCCTTGGAAGTCATCCAGGCCATCCCCCCTGGCAAGGCAGGGCCGCCTAGAGCAGGTTACACAGGAGCACGTCCAACACATTCAATGAAGTCCAACACAGTCCATTGTAATGCGTCCAACAGTTTCTATGGAGCCTTCTCTAACTTCTCTCCTTCCTAATTCTGTTCCGTATTACTTCTTTACTTTTAGGTGGAGATTGAGTAGCTCTAGTTGTGCGTTCTTCTGTTACCGATGGGTAGGAAACTGTCACTTTGCTTTTAAAGATCCAACTAACAAAAATCCAGAGCACATGCAAAGTGAGGGGTGGTTGTACCTTGGAGATGGGTAGCTTTGAGACAGAGGTGTGCTTTGGTATCACAATTCGGTTATTATGAGCCAAGTTCATCCAAGGAAAGCAATTTCACCGTAGCCGCTGGCTCAACAACCAACATCTTCCCTTGTCTTTGACAACTGTTAGGTGGTTTGTCAGAGTGCAGGACCTTCAAGTTCCCACTCATGCAGGGTGTACGACAAAGCCTGGCTGCTGCGTCTTCACCCTGTTTAGCTCCTCTTAGCACATGTCAAGGATGCAGGTGATGTTGCCTGGGGAGCTATTGTAGGGTAGATTCCGTACATGCCAACAGCATCCCACCCTGGAAGTAGCAGCTATATTTTTCCCTAACATTTTTCTAATGTTATGACTTCTGGAAACTGGGGGAGTTTTCTCTAATTTCCCTTGTTTTCCCTCATGGTCTATAGAAACTGAGACATGTTTCCATCATTATGGCTGAACTTAGACCCCTTACACTGATGTTGCTCTTGGTACTTCAGCTGTGAGTAAAAGGAGTTTCTTGGTTTCCAGGGAGCCATTCCGTTATCTTTAATTAGGAATTCAATCACTTAAACCCCCTAAGGTCTTCCCGATGACAACAGGGGTAACAGCCTAAGATTGTACCTGACTTCCACTAAGCCTTCATGATCCTGCACCCGATCCCAGGCTAGGGGAAGCTGTTAGTGTGGTTTCACCTGGACAGCTTCACCCTTGCAGCTTGGATTTAGAGAGGTATTGACAGACACATCCCCCACCCCTCCAGGGACACGTTTCTTGGTGTAAAAAACAAACTAAAAAGACATGCACATCCCGGCATAGGTGTGCCATAGGCTACACTCTCTCCATCTGGTCTGATAACGTGTTCTGCGGAGCCAACCAGTCTAAACTGGAGGCTGGTTTGCTTTGACGATGTCGGGACACCAGCCTTCCATAAGCAGTTTGTTTCGGGGGTTAATTACGTTTGCTGATAAAGACATAGGAGGCATTTCTAATCTTAGGGGCTTTTGGCTTCAGCTTCCAGCCATGGTCCTTCCCACCCATTCTCTGCTAGGCTTAGCAGCCGTCAGGCTGCAGCACTGCGGCACCTTAACCCAATCGCCTTGTGAATCTCTTGAAAAGCTGACAAAACAGAGAATTTTGAGGCCCAGAAAAGAAGTTTCCGGCTCCCTCCTCGCTTCCATCCCCATCTCCCCATTTGTTTCTGTGGAGCTGGTGGGTGTTTTTCAGCCTCTTCCATCTTTCAGCAAGGGAAGAAGCTGCAGTGGCTGCAGTGCTCAAGGCCAGGTTGGACACAGGGGCTTGGAGCAAGCTGCTCCAGTGGAAGGGGTCCCTGCCCGTGGCAGGGGTTGGGACTGGATGAGCTTTAAGGCCCTTCCAACACAAACCATGCCATGGTTCTATGATTCTACAAAGAGGCACCGGGTCTTGAGTCAGAGCTCTTCCTCCAGAAGACTGCCTAGGTGGTTGGTATGAGCACTCCCATGTGCCTGTCAGGTTTCACTGTGTCTGCTTTAGATGGCAAGACACAAGAAAAAGCTGTTTCTAGACCCAAGAAATCTATTTTCCTAAGTGTATCTTGTAACTGCCAAGTATAAAGGAAAACGATTCTTATAATATGAAAATATCTCTCTTTGCAACAAGCTTTATTTTCTTTTCAGTGCTGAGGTTGTGTCTCTTGCCCTCTTTTTTAATGAATATGGCAAATATGCAGAGTTTTGAATAATGAATTTGTGAAAAAGAAGACGCAGGCGGAACATGTAATGGTTCGGACAGGACCCTATTATCTTAGTCCAATTTAATTAGCAGCAATACACATTTGTTTCTACCTACCCAGGCTTTCTGTTTTAATGAAACTTGGTGATCTGGAAAGTTAAATGTTTGCGTTTACAAACACTGATCAAAGGCATCTAATTCCGTAGATCATCTCACGAACTGATCCCACAGGCTGGTGAATTTCTGGCCTTCTGTTCAGCCGTGTGCTTAGCTCCCAGCACCAAAGCCACAGGAACGAGAACCTCCCTGCTTGGTACTGGGTTTCCTCCTTGGTCTCCGCTCTTGGTGGCTTTGCACTGAGCAGGGGACAACTGATTAAGTAACAGCAAAATATTTGTCTCCATGAGGGTGATGAGGCGCTGGCACAGCGTCTCCAAACCCCTGTGTCCAACCTGGCCTTGAGCACTGCCAGGGATGGGGCAACCACAGCTTCAACCTGCTCCCATGTCCCACCACCCTCATAGTGAAGAACTTCCTTGTATCCCATCCAACTCTTCCCTCTTCCAGTTGGAAGCCCAAACTCCTCATCCCACCCCTCCATCCCTTGTCCCAACCCCCTCTCCAGGTTCCCTGCAGCCCCTTTAGGCACTGGAGCTGCTCTCAGGTCTCCCCTTCAGGAGCCTTCTCTTCTCCAGGCTGCCCCAGCCCAGCTCTCTCAGCCTGGCTCCAGAGCAGAGCTGCTCCAGCCCTCGCAGCATCCCCATGCCCTCCTCTGCCCTCGCTCCATCAGCTCCATGTCCCTCTGGTGCTGGGGGTCCCGGATGAAAAATGGATAGAGAGAAATGGATAAATTCTGTCAGTACAAACCCCTTGTTCCACCTGGCCCTAAGCTGGTTCACAGCTCGTGAGATGAAATCTCTGCTCTAACTCACTGTGGCCTGATGGACCTGATCAAAGCCAGGTCTACCGGATGCCCATGGCAGACAGAGTGCAGAAGCTATCCAAGAGTAAAGACACTCAATCTGCTGTTCTCCTTGGAACCTCACCCCCAGCCAGGGCACAACATCTTCTGTCCAAGTGATGTTGGGGGTTTCGGGATGAAGCCCAGGTACCTGCAGGTGTCCCGTCAAACAGAAGGACATGCCACCAGGGCCGGGGTAACGCGACGCACTAGGAATGATGTTTGCTTTTCGCTTGGCTGGTACAGATGGGCTGTCTTGTTGCAATGCCAGCAGCAGCAGACGCGGCGGAGCGCATAGGTTTAAGACTGCTATCAAATTGAATTGCTATTCCACAACAGAGCCAAAACCTTGGTTTGTCCAAAATCAGGGTGAAAAATAGATAATTCATAGCTTTCTTCGAAATAAAATACAGTGAAGGTGCTCGATTTACTCACATTATCTTTCAGTCTTCTGACTTTTACATCTGGACTTTTGCGTTGTAATATCATCCGGAACATACGCAGCTTTAAAGCATGATTCACCTAAAAGAGTCGTAATATTTATAGTGCAGCCAACTACTTTGCCACATTGAAACAAGACTGAAATAAAACACAGGAATTATTTCCTGAGCATATTCCATCAAATACAGTATGTTTCAGGGACATATTTGGGAAGCCTCAAATCAACAGTTTCTGACATTTGAAAGGAAAAAAAAAAAGGACAAAAAGACCTTTCTTTAAGATAGCGCACTTTGTAAGCAGCACCGTGGCTTGGGACTTCAGCAGAACAGCAGCTGGAGCCTGGTGCGACCGTGAGGATTTTGCCTTCTAACTGCCTTTAAAATAGGATGACTTCCCTCGAGAGGCGCATCAAAGTCCTCCCTGTTCCTAGAGAGCACTTGGGTGAGGCAGTGCCTGTTGATGGAAAATGTCTGAGTTCATTCCTTTTCCTTCTTTGCCCGATGAGGCTCTGCAGATCCCAGCCTCAGGAAAGCCTCCCAGACAATCCTGCTGCTTACAAGCTTATGCGCGTGGAGGCCTGCCCTCAAAGCCACCCCAAGGAGCAGAGTTATCTCTACTGAAAAGATTCAGCTACTCCCATGTGGCTGAGCTGGCAAAGCCAGGAGAGCTCCACGGAGACGCAGCTCTGTGCAGTCCCGGCCCCAAAGGAAGCTCACACATTCCCAGATGTGAGCCTCAGGTGCCTTGGTTAGAGTTTGCTTGTGCATTGCAGCAAGGATGCCGTCTGCTCTTGCAAACACCTCAGCTCCCAGCGCTTCCACCTGCTTGGAACCAGCTGGCAATAAGAGCAGACGAAATGCTCCATGCGCAGGAGCGACCGCAGCCATGGTGCTGGGTTGGATCCCAAACCTGCCCTGTCTCAGTGCCGTCTCTCCTGTGCAACTGCCATAACAAACAACCCCCATGAGGTGCTTTTGCACACAGCAGAGTTGCTTCCTTGTGTTTCCCAGGTTTGCTTCTTTTATGGACCAGGATAATGGAAGTCTTTACACGCACACAAAATGTGTAAGTGCTCCCGAGCTGCTTCCCAAGCTGCTGCTTGTCCGGGCTGTGATTTTTACCTACAGGCTTAGTACCCCCTGTCAAACCCTCAGCTCTTTCACTGTGTTTGACTTCATTTTGTAGCCGCGTGCTCCTGCATCCTCCTGTGGAGTGATCATGAAATCACGGCTGGGGAATCTATAAGGGAAAAGCCATTGGGACCTTCCCACCCGTGGCTGTCATGCTTGGAAAACATCATCTCATCCACAGACACTCATTCATCACAATGGGTTAATGCTTACAGGCTGGCTGCAGCCTCTTCTTCTGGACACAGGGGAAAACAAGGTGATGGACCTGTAAATCTTCCCCCCAGAAACCAACGCTGTGACTGCAGACACCAAAGGCCTTCAACCGAAGGCAAAGGTCTTTGAACCAAAGCGTAGCGATTGGGCTGTCAGTTTGACTTAGATAAGGTAAAACAACATTTTCTTCTAAACCGTCTACTGATTCACTTCCTACGCTAGCATTATTCTGCTACATGAAAAGCTCATATAGGTTTAATTTACTGGCTCCAAGAGAGGTCAACATCTTCCTGTGCATGAAACAATATATTCCCTCCTGACCAATAAAATCCTGAACCATGATAAATTTATTACAATGCCAACATTCTAAATTCAAACTGAAGCCTCAACGCATGCAATTCATCAGGAGCTGGTTTACCCTACAGTCGTATTTCTCTGTGCTTAAACATGGTGCAATAGAAAGGGTTTCCATTAATCCCCACTGACAACCCCAAATAGACTTTTCCAAGGACTCCAGCGTAAAAACAAAAGTGGTGGTTTAGGGCATCTCCCCTGATTTCTTTTCCTGGGTCTTCCTTTGGGACAATGGCCCACCTTTGCTTTCAGCAGGATGCACCAGCCCTGCCTTCAGCCCAGGAAACCAAACAGGTAACTCATGCTCTTCTTCTTCGGAGGAGAGTCCCACTGCAGGGTCAACGTGTAGAGTCTTTATTAAGGTATTTGATGAGCTTTTCCTTCCTACAGAGGAGAATCCAACAGTTACAAAGTGGATAAAAGCAAAAGCCCACAGAGCTTGTGTTTGTGGTCTTGGAAGAGTTTGATGAGCTTTCAGTTTGTTTTCGATGTGTATTTTGCAGTATGCTCTAAAACGCAGTCACCACTCTTAGAATTACACAGAATCATAGAATGGCTTAGGTTGGAAGGGACCTCAAAGCTCACCCAGTCGCCCCTTCCACTGGAGCAGCTTGCTCCAAGCCCCTGTGTCCAACCTGGCCTTAAGCACTGCCAGGGATGGGGCAGCCACAGCTTCTCTGGGCACCCTGTGCCAGCGCCTCAGCACCCTCACAGCAAAGAGCTTCTGCCTAAGAGCTCATCTCAGTCTCCCCTCAGGCAGGTTCAAGCCATTCCCCTTGGCCTGGCCCTACAGGCCCTTGTCCCAAGCCCCTCTCCAGGTTCCCTGCAGCCCCTTTAGGCACTGGAGCTGCTCTCAGGTCTCCCCTTCAGGAGCCTTCTCTTCTCCAGGCTGCCCCAGCCCAGCTCTCTCAGCCTGGCTCCAGAGCAGAGCTGCTCCAGCCCTCGCAGCAGCTCCATGGCCTCCTCTGGCCTCGCTCCAGCAGCTCCACGTCCCTCTTGTGCTGCTGCCCCAGAGCTGGACCAGGGCTGCAGGGGGGTCTCCCCAGAGTGCAGCAGAGGGGCAGGATCCCCTCCCTGAGCTGCTGCTCACGCTCTGGGGGTGCAGCCCAGCACACGGTCAGCTTTCCTGGACCAATTTCTGTTGGAAAAATGAAATCCATGTCATAGAATCACAGAATAGTCAGGGTTGGAAAGGACCTCAAGATCATCCAGTTCCAACTCCCTGCCATGGGCAGGGACACCTCACACTAAACCATCCCACCCAAGGCTTCATCCAACCTGGCCTTGAACATCACCAGTGATGGAGCACTCACAACCTCCCTGGGCAACCCATTCCAGTGCCTCACCCTCTTTACGTAATTGTAGATCTGGAAATACCAAAATTCTGACCTCACCAAAGTGACCCGTCTCACCAGGCCTGGCCTCACCGTCCTCCTCGTTGGCATCTAACCCAGACTCTGGGGAAAAGGCACAAGTTACTTGTGCAAGAAGCTCGCAATGAGCCCTAGAGCCTCAGAGCAGGCAAAGTGCCCCCAGCTGCTTTCTGCCCCTGCACCGTGCTGAGCGCGGTCGCGGGGTGCATGCCAAGGGTCCCCACAGCTTCAAGGTCCCTTTTCCTGGTCCTTGCCTGGACTGGAATGTGCTTGAGTGGGCAGAGGGTGAGGATGTGGGACTGCCCCTGCTGCACCATTGCAGATGTGTAAAACCACCGTTGACTGTTGCTCAACATTGACTTGTTTCAAAACCGGGGTTGATACCTTTGTCCAACCACAGAGATAAATTCCCGTTTCTCTTTGTATTTCAGTCTTTAAATACAAAATTCCTCCCACTCGGCTGATGTGATGATTTGGTACCCGCCACTGCTTGGAGTTTGAAAATAAAAGTAGTTTGATATTGATTGGGGCTTATAGAGACGCTGGGGAGGGACTCCTCATCAGGGACTGTAGTGACAGGACAAGGGGTAACGGGTTCAAACTGAAACAGGGGAAGTTTAGGTTGGATCTAAGGAGGAAATTCTTTCCTGTGAGGGTGGTGAGGCACTGGAATGGGTTGCCCAGGGAGGTTGTGAGTGCTCCATCCCTGGCAGTGTTCAAGGCCAGGTTGGATGAAGCCTTGGGTGGCATGCTTTAGTGTGAGGTGTCCCTGCCCATGGCAGCGGGGTTGGAACTGGATGACCTTGAGGTCCTTTCCAACCCTGACTGTTCTATGATTCTATGATGCGGGAGCAGAAATAAATCCAAATCCCAGCTCCTCACTACAGAGAGAGAGAAAATACTCCGTGAAACGTAATAGCTGGAGGAGCACCTTGGAAACCTCTTGTGCCCAACTTGGGGACATGGAAAGTGACGCATGGTAAAGCTCTGGGTGTGCAGCACAGCTTTAGCACGCTGCTGGCCCCGAGGCCAAGGCCAGCGTGGCTTTTCTCTACCGACATGGGATGATTCCCAAGCAATTGGAATCGCCCTCCTGCACAAACAGCGGCATGTTTTCCTACACCAGGAAACTTTCCCCGTTCCAATGCCTCCCCCAGATCGACACCGCTCCTGCAGCACCGAGTTGTACCCCGATGTTCACCTTGAATTGACACCCAAATTGCAAACTGAGCTTACACAGGGCTCGGGAGGGGGGAGCAGTGCAGAGGGATGGAGCCAGGAGATGCTGCGGAGCCGGGTGGGATGTGCTGGGGTGGGAGCTGTGGGGCTGCCTTGGGGTCATAGACTCATGGAATAGTTCGGTTGGAAGGGACCTCCGAGGGTCATCTCGTCCAACCCCCCTGCAATGAGCAGGGACAACTTCAGCGAGAGCAAGGCCCAGCGCTTGTCGTACAACAAGTCAGACGAAGAGGATTTGTATCAAAACTTTATTTGTTAAACAAAAAAATGCACCATTGGAATAACATTTCTATAAAAAATGAATATGAGACTGTTCTACAGTGCATTACAAAAAACCCCCTTTTTCATCATGTAGCAGTATACAAGATTGTGTGTAGAAACAGTCATTTATTTTTAAACCGTAAGCAAGTTTCCTTTCTCATAGAACAAGATTTACACTTAAATATTGCAATCACTATTCTAATTTGGTTAACAATGCTAGAGTCTGACAATTTAAAGAAACTGTTTAAAGGCTCAAAATGCCACCTTTTAGGCCTTCTGTAACAACAAGTTTTTTTTTTTTTTTCCTTTTCTTTTTTCCACTAAGGCTAGTTAAAGCTGTAGTATAACCCATTTCTATCCGATAAACGTATCACTAGTATGCTAACAACTTCTGAATCACCTTGCAAAGCCCTTTAAATGGCATCAACTCACCAGTGCCAGGGTGTTGAATTAGCAGGCTGGAGCCAGCGCTTCACAGCAGCAGTGGGGTGTGTGGGTGACCGTTGCGGTGACCGGTGACACGGTGGCACTGTCCCACTGCCTTACCCTCCCAAATCCCCACACCGGGCTGGAGCCCAGCACAGGGGGACATGGGCACACTGCAGCTTTAACAGCCTGCTCAAGGTTTCCAGCCAGGTTCCCCTCGCATCATAAATTATCCAAAAGAAAACACTCTAAATAATAAATTAAATATTACTTATAAAAAGTACACCCTCCCCCCCCAACCGCCCCATCCCAAACATGGTGGCAATTCACAAAGGTAAGGAATTGCCAAGTCTATTTTACAAGAATAAAAAGAGCATCGTTCCTTCTCCTACCGATGTTACTTCCTTGCACTTGGAAATGCGCATACAGCATGCAGAGAAGCACGCCTGTGGGTGCTGTACCACGTTCTCCAGCCAGCCAAGACCAGAATGAGGATGCGTTCGACGCCTTTTTGCTGAGTACTTAAAAAAACCCCTTCTTCCATCCAAATTCCAGGTATCCAGCTCGGGAGTGGAGACAAAGGGCTGCAAATTCACCACCTTCTGCTTCCCACTGGTGTCGACCACAGAGTGCTTCCCTTACCTACCTAAATCTCATTAGGGTTTTAATGAGCAACTTAATTAGCATCCTGCAGACGTTTGTGCCTGTGTTTATCACTGCTAATGCTAAAGGTGGTTCGTTCCTGATCACAGCAGCAGGTGCAGGCATCTGATGGATCTGCAGCATTCAGCAGTAGGCACTAGCTAGGAGGGCATCCTGGGAAAGGGCCCTTGGTGAGCTACAGCAGGAATTACACCATCAGCTCTGACCACATGAGAAAAGGTCTAATGATTCCCAGCGTAGGGAAGGACCCCTGGATATCCACAACATTAACTCACCCCCATCCTTCTGCCTGCGAACAAGCACTGCCATTGTTTTGCTTGGTGTTTCCTGGGTTGCGCCATGTGTGTTTTGGCAGGAGATGTCAGAGCAGGGAGCACGCACTGCAAACGTGCCCCGGTGCTCTGGAGAGCACCTCAAAACCTCATCAAATTCTTTAGAATTCGGTTTGAAATCTCATTCAAAGTTCCTTAGGAATGTCGGGGAAGGAATCAGGCCGGGTGTGCAGCGGTCCTACCCAAAACAGCTTCTGAATGCGCTGGCTCTGGGAAGCAGCGGGTGAAAGATGCTCCGGTGAACAAACAAAAGCAAGGCAACTAAAGGAAGAGACTCAAGGAATACTGATGCAGAGAACAGCCACTTTGTGGCAGAACCTCATTGCAGCATCTGACACGCAACGTCCCAACCCACACAGGATCCTCGTGGGTGAGATTTCCTAGGCCATACTGGGATGTGCTGGCTGGGTGCTGTCGGGGGGAGCAAGGACCGGCCTTCGAGGCATTTGCAAACCTGTTGGGAAACTCCGGAATGGGCAGTCCTTTCCAGAGCTACATGACTATCTCTGTGCTTCCCCAGTTTCCGCCTGCCCTTTAACTGGGAATGACCAGATCCCATACATGAAGGTGTACAAACAGCCACACCAGTATAGAATATACAGAACTTCTCGCTCACTGACAAATGGCATTACAAGCCCCACAGCGGAAGTTTGGCTGTGTCGAAGTCCAGACCCAAACTTGGACGTAACCAAGGTGATACGCAAGAACAACTAGCAGATTATCTGCCCCTCGTTCAAAAAACTAAACAACTTCAGTGAATGACTGAACATTTCCCCAGAAGTAGGTACCTAAGACAAAAACGCTGAGCTGGGGAATGCTCACTCTTTCGAACCATTCATATTTCTTCATTGCAAAGTCTTGGAGAAAAAAGATAGTAATAATAAAAAAATAATAAAAGGGGGTGGAGAATTAAAATAAACTATAATAAATATATCCTTTTTTGGTCGTTGTTTTCATTTTCCCACCTGTTCGTGCTCGCCCTGTTGTACTGATTAGCTGACGATCTTCCATGGTAACATCGAGCCCGTCACGCATTGACAGATTTCTCACTGCATTTTTCTGGGAGTGTCCATGGCTGACACAGTCACGGGCTATAAATATCCTGGCAGTTGAGGAATTTGTCAAAATACAAAGAAAATCTCAGCCAAGCTCGCTGCCAATAAACAGAACATTGGCAAAATGCAACATGGGAGTCTTGTACTAAAACATCGGGATTTTGCAAGTTACGTAGTTCACACGTAAGGTGAAATTTTGAAAGAAGTGTGGTTAATGGTTAGGCAGGTGTTGTACTAAAATCATCCCCAAATGAAGGCTGGGAATGTCTCCAGTGCGCCTTAGGACGACAACACCAAAAGTCAGTGTTGGGTGGCTCAGCGGAGGTGAAGGGTAAAGCCCTTTCCTGGTTGCCAAGTGCAGGTCTGAAGGAAAATAAATAAATAAGAAAATCCCCCAAATCAGTGTTTATATGCAATAATTGAATTTTACTGACAAATGCTGAACTTAAATTGAAGAGAAATTTCTTACTCATTTATTAAAGGGGAAAAGGAGCTGCTGTGTCTTGCTTGAGCTGTTCCTCTGTGGGCAGAGTACATGAGCGCTTGTTTCGGTGTTGACCTTGGCCTTGGTCTGTGACTGGTATTGAATTGAATAGGATGAGCCTGAAAACGGATGCGTTTCATACAGCACAAGAAAGGCCACGCTCACACGAGGGCCAGATCAACCTGCAGACTTCAGGGGCTTTGTGTTGAGTCAAAGAATGACACCTCAACAAAGCGAGGGGGCTGATCAATGCCAAAGCTCCTGGACACTGCAGCACGAGCGTCCAATACAAACCAAATCCAACTTGCAAACCTCTTTGTGGCTCATCTTACTGTAGGCAATTTGGGATTGTTTTACACTTGTTCCTGGATTAATATTCCCTGATTTAAAAAGGTGCAGTGACGCGCTCTGAAGTCGTTGGGGCAGTTTCTGTACTCAGCTCTCTTCCTGCCAATCAAGCTATTTCATAAGTGATAACTGAGAAACAGATTTGACCTTATGTTCTTATTTAAAAAATGTCAATCTCTGCAAATACGGAGGGGGAGCTATCAAAAAGTGTCAAAAAGTCTTTTTTTTTTTTTTTTTGAGTCAAAATAGAGGTAGTGATTTTACAGAGCCTGGCTTTTCATCGGGAAAGATTTGTGCATTTTACTTCCAGTAGAGGCTTTTGCTTACAAATCTTTCCAAACTGGAAAGCTCAGCCTTCCATGCAAACAAGATTTTCTCACTCCTGAGAAATATTTCATAAAAATCTTAGCAAATTGAATAACGGGGCGTTTTTTAAAGGAGCATTTTCACAAACACACTGGAGTTCCTAACGAAGCATTTGAATTCCTCCTTGACATCTGATTTCGTTTCCAACAAGGGGCCATAGAAAATAATCTGAATTATTACTTCTGTTGCAGTGCCATTTTACTCAAAATATTTTATTCGGAGATTCAGATATAATTACCCACCTAATAAAAGGAGCTATTAGGTTGTAAAGATCCTATCCTTTCCATGCTCTTTTAAAATTATGACCCACTCAAGCTTGAAATCAAAGGCAGAGCTGAATGGAATAATTCATCTGAAACTCTCTTATTGGGTTTTGCAGCCTCCTAACTGATAAATATGCAAATTAGTTCCCTTTTGGTGATTCAGCTGCATAAACAGAGATTAATGCTGAATGCAGCCGAAAATTTAGCAATAAAATGTATGCACACAAAATCTAGCCAATTCAACCAGTTATGGTTGTCAATAAACACCGCAATGTGCAGCTAAAGCGCTAGGACAAGGAGAGGGAATCCCTAAGGATGGTTTGCGGTATCCTGCTGCTCTCCACTCTTTTCTTGCTGTTCTCTTGGGGTACTGCTGATCTCAGCCAGCAAATACCACACTGGCAGAAAAAAACCCTCCTAAATCATTTATCAGGTATTTGCGGGCCTCTGTGGTTCTTCCTCCAGGCTCATGTCCTGCCTGTGGGAAGCACCACACCACTGGCCTCCTCATCCTCTGCCCATCATCATCCAAGGTGGATGGGTCATCGCATCAGAGACATCCTGGGATGCAGGGTGGATGAGAAAGGCGAGAAAGGCAAGGAAGGCAAGGGAGGCAAACTCAGCTTTGTTTTTCATTCTACTCCATCTTGGGGTGGCCCCAGCAGTGCTTCCCAATGTCATCATGGTCTGGCACAAGGGCCACTCGTCCGCAGACATGTCTTATTACAAGCTCAAGCGTGTAATGACTGCGTGTCAGAGAAGATTGCTTGTCACGTCCTCTTTTCACAAGTGCACACTGGCTGGCTGGCAGCAGGCCGCCAATGCAAACTCAGACTTTTAATTTTCCCCTTTTTTCCTTTTTTTTTTTTTTTTTTTTTTTTTGTAGTTTTTACATTCCTGGTTCTCTGTTTTTCCGTACATAAAACACTAACTACGAGAGGAAATGCTGAAGTGGCTGAGTTTTACAGCCACTCACTAATCCCCACCTCTCGTGAGAGATAACTGACAGAGACAACAAAAGAAATTAGTAACTTGTCTTCTCGTTTTGTGCTGTTGGGAAAGCTTCCAAATTTTTGGTGTTGTGGTGTGATCATCTGCTATGGGTGTTTTTGTAGTCAGTAATTATATATTTAACAAAACCCAAAACCAAACGAGTGACCTACAACACTGTCTCATTAATGGCACAGTCTATGTTTAAAAACATACTTGCATGAGGTAAGACTAGATCTACACAAAGAGCTACGAACCTCTACGGAGTAAAACATGAGTTAGTCATGACAACTTCAGCTCTACAAATACTAGTAGATCAAAATGAGCAATCTGGTAGCATCAGCTAATGACCCCATGGTGACAATGTCATTTGCCTTCATGCCTTCATCCCTTTAGATGCCAGATCTGAAGTTCTGTAACATCTCCATTATTATTCTTCGCTTCTTCTTTGTTTTTTGTTTTTTTTTTTTTTAATCATTCCTTTTAGGAATCTGCAGGCATCTTCCTTGCACTGAAGGAGTGATACCGGCAACAAGATGATTTGTGATGGGGTTGTGTAAGTGGGTAGTATGAGAGAAATCCTGGTATGTTGCAATGCTCCGGGATAATTATCACCTCATCAAGAGCTGTTAGAAGGCTGAGCCTGTGATAGCATTGAGTTGCTTCATTAGCCCCTCCAAACTGGCCATCTGTTCACTCAGATCATCCTGCTCATAAACCTGCAATTGAACAAACACACACACATAAGCGGCAGTGGGACAGGAACCGAGACCCCCGGACAGAGCCAAGGACACGGCCCCATGGCAGGGACCTCCCAGGGCCCCCAGCCAGGATGTCCTCCTCAGGGACCTGCAGCATCCAACCATGGCCTGATGCTTACAGGCTGGCTAGCAAAGCCTCTCTGGGATCAACACAGGAGCTGAAAACCAGGGGTGACCATGGCAGAACAATGTGAAATGTTAACGGCCGTCCTCTGAGTCCCAATTTCCCCAGCTCCCTCCATTCCACTCCATGCATCCATGTTTGGCAGAGGAGGGGGGACAACACACACAACATAAACAGTTTTGGCACCCAAAAGAGATGTAAAATGCACATCTAAACACGCCCTGTCTCAGGTCAGGTTGCAACAGTTGACCCAGCAATTAGCCGAATTTCTCTTCCCTTGCTGGTGGTTGGGGATTTCTACCGCAGCCTTTAGTGGGAGCTGAGGAGTGGGAGCAGCTTTCAGAAGCACTGCACTGGGTTGGAGGAAAGCAGTCCCTTGGGGTACGGCCAACTGGGAATCTGCAGCAAACCCCACAATTAGCAGCAAAACTGCACCTATTCTTGGGAGTCAGTGACCTCAGACACGACCAAGGCAAGAGCAAGAGAAGTGATCCCCTGCTTTCAGACACCGAGGGAGCTCCAATATTATTTACTTCATCACCATTTATTTATTTTGCCAACACAAGATCTGGCACTGCTGTATAAGCCCTGCAGTCCCTGAGGTGAGATGGAGCAGGCAGCTTTAGAAAGCACCTGCAGAGTCAAGCTTAAAAGAAAGCTCATCTCCAAATTTTAGCCTTTCACCCCAAATTCTGACCACCCGATGAGCTTGTTGCCTGCACTGTTGTTTCCTGTGACTGCCTTCACACTTGCGGAGCTTGAGCAGAGTCTCTCCCGAGAGCTAAATTGTGATAAGGTATTGGAAGCTGAAATTGCACTTCTTGTCATTAAATGTCCTGTGTTAAATTACTCCTTATATCACCAATTTTACCGTGGAGGGGATTTTCTTTCCTGCTCCTGTTCCAGTAAGAGATTCCATGTTTCTTAATCATCCTGCGTCCCCTTTCGCAGCAAAACATTAGAATCCTACTGTGACTATATGCAGAAGGATATACCTATGCCGGTGACAGCAACAAGCAGGAATCAAACACTGTTGTCCTG
Organism: Lathamus discolor; assembly: GCF_037157495.1. Classification (NCBI taxonomy): domain Eukaryota; kingdom Metazoa; phylum Chordata; class Aves; order Psittaciformes; family Psittacidae; genus Lathamus; species Lathamus discolor. Next base: position 111,592,147 of record NC_088909.1, on the reverse strand, counting down.
CACTAATCAAGCAGCAGACCCAAACCACGCGTACCCCTCTAAAGAGAATCTTTTGCCTACAGCCAGGTTGAAAACACCAAGGGATTCACTAACAAAATGTTGGACAGATCGCTGCAATAGTGCCTGGCAAAAAGTTGTCCTGTGCAAGGAGATGAAAAGACGTGGTGCACAACATGTATTTAACTTATTTCTTTTTTCCCTTATTCGTTTCCTTTTGCACAGTTTCATCTTCTGAGTCATGCAAGTCTCTTCTCTAACAGAGTCTTAATAGGAGTGAAAAGATTATTCTAATTACTCCATCTTTTCAGTTTCACTTACCTGCCCCTTCAGTGTTACTTTTCTCACCATTATCTGCTATCACTCTATACTAAATCTCCCTGCCAAAACTATTTTCTTCCCTTATTGCACTTCTCGCCCCCTTTTCTCTTCTCCTGATACCTCGGCGTGCTGAGGAGAGGCTGTGAGAGCTGTCGAAAGGATAATATTCACACAGAATTTAGGCACGCACTTCTCCTCCACATCACAAAGCCCATTAAAGCCAACAGCAAAGTCTTACTGGCTGCCAAAACTTTCTACTAGCGTTCTGATAGCTGTCAGTGTAGTGCATGCAGTGCAATACCCCAGGTAAGGAGGGATGGGCCGTTATCTAAAAACTGATGTGTAGATTGGGGATTAGAGAACAGAACTCAATGGTGACGAGCCTTGCAAGCCCGCTGGCCCTGGCAGATGGCTCTTACGTTTGCGGAGTCCTCAGTCTGCTTGTGTCCCTCTTCTGCAACCTCCGGGGCTGTGGGCACGGAGACGGGCAGCAGAGGTGACCTGGCTTTTCCTGCCAAGCCAAGGGATGCAGTTTTGACTTGAGCCTTGGGGAGGTTAGGCGCTGGAAAAAGAAACAGAAGTCGCACTGAGAACCTGTCGGCATGAAAAAGGGTATTGCAGTGAAATCTGGGGGATCGCAGGCAAAACGCAGGTGGTTTTACTATTGCATTTACTGTTGGTTTTACCACGCGTCTTCAGCTGTAGAAGTCTCCTTAAAGGTCTTTTCCAACCTTGATTCTAAGATTTCCAGACAGACTTACACTGCTCCTTCTAGGCCAGGTTGGACGCAGGGGCTTGGAGCAAGCTGCTCTAGTGCAAGGTGTCCCTGCCTGTGCAGGGGGTTGGAACTGGATGAGCTTTGAGGTCCTTTCCAACACAAACCAGCCTGGAATTGTACCATTCTGGGAGAAGCACCAGAGCCAGCACAAACACTTCCTGAAACATCTCAGTTATATTTCAAATATTGCAGGTCTACCCCCACTGCTGCACCCAACAGAACTGATGCCCAAGGCTGTTGGGTGAGACTGCAGCAGGTCTGCAATTTTTTGTCGATGTTAAGTTTCGATGAAGAATGCTATTCCGAAAAAACAAAGTTTTTCACATGGAAAATGAAGTTTTCCTGGGAAAATACCTCAAAACCTGGAAAATTATGGAATGTCTGGCAGGGAATGCCATACTGATGCTGTGTTTGAGGGGGAAAATGAGACTGAAGAGCTCCTCCTGCCCACCCCGTGGAGCAGCAGCACTGCTGCGTGGCAAGAGAGGTGTCAGCTGCAGCGGTACTTCAAGCGCTGCCCTTTAAAGATGCATCAGCTGAGATGCCTCAGCTCTCTTCCAGAGGGAATTGAATAATCTTTGTACCTTTAAATCATTTAAAGCATCAAAGAGTAAAACCCGTGTCCTGGACACTGCCTCCGACGAGCGCAAGGTCCCTGGTTCTATGCAAGACACTGCTGGAGACACAAGGGCTGCCAGGTGAAGCAGGGGCACACAAGACTTTGGTTTTGAGTACATGGGGATAGCTTTAGAGTTAGAAGGTGCCTTGCAATGCGTGGCTGAGGTCATGTATCTCATGCATCGCGGGTTCAAGGCCAAAACCGGGGACAGCAGCTTCCGATTTGCTCACTGCCAACGCAGTCTTGTTCCCCTGAAGCTATGCCTTGAACATTCCCACAACCTGCATACGGCCAAACGCATTCCAGCGACTGTCTTTGGCACTTGTGTCATCCACTTAGGTCTCCGAAGATTAGTCTTCCTGCTTTCTCTATCAACATTAATCCACTTTGATGCTCAAAGGCAAGTTTCATGTTCATATCTTTAAATGTGCAGTCTCCGGGCTAATACTTGCTCGGCTGGATGCATCACCTACCAGGGACACTCAAATCCCACCAGCTATCCCCACCAGGTAACAGCAGATCCTTTGTGGCACAGGGCACATTCCATGTGGGAGATCTTAATCTCTCACAGGAATTGGGCACAATTCTGATTCTGCTTATTTAAGACCAACTGAAATCGTGGATATGAATCATAAGTAGATTTTCCCTATATATTTCCGCAGCTACAACCTTCAGCAAGTTCTCTGCCCTGTGTTACTAAATGAGTAACCTAATAAGGAAGGCATCAGCTTTAGTAAGTCAAATAGGCTATTGTCCACTGCATCAGAATTGGATCAGAGAGAGAAAAATATGACTTGAAACACTCAAGCCATAAAACATGGATAGAGGAAGGGGTGTTCCAGGAACGAGCCACAGGACAGGTTTGTATGGGGCCATCCATGGCTCCGGAGCCGAGGTCAGGGACCAGGAGCATGGTAGATGTCTCCATCCATGCGGGACATGCACAGGCTCACTCCAAAACCCGTGTCTCCGATCAGAAACCCAGCCAGCTGCCATGAAAACCCAAACAGTCTTTTTATGAATGTTAAGATTAATTACTCATTTGTTTTCTTCATCACGAGATTTCCATGCAATTACCTCTCTTTTCATACAGAACCTTGTCACAGAATCATAGACTCACAGCATGGTTGTGTTGGAAGGGACCTCAAAGCTCCTCCAGCTCCAACCCCTGCCAGGGCAGGGACCCCTTCCACTGGAGCAGCTTGCTCCAAGCCCCTGTGTCCAACCTGGCCTTGAGCACTGCCAGGGATGGGGCAGCCACAGCTTCTCTGGGCACCCTGTGCCAGCACCTCAGCACCCTCACAGGGAAGAGCTTCTGCCTAAGAGCTCAGCTCAGTCTCCCCTCGGGCAGGTTCAAGCCATTCCCCTTGGCCTGTCCCTACAGGCCCTTGTCCCAAGCCCCTCTCCAGGTTCCCTGCAGCCCCTTTAGGCACTGGAGCTGCTCTGAGGTCTCCCCTTCAGGAGCCTTCTCTTCTCCAGGCTGCCCCAGCCCAGCTCTCTCAGCCTGGCTCCAGAGCAGAGCTGCTCCAGCCCTCGCAGCATCCCTATGGCCTCCTCTGCCCTCGCTCCAGCAGCTCCACGTCCCTCTCGGGTTGAGACGTCCTTCTTACATTATATCATTAAAGCATGAAAAGAATGCTCCTAAGCCAGGAGCAGCACTGCCTGGAGAGTAACTCCAGCGTAGGAGGGCAGGCAGCTGCTGCACATGGAGCTGCTGCCACTCTCGCTCCCCAGAATCCCACCAAATCCATGCAGTCGTGACAGCTCTCTGTATTCTCAGGGATCCAGCAGTAGCCAGGAGACAAGAGCTGCGGATTAATTTTCCTGTATTTAGAAGATGTGTTTACATTTTTAATTAGTTACACAAAGGAGCAGAAGAGAGAATAAAATCCCTCCTGAGATCGAGCTGCCAACAGCAGCCTTCCAGTACCTGAAGGGGGCCTATAGGGATGCTGGGGAGGGACTCTTCATCAGGGACTGCAGTGACAGGACAAGGGGTAACGGGTTCAAACTGAAACAGGGGAAGTTTAGATTGGATCTAAGGAGGAAATTCTTTCCTGTGAGGGTGCTGAGGCACTGGAATGGGTTGCCCAGGGAGGCTGTGAGTGCTCCATCCCTGGCGGTGTTCAAGGCCAGGTTGGATGAAGCCTTGGGTACCATGGTTTAGTGTGAGGTGTCCCTGCCCATGGTAGGGGGTTGGAACTGGATGACCTTGAGGTCCTTTCCAACCCGAACTGTTCTATGATTCTACAATTCTATGCCTTCACTCTTCCAGCTCGTGTTTAGCAGCTGAAAGTCTTTAATAACTGGGCCTTCAGACTTCCCTGCACCTCAGAGTGAGAGGATACAGCTATCCCCACAGGTTCGTTCTTCAACATTCAAATCATTTTTTTGAAATAGGAAATGTTTTCTCTTCCACTTCTTCATAAAAAAAGCTTATTTCCAAAGAAGTGCGTGTGTGAGCATGCACACACTGACACTCAAAATATGCACCAAGCGTATTTACTATGTATTTCACACACTGAGAAACACCAGAGCCTGATTTAAAAAACATAAAGAGAAGGAGGTAGTATCAGCACAAGCAAATTAACTCTAAGCAGCCTGGTGCATAGACTGTGGATTCTCAATGTTTCTTTCCCCAGTGCTTTGAAAACACCTGCAGTGCTCAGCTAACAGATACAGCTGCAATTCTATAATGCTATAGCACTGATTCTATTCTAGTAGCGCCTGTGTGCCCTGCAAAAGAGAGATTTATGTCATTCCAGTCGCAGGGATTCTGGATTGCATCCTGGGATATCACTGCAACGTGGAGAATAAATAATAGGATACAGCCACTGTAGAGAACTGCGTCGATGCTGTTTATGGGTTAGATAATGGGCCCAAATAGTTTTTCTTTATACAAGTGACTTCTCACTGTGACTTGCTGAGTTTTCATGGGCTGGTGGAAACGCAAATATTTGATGTGGTGGTGAGGAGCTCATGTGAAATGCAGAGTATGTTGCTATCGTAATCCTCTAAATCCCATGGTAAAACTCATGTTTCTCATATGTAACTCATTAATTGTAGTAATTGGACTTAAAGACCCACTTTTCTGCACAAAGACAGATGTTTCCTCCTGGATATTGTTAATGAGAAGGCATAATGATGATTAGTACGTTCAGTTTGCGCATCTTTTTGCCCTTTAGCTCTCGAAAGCAACAGGCAAATTGTAATGCTCGTAACTAAAACGGAGCCGAGAAGGTTTTCGTGAAGCCGAGCGGTGTATTTCCAGTTCTTCAGCAAATGTTCTACAGCAGTGACTATTTTCCAAGGTATTGCCTCCAAGACGTAATTAGTACAAGAGTTGAGCCCCCATTCCCCAACCCAAAGGGTGTTAAAAAGACCAAGCAGGCCTCTCCAAGAGAGTTCTACACACAGGAGGCTGACATGCAAAGTAACCTACTTTACGCAAATGAGCAGCTAATTAAATTAGAATTGCTTTGGTTTCTAATGTTCTCCAGCTCAGCAGGACTCTCACGAGTTAACAAAAGAGGATACCTTGGCAGTGCGGCCGCAAGAGGCAGGAGATGACAATACCTGTCAGGTGTAGCTCCGAGCGGCCCCAGAGTGGATTTACCCTGTTTAGAAGTTTCGTTTTCTCAGCAGGGTGATTAAACACTTCACTGGCTCATTAGCTAGATAATATACGGCTACCAGGTGCAAATCCCAGCTACCGCCGCTTCCCCAAGGCTCACGCTGAACGTGCTGCCGTACCACCCTGGGTATTCCCGAAGCACCGCACATCGCTGCGGTCCTGTGTCAAGCCAAAAAGCAGCAGTTCTTATAAATCTATACACATTTGTGCCTATCAGGACATAGGTTATCATGATGGACAGCAAGTAAAACCAGTAGAGCATCCGTCCTCTTGATAGCAGTGCTTTGGGAGAGCTAGTTGGCATTATTTTATTTTGAGATATGTCAAACGGAACATGAGATGATGTACTCAGCCAAGTGAGAACAACTCATTTCAGGGTTTCTTCTGTTCGCGTTGCAGCTTTGTCAAAGGCCCATCCCTGGAAGCAGGGAGGATAGCGAGCTGGAAACTCAGCGTCAAGAAGTGCTGTGTTCCCACTCAGTGCATCTGGGGTCTGGATCCGGCTTGAAGAGCAAAAATTCTTGTGTGGCTCATGTGTAACAGGCGTTCTGGGTGATGATTCAAAAATGTGATGTGGAAAAAGAATGGACTTAAAGTGAAGAAAATGGAGATGAAGGTAGGAAACTGAAGGAGCTCGTCTATGGAGATAGAGCACGAAGTGATGCTCAGTGGATAATACTGAAGTAGAAGGCAGAGCTCCTCGAGATGTGGTTCTAGGACTGATTCTCAATATTTTGATACCTACAGTAAGAGTGTGGTTATGGAATCTACTACTTGCAAAGCCTGGAAATACAGCCGGAGCTGGAATAACAGTGCAAGAGAACTGCAGGGACCTGTCTGCCTATCTGCCGCTCGTGCAGACTTTCGGACTTTCGCAGCAAAGAGGTTAGACCACGTATCACCCCTTCAGCTGAATTTCGCTCTGTAACAGCTGTCTGAAAGTGAGGGATGAGTCTCTGCTGGCTCTTTCACCTCCCTCAAGCACCCGTGGAAGGAAGCACCCTTCAAAGTTGGAAGGGAAGTTGGACAAATTGTCTTTCAGAAGATCCGAATTCTTCACTGTGGCAGCACAGTGAGCTCCTGTGACTGGCACAGAGCGGACACCCAATGATCAGAGGTCTAGAGTTACCTAGGGACGAATCACATCTCTGAAAGAAGGAACAAGAGGTTTTGCCATAAATTCTGTTGGGTCTAACAGAAGGAAATGAAGGGAGAGAGGAACCTGCGTGCCTCTGATTTCAAGCCTACAAGTGGGTATGTGCCTCAGGGAAATCCACTATGACCTTCAGATGTACGAGGAAAGCAATTTTGGGCAGAAGCAAGGCAAATAGCAATGCCATTTTACAAACCACCGGGAAGATCCCATCTGGAAAGCTCTGTACAAGCCTGAGGACTTGCACGCAGGAAAAGGGAACCCTTCGAAGTGTTGAGAGGGGTTTGCTAACTAACTGCCATGAGAAAGAGGATTAGTCTACGTGACAATCTATATATGGAACAGAAAATGACTGGGTCAGCTCTGCCTGTAATTCCTGCCCTTCTCAGAAGGATTTGGCTTCAGTAGGTGGGACTGCAGAACTCAAAGGCAATAAGAGTCTTTCCCTTCAGCTCAGTGAGATGCATATCAGGCTCACAATGCCAACACGCTCTTCACCAACAGCTGGGCTTATGAAGGACATATCTGGGCTAAAACATCAGGTAGTGACCACAGATAAAGAAGAAATCTAGCTGTTTGGAGGATGTTTTTCTTCCTATCATTCTGCTCTTGGTAAACATGTGCAACCATCATCAAAGACAATGTGTGACAGCATGGAGGACACAACAGAAACTCTGAAATGGGACTTTGCAGTAAGATGCTTTGTGTTGTATATGGGCTCCAGTTTTTAACCTGAAGTCATCTGATTACAGAGGTTGATTACAGAGATTACATTGATTACAGAATTACCCGAAGACATTTGATTGCGGACAAAATGCTCTGTTCAATATTTTATTAACTTAAAGCTGATTTTTTTTTAGTTGCTGGCTTAGGATTTTCAACCAAGTAAAAAATAGTTTGGGTCAGGCAAGGTATGTATAGGCATGTCTCACTAAACTGATTTAGAAACTTACATTTTCCAAACTGGGGATATTCTTATAGGTATATTCTTCTACCCAATAACCCAACAGACGGCGGATACGTCAAAGATGCGAAGGGGATCTGTAGTTGAAGGTAATCTTGTTTGAGGATTCAGATGAAAACTGATCTATCAACTGGGGTGCAAACAAGCCTTTGTTTTCATAAGAACTGAGAGGATTCTTGGAGGATGAAGGGTACCAAGATGTCATAATAAGCTGCAGAATTCAGAAGGTAATGTCAGAGTTGTAGCTAAAAGAGGATAATCTTTTCTGGCTCCGCATCTCACACCTTTCCCATAGCTACTTCTAACTAACAGAACAGACATAAACTATCTGTGCCATTAGCAGATGAGCTCTTAGGCAGAAGCTCTTCCCTGTGAGGGTGCTGAGGCGCTGGCACAGGGTGCCCAGAGAAGCTGTGGCTGCCCCATCCCTGGCAGTGCTCAAGGCCAGGTTGGACACAGGGGCTTGGAGAAAACATTCCATGATCCTGTGATTAACTGGAGCTGCTTCTAGGAACAAAGTTCCACAGGCACCGAGGAATCGCAAGGATGCTCCCGCAGGGATATGTCATAGCTGAAAGAGCTCATGCTGGAAAACTCGAGTTATTTATGAATGCTTCTGACAGCAAAGAGATTGGCAGCCTGAACTTCAAAGCTGGGAAGAAGGGCTGTATAACAGTGCCAAGCCAGATGTTTTCACTATTAAGTAATCAAAGCTGGTGAGGTATACAGCGTATCTTGCAGTACGAAGTGGTAATTTTCTCACAAAATGTACAACACAAAATCACAAAAGGATCAAACTCCACTTACCGGCTATTTGCTATTTACCCCAGTAAAAACAATGTCAGTTTAAATGACTTAAAAGCTGAAACATAAAGATGAGAATAACATGTGGAAGTGATTACTTGTAGCTCCATGGCAGGATGTTCCTCTTTAAGTAAGACAGTGCCTCTCAGGGGAACAGAATATGTGACTATGTGAAAAATACTATTTGAAGACTCAGTTGTTTTACACTAAAGGTGGGGAAAAAAATGTTTTCCATTGAGAAACTGAGTTTCTAAAACCGATTTTTGAGATGATAATCAACAGATGCCAGGTAAATTGTTCTAGAAAGAGGCAAAGTTTAATTTAGAAATATTTGATAGTGGGAGAAACAAATTAAAAAGAGAGAAAAAAGAGAAAACCCCAACAAAAAAGACAAAGAGATCGTTTAATCACTCTCCTGAATATGGTACCAAGCAAGTACTGGGACTATTGAGGAGGCTTTTGAAATAGCACTGATGAACTTCACACGTTTTTACGTGCTACGGCTTCAAAATAGGTACAGAAACAGTGAGTTTGGAAAGGGCACTTCAAAGAAAGAACACAGACTGCACAAATACAGTGGAAATACGCAAGAGATTTGGTTTCTGTCTTCTCAGCTGCTCTTCGTGTTTTGAATATATTTGCTGGAAATACAATGTGGATAAGTAAGTGTTTGGGCAAAAGTGACCTACTGGCTGTGACTGCTCAGGGATAACACATGCACTTAATACAGACAAACTGTACACATATTGGAAGAAGTTTTATTTCTCTGCTTATGAAACACAGGGACATAGAACAACCCTTCCTTTTCTGTGGATTTTCAAGATAATTTTTCAGATAAATATTTTTTTCAATTATTTCACTGAAACAGATCTTGAAATAGATCGTTTGTATCAAAGGGGAATCAGCGCATTTATCCAGACAAGCACCTGAACCCACACTTCACTTTACACCTTCCAGTAGTCCTGTCAATTTTAATGAGACAACTCAGGTGTCTCCAGTTATCTGCATGCTAATTAAAATCTACTGGACTGGGACCAGCTTTCTCTAATGGACAGGACTGACCCTTTCATGGCAGTGCTGTGTCAATGTATTCCCAGCTGAATGGAGAAAGCGTGTTTTCATACAAAAGAATTGTGGAAGAAGAAATACATTTCAAAATTGAAGGGGAGCGGTTGTAGGTAAAGGATTATGAAATAAAAGAATCATTTTCCTTTGAGTCAGGGAGTTCTAGTGCAAAAAACCAGGATTTCAAAATAAAAGGTTCAGGAAATGAATAATTTCCTTATTTTCAGTGAATTTATAGACCTTGCTTACTGTAGACTGCGATAAAGAGAAGTCCATAATCTCATTCACATTCTTCATTAAAATAAGAAAAAAAACCAAAACCCAAACCTTTAAGCCACAAATATTTTTATACTCTATTAACAAAAGACTTCTTAGTTGCCTTTCAATTCAAGGACTGAATTCAAATTAGAAGCAGTAGGTTTAGGTTTTTGCTTGTATGTTTTATTGGCACTGGGATTTCTTTACTGTGAATGGTAAACTTCGAACTCCTCCCTCCCCAAAGGACCCAGAATTTGGTTATATAGCTACTTAATTAGAGCTAATTGATTGCTCAGAATAAATGCACTCACACCACTCACAAATTAACTCCCCACTTCGCACGAGAGGGGATTAAGCACTCTAAAAAACAGATAGCCATTAAGTGCGCAAGTCTTACACCAGAGGGTTCTAAGTTTATGTCTCCAAAATCTGCCTAATTTGCAGCGAAAAGTTTAATTCTTGGAATTCTGTCTCTAAACACTCCACCTGAGATCCGATAATGAAGGCACTTGTGTAACAGTGATTCTACCAGCGCTCCCGTGAGGAGCAGTCTATTGTCAGCATGAGTGAAAATTAGTTCTTTATTTCCTCTATATTCACTCTCCTAAAGATCACTGTAATTTCAGCAACTGCTGAGGCTCCAAACCCTTGCTATTTGAGATTATTATGGCTCAGGAGTCACTGCTTAATACCCATATTCCCTTTTTTCCTCTTCATTTCATCCCTTATTTATTTGACTGTTAGCTTGTGGTTTTAACATAGGCTTGGCAGACCTTCAGCCTTATCTTGTTTATCTGGTTCTTTTCTTACAAATGATTTAGAAATAATAATAGTAATAATAGAAAAACCTCAAGGAGTTGATTTTCTTACCAGGCTTTCTTATCCCATTTGGTAATGAGAACAGTGTGTGTGTCAGCTGGGTAAGGAAGGGTTTGTGCTAATGTTCAGGTAATGCTCAGCGGCTGCTATTTACACAGGGATGTCTACCAACAGATTTCTTCACCTTACTCCTCTCTTTTATGCCCCAAACCACCCAACATTGAAAATACAGGATTTTTTATATTTTATTTTCTCTTTTTTTCCCCCCAAAGCAGCAAAGAAATAAATCTTGAGCACTTCACCTGCGGTGCAACCCTTCCCCTGCAGTCCCTGCCCAGAGCCAGTCTGGGACATACCTTACCGCTCAGCATCAGGAAGGAAAATCAAGTTCAGTTTTGCCGTAAAACAAAGCGGTTTTAGCTCGGGGGTATCACTGAGTGCTTCTAGGAAGACCTAGACCCAGACAGTTTGGATTTCCAGGTACACTGGTTTGGGGAAGAACCAAAACGTGCAGCATTTTTACAGCTTCACAAAAGAGCCTGAAAAGGCGGAAGTTCTAGAACTTTGACATGACGTAAACCCAACAACCTCACAGACAGCATTTTCTATCGCCACACACTTGCTTCTGCAGAAGAAAAATGACCTCCTAATTCAGGTTCATTTAAAGTGCAGCTGATCATTAAGACCTAAAAGGAATTTTCATTTGTGAGGGGGAAAAAAAATGTCTTTCCTGACCATTTGTGGAATTTATGTCAGATCTATAACGCAGTAAGCTCAACACTCCATCAAACATTTTCTGTTCAGCCTGAAAGGGGGCTAAGTCAAATCACCTATATGCCTATGTGTATGATTTGCAAAGGGGAGCAAGTACAGCCACAGTGTGGACTGGATTCTGATGCCTTCAGAATAAGTATTAGGAACCTCAAGTACTCGATCAGAAAGCAGTGGTGAAAAAGTGAGATCTCCTATAAAATATCGATGGGAAGGGCTAAATGTGAAAAACCTAAATTTATTGGGCTCAAGGAAGAAAACAAAACCCATGAAAAAAAAAAAAGAAGAAAAATGGCAGATTTAGCTCTGGATTAGGCTGATGTCATGACCCAAAACCAGGAGCACAGCCTTTTAAATATTTATTCATATCCTCATAGCAGTATCTCCCACAACTGAATAATGATCTCTGTATGTCTCCTTTATGAAGCACATGATAGAGTTTAACAGCTAATTACAATGCCACTACACAGATATAGTGAATAGATAAAATATTAGAGGAGATACTTCCTTTTAGCATCAGGTCAACCACAGAGGCAAGAAAAAGCCCTGTGCTCATCTATTCACTGGGCAAAATCCAAGTACTAATATTGCAGGAGGGACAGCGTTGGATATTAGCCCCAGGACTATAATCTGAATACACAAAATAGCTCTGGAGCTTCAGCATGTGGTTGGCTGTGGGGCAGGCAATGGGGCAGGCAATGGGGCTGGCTGAGGACCAGAAGATGCTGCCTGGCATCTCCATACAGGCTATTCTTTAAAAGGAGATATAAAATGCATAGGACTGGAGGAAGAAGAGCCTGCAAACCAGCAGTGAAGGGATTTCAAGGGAAATCACTGAATTTCAGGTTCCTGCTTTTTAAAGTCTTTGCTGGAAACCTCTCTATCAATCTCTATGGTTCTCGTCTGCTTCCTGCCCTTCTAAATTCTGCAGTATTGTTCCACTAGTTACGTATGCTCTGAAGGGATAAGACACCTGAATAACATGACTTTAAAAACTAGGATAGCAAAGTAAAGAGTAGTTTAATTGGTTTAAGTGATAATGAGTCCATTACTTATTGCCCTATTACTTCATTACATAGGACATGTAATAATGTCCCGAGTTTAAGAAAAATATGATGAAAAATTAATTAATTCTGTCTCTCGGGTTAAGGAAAGTAACAGTTATTCCAATGTGGGAATTTGCTAAGAGCTTTTTAAACCTCAGATGTCCCTAAGCAGGGTATAATTAGCAGAGATGGTCCATGAGGGAATTGTCTCATTTGGGCTGCAAATAGCTGGACCACCCTTGGTCTGCCAGAGGGGAACAGGGAGGAATGACTGTGCAGGGATGTGTCAGTCATCTTTCTAGGAGGTTTGTTCAAATAAACACATCAGAGACTTTGTAAAGTCATCAAATGGTTTGTGTTGGAAGGGACCTTAAGGAGCACCCGGTTCCAACCTCCTGCCATTGACAGGGACGCCTTCCACTGGACTAGGCTTCTTCAATCTGTGTCCAACCTGGCCTTGAGCACTGCAGGGGATGCGGCATCCAAATGTCTTCAAAATCTCCCTTTCATGGTTACCTAACTACGGTTGAGATATCATACTCATGGGTCATATTAAATACTCAGAATTGCTGGTGAAATGAAGTGCTCTTTCTTGACATCTCTTTTTCAGTGCCTTTTGCCTCCACTCCCCTTTTTAGTGAAAAGAAAAGAGATCTGGATTCCAGAGGAGTGGGATTTAGGAGTGGGTGCTAGAAGAGCAACCTAGTTTTGAGGGATCCTTTGCAGGACCAGGATCAGTTCTGCACATCCCACTCACCGCCCAGAGCAACAAAGAGAAGTGAACATTTATGAAGGAAAACATCCTACAAGAACTTGGTAAAAGGAGGCATCAGTCTGGGTAATGACTCTGAGGACAAGTCCATTGAGGCAAGCAACAGAAACCAGACATAGATGGAAGTAAATAGCCCCCAACACCACAGAATAGCCAGAAGCAGATCAGAAATGAAGCTACAAGCAATTCTAAAATGTGAAAATTGTGGTTTCAGTGTAATAATAAGTACAATAGTTTGAAAGCCATATAAAATCCAGCAACATGTTTTGTCTATGTGACAGAGTTCAGAAAAACAGATTTTTTCATTGCTTTACCGTTCACTTAATTTATTTCCATTTCTTTGTGGCAGATCATGCCATAAACTTTCAGTTCTCAATTTTACCTAATAACAAAGTTCTACACACTGCTGTAGGAAACACTGCTGTAGGAAACACTGCATCTGCTTACTTGAGATTACTTGCTCAAAAAAAAAGGCAATTTCATTTTTCAGGATGATGGGATTCTTTATGAAGATAAGTAACATGCCGTGACTTCCTCTGTCTTCACCACACCTCCCAGTTATAACGGTTAAAATGTAAACTCTGGTTGACTTGGAGAACAAATAGTCATTTTGAAGTAATCAGGCTTACTAGAGTAAGGCAAGTAGAATTGGATCCCCACAAAGTAAAAGGTAGTACTGCATAGAGATGAGTAGGCTCTGTTATATATAAAAAAATAATTCAGCAACGCTATTTGGCAAAAGCAGCTCTCCAGTAAATAAGGATTTATCTACTTCTGTCTGCTGTCAGAAACTGGATTACTTGCTGATGGATAGCAGGTGCTTCCAGTAAAAATGCAGAGATGTTTTGGTAGCTTGCTTGCTGCAAACATCGACCTAGCATATGTTGTATGGCGAGAAAGCTGTGCTCAGAAAGCACTATTAGAATAGCAAAGAGTGAAACTGAAATCTCAAAGGTTCTCTGAGCTAAACTGGAGATTATCAAAGCTAAAAGAGCCAAAGTTAAAATGAGAGACCACCAGGCAGACCCTTTTCTTCCCTTCTTAATAACTCTAGTAGTTAGGGATACAAAGGCAGGTAGTGCTACTCATACTATACCGGTTCAAGTGAAGAACAATTCTAGCAGTGCACCTAGTTTATGGACAAGGCAGAGACCAGATACATCACACACAGGCACTCACTGGATCCACGAGTGAATTTTAAAAACAGCTCTCTAGAAATGGTGCTGCTCTGGAAACAAACCCAGACATGAGCTGGAAAAGCACCATTCCCTCTTGCTCTGCCATGACCCTACCCGTGAACAGATGTTTCACTACAGCTGTTTAATCTAACCCTACCACCAGCCCACAGCCTCATTCAACGGTGTCACTATTCTAAAGCCTTTTAAAGAACCATATAGCAATTTTCTTCCTGTTCCTTGCACGTTTGCTATTTAATTTTTGAGTAGTTTGCACACTGGAGTGGGTTGCAGTCAGTTCTTTTCCAGCATACATAAATAGTTCTTTCATTATCCAAAAGGCAAGCCTTGAAACAAGAGTCAAGCATTTGGCACTGTTTCAAGTTACTGCAGCGTAACAGGAGACTGGAAACAAGACCAAGTGATTAATTTGGCATCTCATTTAATTCATTTTTATCACTTACTTGTTAACTCTGGTTTTAAGCTATTGCCTTGCCCTGAATTTTTATTTCAGATTGTCAGAATAAAATACCTGCTTACTATCATGTAATTCTATGATCATAGAATCATAGAACCATAGAACAGTTTGGGTTGGAAAGGACCTCAAGATCATCCAGTTCCAACCCCCCTGCCATGGGCAGGGACACCTCACACTAAACCATCCCACCCAAGGCTTCATCCAACCTGGCCTTGAGCACTGCCAGGGATGGAGCACTCACAACCTCCCTGGGCAACCCATTCCAGTGCCTCAGCACACTAACAGGAAAGAATTTCCTCCTTAGATCCAATCTAAGCTTCCCCTGTTTAAGATTTAATGCTTTGCACAAGTCCAGGTAGATGACATCAACTGCTTTACCCTTGTCCATCAATTCTGTAGCCCCATCATAGAAGGCCACCAAATTGGTCAGGCAGGATTTCCCCTTAGTGAAGCCATGCTGGCTGTCACCAAGCACCTTGCTGTTTTTCATGTGCCTTAGCATGCCTTCCAGGAGAATCTGCTCCAAGATTTTACCCGGCACAGAGGTGAGACTGACTGGTCTGTAATTCCCTGGGTCTTCCCTTTTCCCCTTCTTGAAAACGGGGGTTATATTTCCCTTTTTCCAGTCAATGGGAACTTCACCTGACTGCCATGATTTTTCAAACATGATGGCCTGTACATAGAATCATAGAATGGTTTAGGTTGGAAGGAACATTAAAGGTCACCTAGTTTCAACTCTGTCAGCACTTACAGATATTTCTTCAAGGTATGGGACTGTCCTGTGCTCCCTGCTCTCTCATGAATTGAGTCAGTGGTTCAGACAACTGGTACCAGAGACTTTCCCCCCAATCACTCTTACCTGTCTGAGACAGAAGCGGTGTGTAAGGGACTTTCGGTTCTATTGCACTCATGGGTGGAGGTAGCAAGGGGTTGGCGAAGCTGCGGAGAGGGTGCGTAGGGCGGACGCAAGCGGTGGGGATGGTTCTGCTTGGGGCATCCTCATTGCTGGAGTGCTCAGGCTGTGTCTGCGGCAGCAAGGGCGGCTGCTGTGGTGCTGGTCCTTCGCTAACAGCTGCAAGAGAGCAGTCAGAAAACCCCCAAAGGACTGTTATTGATGTATATTTTATGTCCCATTTCCCACTTTTATGGTCATTTCCAACAGAAGGGACAGCATTAGCCTCCATCCTCCAAGAAGGTGCGGGAAATGTGTAAACAGTTCCATCAAAAGTTTTATTGGCAGGTAAATTAAAACCAGATGTTCCTCAGAGTGGCCGTGTGCCATCTGAAGCTCAAAACATCTCCTTTAAAAAACCCCAAAACATAACAACCCCAAGCATATTTTTATCCCCTTCTCTCTATCTTTCATCTCTACGCCCTTTTAAATATTAAAAATCAATAAACACATAAATACACGTGGAGATTGAAACAAGCTATGACTGTGGAAACTCATTATGTTCAGTGTCACGGTACCGTTCTAGTCATAGTGGAGAAAAGCTTGAGAAAAAGAAAGGACTTAATTAATTTCTACATAACCAATCACCAATATTGTTTTTCCTTGAGACAGCTGTAACATTTAGTGTGCCAAAGCAGTAGGTTGCTGTTTTATTAGCCTATATTCACAGTCAATTTTTCAGAGATTTAAGTGTTCCATGTCAACCTTCTAATATAAAAGACAGCTTCTTTATGCTCTGCAGAATTTCTTAAAAGAAACTTTCAGTGTCAGCCTCTGTCATGGACTTTCCATGTCACAAAACAGAAGAAAAGCAAACAGAAGAAAACAAAAGTAGAGACAAACAGAAAAGCACTTTATTTCTGCAGCCCTCAAGAAAGTCAGGTTGTGCACAAACAATAAATTACAGGATGTGCATGGTCCACAGTGCTAACATCACCAGCACCATAAATGCAGAGAAAGGTGATTTGTGAACAGAGTTATCTTGAACCTGTTACTTGCAAAATCCTCTAATCTTGCAGTCTAAAATCAGAGTGTATTTTATGGAGCATGTACAGTGAAGATGACGGGATGTAAGATGACAACAAGAAGCAGGATGAGCACTCACACACCCCGATGGCATTGCCCAGATTTCATAGAATCATAGAATCACAGAATAGTTCGGGTTGGAAAGGACCTCAAGATCATCCAGTTCCAACCCCCCTGCCATGGGCAGGGACACCTCACACTAAACCATCCCACACAAGGCTTCATCCAACCTGGCCTTGAACACCGCCAGGGATGGAGCACTCACAGCCTCCCTGGGCAACCCATTCCAGTGCCTCACCACCCTCACAGGAAAGAATTTCCTCCTTAGATCCAATCTAAACTTCCCCTGTTTCAGTCTGAACCCGTTACCCCTTGTCCTGTCACTGCAGTCCCTGATGAAGAGTCCCTCCCCAGCATCCCTATCGGCCCCCTTCAGGTACTGGAAGGCTGCTCTGAGGTCCCCACGCAGCCTTCTCTTCTCCAGGCTGAACAGCCCCAACTTCCTCAGCCTGTCTTCATACGGGAGGTGCTCCAGCCCCTGATCATCCTCGTGGCCTCCTCTGGACTTGTTCCAGCAGTTCCATGTCCTTTTTATGTTGAGGACACCAGAACTGCACACAATGCTCCAGGTGAGGTCTCACGAGAGCAGAGCAGAGGGGCAGGATCACCTCCTTCGCCCTGCTGGTCACTATGATTCTATGATCCTTGAGGTCCTTTCCAACCTGGTATTCTATGATTCCATGATTCTCTGATTCCCCATGACACAGAAAAGGGCTTGCCACTTCTGTTTTGTTCCTACTGCAAGAGAAGACAAGGCAAATTGATTTGGAAACACCACCTCTTTCCTTCTTTCCAACACAAACCATTCTGCGGTTCTGTGATTCTATGATTCTTTTCCACATCCTGCATCACGAGTGCTGCTGAGGCTTCCCTGTCCCTCAGGTCTGGGGCCTTTCCTGGCCCTTTTACCAGCTCCTCCCCCATGGCCCTAAGTAGCAGCACTGGAGAAAGCTCACAGAATCACAGAATGGTTTGGGTTGGAAGGGACCTCAAAGCTCCTCCAGCTCCAACCCCTGCCACAGGCAGGGACCCCTTCCACTGGAGCAGCTTGCTCCAAGCCCTGCCCAATGTAAGTTCTTCTCTTAGTGAGAGTTCCTGAAAGGCCTGATGCTATTTGCAAGCAGAACAGGGGAAAGAATCAGCCTGGTTATGAAGAGACTGATCACAACAAGAGCCTATTTAATTTGAGCATGTCGGTGTTGTCCGATGTCTCCACAGTATTTACACCAGCCAGAATGGCTCACAGCACAACAGTTAATCATGCAGCTTGTGGTACGGAACAGAAACCTAGGAAAAGCTCAGCCTCTTATTGAAGAAAACAACCTTCATGATACATAGCTATCAGAATTAGTTATTATACTGGGACCCAAAATGCTCCAGAGGATCTGGTTTCTTTCAGAGCCTTCCGCAACAGCCAGAACTCATTGTGTAAATAGCATGCAATTACACAGCCAAGTCAAATCTCAAGGCATTTTATAATAATTAACGTCAAAGTATAGAAGTAATTACAACATACTAAGAGGCAAAACAATTTTAAAAAATGGAAATGAGGATTTTGCCTCATTTCCACAGCCCCGTTTCTTGTTCCTATGGCAATATCACAGAGATGCCTGGCCAAATCAAACACCATGGTCAGAAAGCCAATTACAGGATCAGACCAAAGTCAAAATCATCTACAGTTTGTTAAAGTTTGCTTTTCTGTGTCTCATTTTCCTTGCTTTAACTTTAAGGCTCTTTGCATTACCATGCCATTGCTCTGGTTTCCCATTTCCTTCCTTCCCCAGCAGACCTCTCTTTTCTCTGAGGACTAGAATTCTTCTTAAGGAAGCCAGAGGTACTGAGGTTATTTGTAACAGAATAAAGCAGGCATAATAGTCGACCTCATTCTACCCTTATTTACTGCTCACACCTTCAAGAAGGTGCCACGGTGCTGCTGCTCTAGGCTACCATGGGCATAGGGCTCTTCTCTCCCTTCACTGTCTCTTAGGCAAGATGCAAAATAGTGAGTCTCAAAGAAGTAAACATCTGAGGTTACAGCGTTTTCTGGAGTAAAACCTTGGCAAGCTGTTTGCTTAAGGTAAAGAAAAGCCTTTTGTCTACGCTCTTAGCCTCAAAATGTCTTCCGACGTGCTTATCGGAGTCTGAACTTCCTATGGAGCCCAGCATTTTCCATTGTGTCCTTAAGGACAGTTTTTTTGGAAGGCTTTTGACCTGTTTGGAGGAAGAAGTAAACCAGACACTTAATGCTACTCACCATCAGATACCCTCTTGGTATTTTCCACAGTGGTACTCTCAGATAGCAAAGCTTTATCAGCTTTACCAGCTAGCATCAGTGTAATGGTCCCTGCATTAAAAGGCTATCAAACTACTGCATTACAGTATGCATATGTTTTATCTTAAAGATTTAGTTGTAAAAGCTGGAGACCTACATAACCATTATTATACAAAAGATTTCAGGTTATCCTCCAGCTATGACTGAAGAGAAAGGTGTGATGACTCTATTAAAATTAGAAGCTAGTGCCGGGATTTAAATATTGAAGGTAAGTGGCCTAATGAAGGTGTGCTTCATGCTTGAGAAGGCATTTTTCTAAAGCAAGATGTGCATGCTTGCAGACATAATGAGAACCATCAATTTACAATTCACTCAAGTCCCTGCAGGAAGAGAGGATAGATTGTTTATTTGAAGGATGGATGAAGATGAGCACATTGCTACTGCTGCCTGCATTCCCTACCTCAATTCCCTGCCTCACAGCCAGATATTTGCCTTCATACACCTCAACAGAACTGCCCAGGAATTCTGATTATTTCTACTGATCCAATTATTACTTTTTTTTTTGTTTGTTTGTTTGTTTTTACAGAAAGTAGACTCCCAATTGGCCTTTAAGATGGAGCAGATAATACCATCCTGCATTCCAATTGTGATCTTCTGCACTTGAATTTAGTTAAATATTTTGGCCAAGTAAAGAAAATACTATGCTATACATGAAGATGTGACCAGTAAAACCAATTAGGGTTTTATTCCTTTGGGGAAACTTTGGACAAAGCCCCACTTGCATTCTTTAGATAGGCAAGGAACATTGAGAACAAGCTTTCTTTGAACTCCAGTAGCCATGGACACTGCTCACCAAGCAGAAGAATGGATATCTGATACAAACTCTTTTGATCTTCCTTTTGCTTTTGCATAATTGTTAGTTGGCACGGTGCTCTTAAATGGTTTAATTAAGTCCCTGAGCATATTTTTACATTGTGTATCTTTATCAACAAGTAGCATTGGAAATATTCACACTTGGATTTGTATCTGTTTGCAGTCTGTGGTAATGAAAAAATCAATACGGATTGAAAACAAAAGGTAGCAACAATTCAAAGTATGCGATGGTAGATGGGACTTAAAATGACTGAATTATATGCTGCATCTGCTAAGGACTTTCTGTGTGTTTTTGAACTTACACTGGTTGTAAATATTATGTGACCAAGACTATATACCTCCGTAATGCTGACAAACCAGGGCCTCATTCCTGCTGGGATCTTTGGATGTTATTGTAGCACAAGCAGGAATGGGTTTTTCTTAGCATGCTTGTTGTCAGGTTACTATTATTGTGCAATTTCAGACACATCCCAAAGAATGCCTTTGGGGAAAACTTAAAAAAATCGCTAATCTAAAGCTGAATCATGGCAAAATGGCAGAACCACCTTTAAATGACAGGTGGTTAAATCCAAAAATAATGTACTGAAAAAACTACTCTGCTGTTGATTCAGTTTCTAAAGGAAAACAAAGGAAGTGAGGGGCTAAGCAGGACCCACAACTCCATCACAGCTCTTACTGCACTTCTGTGAGATGCTGCAACCCAAACCAGACTGTTGAATAAAAAACACTATTTCCATTCAATCCATAATGCAGCTCCTATGGTAGAAGGGATTTAAGCTTCCCAACTGGATAAGCTCAGTGCAGAGCTGACAGAAAGCCAGCTCCAAGAGGAAATGTGCTCAGAAAATGTTTGCTTTAGTGCATCTCACTTTAACAGATTAATGATACATAAAGTTATCTCCGTTCCATAAACCTTTTCTACGGCTATCTCAAGCTATTAATGTAATTGTTATTTTATTGTTCTGGGTTACACAATTTTCAGCCTTTTCTTTTAATACTGGTAAATAATATATCTTTATTTAAAAAAAAAAAAAAACCACAACACTATATTTTCTGGACATCTCCAAGTTTTCATCCCATGGATTATTAGGGCAATGCACTGATGAAGAATTTCTTCCCCAAAGGGTGCTCAGGCATTGGAACAGGCTGCCCAGGGCAGTGGTGGGATCACCATCCCTGGAAGTGTTCACAAACCGTACGGATGAGGCCCTTACTGACATGGTTTAGTGGTGGACTCGGCTGTCCTGGGGTAAAGCTTAGACCTGATGATCTTCAAGGTCTTTTCAAACCTGGTTGATTCCATGATTCGATGAATGGCTCCCTCTAAAAATGGTGCGGTTAGACCAGTTGTGGTCTTTAGGGTTACCCATAAGCCAAGTACCCTGTCTTTGTAAAAGTGTGATCAGGAGGGGACCAGAACACAGCCTGCTTATGCTGACCAGTGCGTGGATGGAGATGGGGCAGGACAGGCACGGGGCCACCTCAGTACCTCCCAAGTGGGAGATGGTTTCCTCCAGCTCTCTTCTTTTCCTACTGGAGACCGTGATGGCTCAGCACCTCTAGTAGTCATGGTAGAGTTAAAAAAGAGCATCTTCTTTGTTCTCTAATTCATGGTGAACTAGGCACATCACCATCTCCTCCTACCTGCCATGATAACATTGTGAAGGCTGAAAGAGAAGAATAGCTGTGTGAAGGATTTCTGACTGGACAGCAGTCACTTTATTATGGCTCAGAGATAACTTTCTGGCTGGAAAAGGTATTATTTAACAGTTGGGCTTTATGGCTGGTTGGGTCAGCAGCAGTAGTCAAACAGCAGAGACAGCTTATTGTTCAATCTCTAGCTGGGGGGCCTGACTCTCCTTGTCTTGTTTTTTCAGTTTCCTCTTCAGTGGAACATTTGTCCTAAAGATAAGTTCGAGCACTCAAACCTTTGGGTCAATGAAAAAAGCCTTCAGAAACAGAAGAAGGTGCTCAAGCATTGCCTGTGAGGCAGGATGCCAAGCATCACCCTCACTAATGGCATGGTGTATGATTTATTCAAGGATTGCTACATCTTGATCAATAGGGTGCTCGGTCACGCAGTACCACAGGTAGGGTCTGTCTCAGAGGAATTATTGCTAAGTATTTCTTTTTCAGACACAGCTGCAATCGGTCAAGTATCATGTGAATTCTTCACCGAGGGGTAAAACACACAGAAAAAGCTGTAGGAATTGGTTCTAAAATCTCTTTAACTGCTAGTTGCTCTCAATAGCAGAATCATGCTAAGAAAGCAGCCAAAAATACATGAACTCAAAGAGTTAAGAGGAATTTTGTGGATCTACCCTCATTTTCTGCTGCAGCGAGGTGGGAGGTGAGGCAGTGGGAGGCAAGCCATAAACAAAGCAGATGCTTTCGAGTCGGATGCGCTGGAGGTTGACCGCTCTTCCAGATGGGCTGGCATTCAGCAGCAACAGCACTGGTGCTCCGAAAAGCTTCAGGCACCGTCTTAGAAATACGCTTTTATATCCCTTCATCCCTTCTTGGACTGAAAAGTAATGAACACTGACACTATATAAACCTAGGGAACTGCTTGGATGGTTCTGATAGTGTCAAGTGTCACTAGAAAACAAACACTATCTCCATGTCCTCGTCTGTGCCTTCACTTCATTGCCATAGGGGTGAAAATGTAAGGCACAGTGAGGGGAGAGAATATTCATTTGGAGGTATTTTGTATGGTCCATGAGCTTTGAAACTCAATAGCCGTCACCAGAGAGCGCAACTGCAATACCTCTAACAGGTTGTCATTGCACATAGTAACTGGCTTATATAATTTATAAATACCATGCAGCCTTGATTAAACAGACCTCAATGATCAGAAACAGCCATTATCCAAACAAGGCTGTCTACTGCTTTTGAATTATTTTACGGAAAACTGCCCAAATTATCTGAAATCCTCACTGCTTGAGCTTTTTCAAGGCCCATCAGGTCTTCTGAATAATTAAAGCTGTTTTGTATTCAAGCTTCTTGCAGAAACCTTTTGTGCATTAGCAATCTTCTGTTAAACTCTCAAGCGTGCAGCACTCGAAAGATTTGGTCAAACCCACACTTTCCTATACAGACCTACCCCCAGGAACTGGACCCAAAGAGGATTTCCTCCTCTTGTAAATATCACCTCCAGACCACTACACACGTAAATCTAGTCGCTGGTTCAGGCAGAAGCTGGATGTGCCAGGGATGTGTGATTTTGGGGGCTGTGCCTAACACATTTCTAAGCAATCGTGTCGCAGCCATCACTCCGTATGGTATCTACAGGGAGGGCTGCCTCCGTCCCTGAAACTTCAGCAGAACTATAGAAACCTCCGTCACTTCAGCAGCTGGACTTTGGATCTGAGGGCAGAAGAAGCTCAGGTCCTTTAATGAGCAGGTCAAGATGACGATAGCTGAGCAAATAATTCAATTATGCTTTCTCCATCTCCATGAACAGGCATGGGGTAGTTAATTATATTTTTATTCCCCAGCATCTAATGCTTGTCAAGCAAGAAAGTCAATCTCCTTTGTTTGTGCATGGCATTTGTGGGGGGTTTGGTATTTAAGCAGCAGATTTAAACCTGATAAGGCCAGCGAGGCACTCCAAAGAAATTGCCATCTGGCTCTGGCTAGACCTCCACAACCACACTGAAAAAAGCAGCAATCATAGATTCATAGAATGGTTTGGGATGAAGGGACCCTTATGCTCATCCAGCCCCAACCCCTGCCATGGGCAGGGACCCCTGCCACTGGAGCAGCTTGCTCCAAGCCCCTGTGTCCAACCTGGCCTTGAGCACTGCCAGGGATGGGGCAGCCACAGCTTCTCTGGGCACCCTGTGCCAGCGCCTCAGCACCCTCACAGGGAAGAGCTTCTGCCTAAGAGCTCATCTCAATCATTGAATTTAGGCATTATGGAATGGCATTAGAGTTACGCACAGTACACCTAAACCCAGTTTTTACCTACAATCGTACCACTGGATTTCAATCACCTGTCCCCCAGGACCTGTCAGAACTGAAGGAAAGCAACAATTGAGCAGCAGGAAAAAAAATCAGTCATTTCAGGAAGAGTTCCCCATGGACCAGCAGCACAGATTCCCTGCGATGTGAAAAAGGTATGTGTAACAGATTGACATTAATCTGTCCATAATTCAGACCTGATGCACACTAGAGTTAAGGGAGGACTGTAAGAAAATACAAGCCCTCTGACGACAAGTAATATGTCAGAGTACACTCCTTAGGCTTGAATACAGAGCAGATGGCTGTCAGTGTGGCAGGGTATCACCAGTAAACCGGGAAGGTGAGACTCCAAGTATGAACTCTCCCCAGATCATGGTAAGGTGGAGAATAGTTATGGGAACACACAAACCACAGATCTATAGCTCCAGAGGAATAAATACGATACAGAGCTCAGTCTAGAGAAGAGACAAGTGATGAGGAGAACAGTACTCATATGTATAAAAGGATCTGCTAAAGGAAGAAAATAAACTGTTCTCAACGCTTGCTATAGCTGAATCAAGAAATAACTGGCTTACATTTTAGCAAGTTAGATGTTAAAGAAAATGTTTCTAGCAGTGAGGGCAGCTAAGTCTGGTAAGACACTCTGTGGAAAGGTCATGTAAGTGCTATCACGGATGATTTTAATGAGTGATGATGCTAGATTCTGTGCTGGAATGAAGAAGAGCTTTTGAAGCTGGCATTTTTCTGGAACATCCTTATGAATAAAGCAAAAGAAAACGGAGTACAGTGAAATGACTGAAAGACCTGCAGCAATGACAAGTTTGGATGAGAGAGGCAGTGATTTTTAACTTTTAAGGGGTTCAGACTGAATACCAGTTGCTGCCTCTTCTCCACTTGGGATTTATGGACTGTGGCTGCCTCTTGGGACTTATTGTGGCTCTCAAAAAGCACAGCAGCGTGATTCACATTGGGTAGAGCTTATGCATTCCAATGATAGAAGGCAACTTATTCTGAAGCACTTTAATATCAAAGAGAAGAAGAAAAGCACTGTACTGACTTCTTCCTGGTCCAAAGGTCCTGTCCATGGAGAGGGTTGGGAATGGCACTGGACGAAGGGTGAATTGCGGGTGCGGGTATCCACAGGTTGGGGATGGCAGGATTCCAGGGTACTGGGCACTTTCTAGTGTTGGCACCGGAATGGCACTGACCACAGCTAAAAGGAAAGAAAGAGAGTGAGGTTAAATGAGTGCCTTCAGAAAATTAAAACAAAAACATCCTTAGAGGGTCAGTAGGGAAACAGAAACAACCACAAAGTACCCAAATGCCTGGTATAAAACAAGTCTCTGCCCACAGAAGCTACCTCTGCATACAGAAATATTTGGTATACATTGGAGAACTGCAAGTGCAGCCTGCAATTAGGTATCTGTAAAATTAAACAGCTTCTTCTCTGTGTTCCAGCCATTCAGCCACATTTTGGGGAGCTCTTTATACCCCTTGACAGGTAAATGAGAAGGAATGGACCAGGCAATTTAAGGGCTTGTTTCAGTTGCCTAAGCACAGGTCCCTCGTGCTGTTCCTGATGCCTTAGGAAAGCTTGTTGCCTTCACCTGCTGTTTCGAGGAGCGTGGGCTCCTGTGACTCTTCTATTACATCTGACAGCTTCACAACCAGTGTCCCTGATCTAGGATGTCCCCAATGGCACAAGCCCCCCAATGTTTATCCATCACCTGAGGCTGCCCAGGCATCATTCCCCCTTTCAGGAACATCCCAGCCTGTAAGGAAGAGGGATGAAAGGTACAAACTAGAAGTCTGAAACTGAAGTTGAGTTGTGCTGGATTTAAATGGAACACTTTGATTTGAAAACTGGGATCGCAGTTTGATGAATCCAGGCTTTTCTGCGAGCCATCTCCCCCATTTTCAACCATCGTTGCTTGAAGAGTGGGTGATAATAATGTGCGAATAGTAAATTTCTTTGCCTCTTTTAGGAATTATTGGAACTCCCGTTGAAGTCTTTTCCAGCTAAACAATACACAGAGTTTTCTGGCTCATTGGTGATAAGGTTTGTCTTATCTAGCATCTTTCACACTTGGATTACAAACAGTGCTGTAGACTTTAATATAGTCATTACAATTAGTTCTAGCTCCTACTATATCCATTGCAGAGAGTGGCAAACTGGGCTACTTGCCCAAGGTCACACAGGAAGCCAAGATGGTGCCAAGGGTATTTTTAAGTGCTGGGCTTTCACCAAGAGAATGCTGCACTTCCAGAAGTAAAGGGCAAGTGATGAAGAAAACTCATGAGCAAATGCGAACATGGGTGATTTGAGTTGCCTGGGTTCAGTCAATCCACTTGTAGAAGAGAATTTCTACTATTCAGGCATTTCATTTTGTCTGTATAAGACATTTTTATTGACAGTATTTATAGCATTGCTGCTACAGTGACAAATATCACTTTTTATTGAATCATATTAAAGAACAGCTTGCTTTTCCAAATCCATTCCTTCATTTGTTTTTAGTGTGTAGGTACCTAGCACTTTCATTTTTGAAATAAGACAGGATTACTATTCATCGCAGTACTCTATTGCAGAGAAGCCAGAGTAAAGCTAACATCAAACATTTTCAATAAATCTTTGTGATTCAAGCAGATATGACAACAAATCTGTTCTGTCATAGCCTGTCAGCAATTGAATTTGCACTTAATATTGATATACTAAGACAGAGAAAACAGAAATTCCCTGACCAAATCATGGAGCTCCCTAAACACTGGTCTACATTTAAAATGTACTGTATCATGTAGGAAAGCAGCACCCAAGAACAGCTTACAGGAATGACAAAGTAGGACAGTTTGAATTGTATTCAAGCGCCCCAGAGGCTCCCAAAGCAACTGAGTCGACATGCTCATATTTCCTTGAGAAAAAGAATTGTTGTGATTTTCTGTCATTTTAAGGAGGGGGATAAACAGGAAAAAACCTCCCCTCAAAACATAGCTGAAATCTCTTTCCAAGCTGATTTATTCTATGAGAATTTAATTTTCATCTTTCATAAGTAAAGATTACAGACAGAAAACAGGATACAATACTTGAATGTGATGCCTGCAAAGACTTTCTCAATTAATTTTCATTAAATCATAGAATAAACTAGGTTGGAAAAGACATTTCAGATCATCAAACCCAACCAGTCTCTATGAATAGTTTATTATGATGCTTTGACTGCCGCAGTGTACCAAAAAGCATGTGCTTCTGCACCTGCAGTATTGCATAATCCCACCATCAACATTAGAAATGGACTTTTCTCATTTTGCGTTATGTTCTTGTACCAAAATTCATCATTAATTTGGTGTCACCACTTTTCTGCCACCCTCAGTGCAAGGCTTGGTTTGGGATTAGAGATATATACCTTCGCTTTGAAATGCAAGAGAAGGGAGCTGACCCTCAGAAGGACATGGTGTTGGGCAGGGGTCAACTAAACAGTAGGGAAGGGAAGGACTGGCAGTGGGAAGCTTGGGGAGCTCCTCATCCCTGATGTCTTTTCCTCTGCATACAACAGCCTTGGCATTTGTGACTCCCTGTATTTCAGTTGCATTAGAGCTGTCAAAGATATTACTAAACCCTCATCAAATTTATCTGGTTTATGCTCCTTTCACTTCAGTAAGCTAAAGCACAGTATGGAGTGTATTTGTTCTCGAAGACTGCAAATAATGATTATTGAAACAAGCATGAGTACTTCCAGATTTGGTATTTAACAATTAAAATATGCATTTTTTACTTCAGAATTACACTGTTGCTTCTTTAATCTATTTAATCACTCACTGCTGACAATTTCAGCATCAGGCAAACAGAGAGAAATTAATTAAAGCATCTAGTCTGACAAAGCTTCAGTTTTATCTTCTGGAAAAAAACCACAACTATATTCAGTATATCCCAGCCTGCACAAATGCACAAATAAGATTTTCATAAATCAGAGTTTAATTATTTGCAAACAAATGTAATATGCTGTCACTGTAGGTTAGATTGATATTGTTGTAAATATAAATAAAAAGAAAAGATCCTTCCTCAAAATGAATCATCTCACTGAAAGAACTAAATATGTATAAGAGCATTTTTAGCTATAAGCTATGGAACAGCTTTTTGTTGACTGGACATACCTAACACTGCTATTGACCCATTGTAATTAAGATTGATTTGTTACTGATTTTGCTTACACCACTCCAAGTCTATTCATTTTCTTGGACTGCTGCCCTCCTTCAACCCAGGGGGAACCCCACTGAAAAAAGGGCAAATTATCTGACTGAAATTAGTGGGAATATATCCCAGGACATGGCCAGGTAGCATGAGAGGTTTCTTTGCCTCATCCCACAGGTCTGTCTTCTACACCATGAAGACTGTGGAGGCTGAAACGCAACAATACGTCCAGCCCAAGGTGTGAAGAACAAGAATTCATCCTCTCCCTGGGCACCTGGGTACTGAAGCTGAGCAGCGTGACCTGAAATGCACCCATCGCAAACACAAATTAAGGGAACCAAACTAGCTCCTATTTAGTAATTTCCTGAACAAAGCCATGGTAGGTTATTCTCGCTCCTTCATTCAGTTCCTTCTGTTATTATTATTTTTTTTTATATATCATTTGTGATGTGCTCTTCCACAAACCTACAAATAGGCACTTATATTTAACCATCGGGGCTAGAGAGAAGTGCTGTGATGAAGCGGATTTCTATCAGTGTATGTTCGTTTTTCTTAACCCAGACTATTCACACAAATGTACCAATTTCTGCAGATTTTTGATCAGATCTATTTTGTGAGGTCAAAGGTAGAACTTCCAGCTCAAAGCTGAGAGCTACCGAGACATTGATCAGAGGAAAGGTGGGGACCCAAAGCCTCATATTCCATTGGGAACTTGACGAGTGCCAAACTAGTGCGTGTGGGGTCTCACTCGTATCATTTCTGTGCTCAGATGTGAAACAAGGTCATATCAGATGCTTAGTAAGTAAGGTCTGCATGATGGGAGAACCTACCTAATGCTCTCCAGCCTTCTTGTTTCTGTCGTGCACTGTGCTGCTTTGAAAAAGATTCGCATAATCTATGTAATTTGTTCAGTGATAAACGCTCTGTGGCCACTGAAATTTAACACCTATCAAAACCGTCTTTTTTCCTAATTTATTTGGTTTTGTAAGAGAGCTGCTCCCTATTAAAAAAGCATATACTGCGTGGGCAGCTAGTAGAGACAAACGGAAATATAGCAGAAATTGCAATAATGTCCAATTGATTATAATTATTGATAATAATGATGATATTAATGATAGCAATGGAAATAGTTATAGCAGTAGGAATAACAATACTAACAATAACAGGAATAGCAATAATAATAATATCACAATTCACATCTGTGTATTGCAAAGCCTTCTGCTCTGTCAGCTTTAAACTTTTACCCCTGTTTTTAAAGTTTTATAGTAGGGATACAAAGGGATTTATCCATCACTGTCCTCCTGGTAAAATGGAAACAATGACTGTTTAGGCTTAGCCAAGGCTGAGTCTAGCAGAAATATGATTCATGAATTCTCTTTATAGTTTTTCCACCGATGTGTTGTGAAGCTCTGGCAAGCTTCCAGGCCTTTTATATATTTCTCTACTTCTTTTTCTTTTTTGAAAGATGATGAAAACATTGCTGATGCTATTTAACTTTATGAGGCATAACTAGATCATATTTGAAAGATTGCATGAGGTCTTCAGATGGGTGAACACAGCTTGCGGGGTGCAGAATGGGGCTGGGGGAAGGTTTGGAACTCACAAGGGTTGTTTGGTTGTGACTCCATGGGGATCATGAGCTTGGCACGGGTGGCTCTGCGGGCAGCAAGCGAGCGCTCCAACGTGGACATGCTGCTTCCGACATCTTCTGTCTCAGGACCTACAGGAAAACAACACAATAGCTCAGCTGAAAAAGCCGTAAATGAATGTTGCCCTTCTCCCTATGTCTAGCGGAAAGATACAGAAAGATAAATAGGCTGTTGTTTTCTCGTTTTTTCATTGTTTTTTTTTTTTCATCTCTTTTTTTATAATTCAGTTATTTTAACCGATCGTTAAGCACCACCTGCAAAGAGCTGCACAGACTATTCTGGCTGCCTTATCTGAATAGAATTATTGCTTATATTTTCCTGTAAGAGAATAAAGATATCATGTCCCTTTTTTCTTTGTCTCCAAAATTATCTTGAATACCCCATTCTCTTGCTAAAAATAATACATTTTCTTATAGCTTCCCAGTTACAAACTTCTTTAAAAATTGAAGTATCAAGACCAGAAAAGGCTGTGTAAATTCGGGTATGTAAAAAGCCCTGCAGCAAAGAACCGGTCTTCCAAATACATCTGAAGCATGTAAACGACCTTCCTTGTGAGATGCCATGAAGTCCCATGTTCTGACTTTGCAGTAATTCACGGTGTCTTTTCCAAACTGTGCATTTCATTTTTTTACAGAAACCAGGGCACATGAATGATGTGCCTGGATCTGCCCTTTATTTGGTCCTGGATCACAGCTAGCACATCTAGATCAAAGAGCCGAGTTATGCTGCCTAGTGTCCAAATCAACTCTTCCAGCACCTATATAAATTAGATATTCTGTTTAAGTATTGAAATAAGGATGCTCTTAGTCACGTCAGCATAGGATTCTTTAAGCATGGAAAAATTATAGAGAATACACTTGTCAGAAAGAAAGTGCGTTTGGAACTGGATGTTAGGTGGAGTAATTTGCAAGAGTAAAACCTGTATTTCTGTCTTCCATATGTATGAACAACGTATATGTTCATGTTCATACCATATATGAACCTGATAACTGGTCAGTTTAATAATGTCATACAGTTACGCTTAATATTCACACAGAGTATTCAGCTCTGATGTGCATAAGGAAGAAATTCTTTACTGTGAGGGTAGTGAGGCACTGGAATGGGTTGCCCAAGGAAGCTGTGAGTGCTCCATCCCTGGTGGTGCTCAAGGCCAGGTTGGATGAAGCCTTGGGTGACATGGTTCAGTAAGAGGTGTCCCTGCCCATGGCAGGGGGGTTGGAACTGGATGGTCTTAAGGTCCTTTCCAACCCTAACTATTCTGTGATTCTAAACCAAACACGTATTCCTTAAAAAACAACAAAAAAAAGCATTTGCCTCTTTTTCTGACTGCTTCTTTTTTGTTTTTCCCCAAATCATTCTTCTCTGAATTGCAGGACTAAAATGCCAAGTCTTCTATTGATGGCCATTCAAAGAGCTAATTGCTAGTGAAAAGCCAGTATTTCAGATGGGAAGAAACATAGAGGCATTTATTTATGGTCCAAGGCATTTACACATAAAATATCTAGCCCAGCCTTTGTCATTAACTTGCTCATATGCTGTGATGACTTCCTGCTATGCACTCGATTGCAAGTGTATTGCAATCGATGGAGCTCTCGTATTGATCTTTCTGGGCCCTGGATAAGCTCTCCTTGTCATCAGCAGTATCTGTTTAGGCAGAGGGAATCTTCTGGTTATGCTTTCCCAATGTCTAATACAACAAGGACCTTTGTATTAAAAAAAATGGAAATCATTGTCACAATTATCTTCATAAATAGCGAACTATCAGCCCAAAACACGATGTCAGAAAATGAGATCCATTTAGAAATTTGAAAACTGTTTCCTTTCAACTTTTCTTTCCTTGTGAGAATAGGAGGTATGGAAAAGGGATAAAAACATCAGAGAAAAGGCACCTTCGTTACTTACAGCCCCAACCAGTATTCTGGAATTATTTCACTCTGCCTTTCAGAGATGATAAACTCAAGACAAATACGTTTCTGTTTTCAGCTGCTGTGCTGTGTTTTGCCCTCCATCCCTCTCCGTACGTATCACCAGCCTCTCTCAAGATTTTCTATCATCGTGATGGAAAAAATGTTATCAGCTAAAGTGAAACCCGTGATGTGCTGTGTGCACTAAGGTTCAAAAAAGGAGAAGGAAACTTCACTGAAAACACGGTTTTCTTACAGAATTTCCTTCTTCATATCTGTAAGTTTTCTCAGTCTCCCTGGCCCAAATTCAGCTCCTGACCTCCTTGTTAGTCATGTTCTCTCTCTTCTCCCACTTATTTCTCTATGCCCCCTTTTTCCTCCCTGTTTTTCTTAGCACGGTATGCAAATTTAATAACATTTGACTTTCAGTTTAATTCCTGAACTTAAGAAGTTAGAATAGAGTAAAAATAAAAACCAATGGGATTCCCCCTAGTCTGAAACCACAACAAAAATCACGTAGGAACATCCCTCCTGGCACCCATAGCTGTCATTTTTTTCCAGTCTCCTCCTGGATCTGGCCAGGTTTGTCCCTCTGTTAGAAACTCCACACGCTGGGCTAAGGCCACTAACCACCAATATCAATTTAAAGAAAAGTGATATGTTGGTGATGAAGAATAAACCAAATCAGAGTACACAGGATGGGGTGGGACTAGACGACCTTTAAAGATTCCTTCCAACCCAAACGTTTTGTGATTCTATGATCCTAATTTCACCCAGTCTACAAGTGACGTCCAACTACTTTCTACCCTTCCTGCCCCCGGAGCCCCTCACCAGTCTGCGTGGTGCTCTTGCTTCCCAGTTGTGTTTCCGACTGGCTGTGGCTGACAGGGGTGATGTCCTGGCAGCTCTGCATTGGTGAGTCCCTTCCTGCAGAGTCTGAGCCTGCTGGCTTCTCAATGTTCTTCATTTCCATCTCCTCATGGTGTATCCACAGATCTGGGGGTCTCAGGTCCTTCTGGCTGCCCTTCCTCTTACCAGCACTGTGGGTTGCACGTTTCCTGCAGCCAAGAAAGATCAAAATTGTCACACAAGAAAGTTTTTCTCCTTCATAAGACCAAAAGAGTGATGTCTTCTCCTTTAGCATCTTTCTAAGGAACCCCTCTGGTTGTGCCCTTCGAAGGACAGCAGTTACCTCAATATGGTCCTCTGTTTCCTGGAGTTTACTCCAGGAAGTGGGCCTGGGGCTCAGCAAGGTGGGTCATTTTTTGTAGAAATAGGGGAAAACCACTCTTCTTGGATCAGAAGAGAA
Source organism: Lathamus discolor (assembly GCF_037157495.1). Lineage (NCBI taxonomy): Eukaryota > Metazoa > Chordata > Aves > Psittaciformes > Psittacidae > Lathamus > Lathamus discolor. The sequence continues at coordinate 111,559,305 of NC_088909.1, read as the reverse complement.
GTGGCCAGATTCATCTTGGGATGAGCAGCGAGCAGCACTTATGGAACGCCTGCAACTAAATACAGCGACTGAAAACGGCAGAGCCCACTCCTGCCAAGTTACATACAACTTGCACCTTCTATAAGTGCACGCAGCATATGTTGTATTTATTTAAATATACACTAAACCACTATTTTTCATAGACTCACATCAAAGAATGATTTGGGTTGGAAGGGACCTTAAAGCTCATCCAGTTCCAACTTCCTGCCATGGGCAGGGACACATTCCACTGGACCAGGTTGCTTCAAGCCCCTGTGTCCAACCTGGTCTTGAGCACTGCCAGGGATGGGGCATCTACATTATTATGCATTTATTACTAGGAAATAAACCCTTTATTTGGTACATTTCAAGCTAATAATGATATTAATAATAAAGCAACAACAACTACAAACAGCAACAACAACTCACAGAAATCCAGGGTAGTATTTCCCAGAGCAATATTAATTCTGCTTTCTTTATGCATAGGAATTACATTATACTCTTGCACCAGTGGGTCATCTCCTCTGGAGACCACATTGTGCCACGAGCGGATGGCACTGCTGCACCGCTTTCCAACTTCCCTCAACTATACAGAATCACAGAATCACAGAATCCCAAGGGTTGGAAGGGACCTAAAAAGATCATCTAGTCCAACCCCCCTGCAAGAGCAGGGTAACCTACAGTACATCACACAGGAACTTGTCCAGGCGGGCCTATACAGTCTATTTATAACAAAACACAGGTGATTTTCTATTCTAAAGAAAAAAGATATGCACCTTAAATATGGAGCACAAAGCCTAATTTACAGCTGTAGAGAAAGCCTTGTCAGAAATCTATCAAACTAAATAACTCTGAAAGAACAGCTTTTTCTGGATAATTGTTGTGTTTTTTGCTCAATAATCCAAATGTTCTCTTACCACTGTTTTTTCCCTTTGTATATCTCAAATTTCTTTGCGAAAGGAAAGTAATGTAACTGTCCCAAGTGGAAAATTGGAAATACTTGTGACACACAAAAAGCTTCAGTCAAATATTTTCAAGTTCATGTGCACTTTTAGGCAACAAAAAATGGCAACCTTGATTTCCAGGGGCACTGAGTATTCTGGGTTACTCATTACCTCTGTTATATGTTTAGCCCAAAACACCACCGTGCACCTCCTGAAGGGAAGATTTTTTCCCCTCAAATGCATAGAAAGCAGTACAAAACCTCTTGCTGGCATTCCTAGGACTCACACCTTGGATATCGTCTGTGTAGGTGTACTAGGATAACTGCCCTTCGTGCTATGGCAGGCATCGTGGAAGATGCTATGGGATTATTTTACCAGAAAAAAGCCTGAGGAAATTTTAAACTTTAAGAAACTTCAATTATTTTAATCAATTTCTGTTCTTTGCTAGGTTTCCTCAGCCTGGCCCAGAAAGCAAGAGATGCATGGTGCATCACCAAACATTTTGCTTCCAAGAGAAGGAAGAAACACATCCTGTAATGTAAAACACCGCTGAGGGTACAGCCCTGTCCCAATCCCAGAAGCTGATGGCAATGACATTTTATTTCAGCATATCCCTGTCCTCAAACTGCCTCCTAATGGCATAGATTGGTTTAGGTCCTTTGGCTGCTCAGTACCACAAAACCTCTTCAAGGGTCAAAAGATCAGTTTTAAAATGGGATCTGGAAAGTTAGGTCTGGAGGCTGGGGTTGTTCAGAGGTTTTTGCTTATAGCCCATGGAAAATAAGAGTGTTGGCTTCTGGTCATAATTATTTCTTATGTTTAGTCCGGTACTTGCTAATTTTCAAAACTTGGTAACTTAAAATGTGAGTGTTTCAAAGAACAGGAATAAAGAACACGGAACAAGGACAGTTCTTTCATACCTTCTTCCACAAACCCTAGTACCCCTGGCACAGACCCTAGGTCATGATTTACACCCACAAGAATAATTATATGCACTTCCATTCTAACCTTAATGTATGACCTGCCTGAAGTTAAGTTGAGGTATAAAGTTGCTCTTGCTGTCTTGTTCAAGAAAAGACCATAATTTTGGTCTTACTTTCCTCACTTTGGGATACAGCAGCTTTTTTGTCACTTTCAATTGAAGGGAATTCATTTTTCCAGGTTTTAGCCAGGCAAGAGAAATTTCAGCCCCAAAGTTATTTTATGCAGAACTCAAAATAGGAGGTTATAATGAATGTGCCATTTCAACCATAACTACAAAACTGCTACAGCAATAATACCATTTAAAAATATATGCAGTGATCTAGCTTGGTTGGCGTTGTTTTTTTCTCACAAATTATTGATGTTCTGACAGCCTGTGATTAGCAAATTGAATCAGAGCCAGGAGTGCATAAGAAAATGGCATCAATAACAAATGAAAATAAATCCTCCCCTGGAATATTTTGTTTATGCGGTGCAGAAGTTGAGTTTCAGCTTCTGAAAATGCATCTACCTTCCATTTCAGGTGGAGGCAGGATCCTGGAATAATGGAATAAATGCTGCACCAGAGAGCACATTATATCTATAGAATAATATATCTTCAGAATGTAGAAAGTCATAAAAGATTCAACATGATTTCTGAACCTCAGCTGCAGCAAAGGAAAAGGATACTTTGGAAATTCGTGTTGAGATTTATGATGGGATTCCATTTTATTGTTGGGGCAGGGATTGGGAATACAAGAAGTTCTGAACCGAAAAAATAAAATCTCAAATAGCAGCGTTTCTGTTGTTCGATGATTTTACAGCATGAAATGCATCCTTGCATACCATAATTATATATATATATTATTTTTTTTTCCTAAGGATAGAACTAAAAATAGACTTCAGTTCCTCCCTTAAAATAATATTTTGATCATGCAATCTCTGTTAATGATCTACTTTTGAAATAAACAAAGCCTCTGGAGAGGAAACTCTTTCTCGTCATCTATTTCTGCTTCTGCCAGCACAGCCGCAGCTGGGCAGTGACTCCAGCCATTACACAGCATTCCCACATAGCTCCTAACAATATACACATGCTAGGATAATTGTTCAAATACTCCAGAGCAGGATTACTCTTCACTGCCTTCATTTTGCCTTTACGTTACTCCAGAGAAAACAGTTGAGTTTATAGCAACTCAGCCTAGTTTATTTGCTTAACAACCCCTGAAGATGTCTTTATCTGAAGAGCTCAGAAATAAACTGTTCTCCTGGGCAAAACAAGGTTTTGCTTGTAAAAGACCACCATGGGTAACAATACAGCCCTGGTCCGACTGGGTATCTATCTTTCCTTCAGGAGCAGGGGCACTTTTGAAGGCAGAACACGGAAGCAACAGTTCCATAAGCAATAACCACACTGAGCTCCTCTACTGCTGCTTGAAAAGTGCTTTACGGATACCCAACGATAAATAAGAACATTACTTCACCTTAATTATCCTTCCAAAGCATGAGTGAGTGTTTTAAATTTTCTTCTCTTAACCTGGCAAAAATGTGCACTTTGTCTTTTGGGATGTATTAAGGGAAATTCAACTGGTATAGAGGTCCTGTATAAAAACCAAAGGATACAAAACAATTCTTTCCCTAGAAAATCTCCCCGGTGTTTATAGATGGAAAAATTTCTGATTTTGACCTCTTTATTTTCTGCCAACCACCCTACAAAGCTGATACCAGTACCTGCCTCTGCTATCATCTGCCTTCATGGTCCTTTCCCCTGAGGTCAGATCCTGCCTCGTGCCACCATACAAGAGATGGGGCAGAGGGCACTGCTAATGAGCTGCCCCAGGATGGAGCTAATGAGCACCCCCAGCATGGACTTAACAAGGCACCCCAGCACGGAGGGTGCACAGAAACACAGGAGCACCTCTAGGACACAGAGGTGAAATACGGCAGCTCTTTAGCGGCTGCCAACTCACTCCCAGTTCATTTGAGTTTGATCACACTTTCGTTAACACCTCCCCCGAGCCTTCCTAAATGTATACTGACACATCCCTATTACTTATATAGGACTTAAACTAGTGTCAGCTTGTTTTTTGCAGCCTCTTTTTACACCACACCCCTGTCCAGCATACTAATTGGTTGGGTGATATATTCAAGACTATGTTTAATTTTTAACGGCTTAAATACACACTATTTACCTACCAGTCTTGAACTAAATGTCTACCCTCAGCTTATCTCCTGTGGTAGTCATGACCTTGTGTTACCAGTCCACAGGCTAATTTTTCTGGCATATTACAAATTTATATTATACCCTGAAGCTTTAAAACAGTCCCCTTAAGAAGCAGGTCCTGCACTTCGGGTGCATGCTGTGTGAGTGATATTTTCCCTTGTTTTAATATTCAACTGGGATTCATCTTCTCTAAGCCCAAACTCTGAACTGGAGGATGAAGCTGACGGGTGGCCCTATTGCCCATCCTCCCTGGCACCACACCACAAGGCACTGCCAGCGCAGGGCAGCGAGCGTCTCGTGCTGTGGAAGATGCAGTTACTGTGAAGGTATAAATCTCAATTACTGCAGGACCCGTACGTTCTCTTTATGCACAACTTGGTAAGTTATTGCACCTGAATCTTGCGTGCATTTTTCTCCCCTATTTTTTGTCACAGGGTTTTTACAGATGATATTTCAGTCTTCACCAGATGGTAGAGACAGAAAATCCCTACTAAGCCACTTAGGTCAGTACCAGGCTGTTCTATATAATGTACTTTATTGTACTTTGTTCAGTCAAGTTTTGGTTAATTTAAGAAACATGATATACCTTATTGTACTTTGTTCAGTTAAGTTTTAGTTAACTTAGGAAACATGACTTTCCTCCACTGGAGTCTTGCAGATTGTTCCATCACCTGCAAGTTTTTGCTCTGGGGAAGGACACAGTGAGACTTGGCCTTTACCTTAATTGCAGTCCTTTTGTCCAGCAGTTCATTGGTGACTAAACTAGGAACCTGCTGCCAATAAAAACTGGAATCTAAACCCTGTGTGTCACAGTATGCATCTCTCGTTATTTATGCATTATTTGATTTTTATTGCCCTACTATTTTCTCCACTTTCAATTCAGAAATGGTATGTCTGGGGCAACTTGAGGGGGATTTACCCACTTACAGTATAGACATTCACAACTTATACAGCAAATCCAAATCCACCAGCTTCACACATTTTTAATCAGTGGACATCAATAAGCATCTTAAAATGGCAAGTCTTCTGATGTCTTCTGATAAGATCGATGATTCTTTGAATGCTCCTATTCTTCCCCAGGGGCTACAGAGGAGGTCAAGGTTATTACCTCAAACATAGACACTTAATTTTTGACACCTAATTCTGTATAGATGAATCTCTTTCTGTTGTAATTGCCTTTTCTCTGTTAGAAGCTCTAGAAAGCTTTAACTTGGATTCACCAAACTCCATTCAGCAGAAGAATTTTCATTGCTGTTAGACGGTGGCCTGATTTTCAGGTGCCAAGACTCACAATAGAAGCAGATTTTCAAATCAGTCCATCATTCAACTACCCCAGCACTTCTAAAAGCACAGACCCTCACTTTCCTGCCTAAATGAGAGCTTTCTCATTTAAAAAATCTACCCCCAACCATCTACCTTTAGAGAAACCTCTTGCCTCAGTGACTGTAGAACACTCCAAGCTGCCATCTGCCCACACTCAACCAGCCCGAGGCTGATTTTGGCAAACAGGGAGCTGTTCAGTTTCCTGACCATCCTGTCTTCCATTGTGCCAACCATTTTTAAGCATCAGTGCAAATCCATGTAGTAATGTCTGGCTCATGCAAACATTTATCATTCTTGTGGGCATACTAGGATTAAATTTCAGTTTCTCATGTCCAGTCTTTCACAATAGTATAATAATCAATGAAGTAATAGAAAAAAAAGAAAAATAATGGAAAAATATAAAAATATAATAATTTTCAATGTATTAAATGCATCGAACCGGCTGTTTCAAACCCACTGACTCACTTCTCATTTCTATGAAACCTGAAAAAAGCTTTGTGCTTTACACTACTGGCCTTTTGTAGCCTTTCACAGCAATCCTAAAGACTTTTTTTCCTACAATTTTCTATAGACTGCTTTGAGGGTTTTTTTGACTGTTATCTGGAGAAACAGTTCTGAATGCTTTTTACTGGAAGACTTTCAGGGACAGATTGTCTGTAGAGGACAACATCCTCCCAAAGCAAGTGAGGAGGACTGTCTGTGTTTCTCTGCTGTGCAGGTGCACAGCTTGCAGAGTCAGGAAGTCTGATATCACCAGGCACAGACAAATACTCTTTTTTCCCTTTAAATCAATGGAATTGATTCTTCCCTGTGTCTGAATTATACTTGGCAATAAAAACAACGGAGAGATGGGCATGGCAGATACTTTTCGAAGGTCAGCACACGAGGGGTACTTATTCCCCATGGTTTACTCTGCAGCATGGTGACAGGGGATATTCTTCACTCACCAGCAACGAGTGGCACCTCCAAAACTAAACAGCCGAGCCCCAAAACGCAGTTCAGTCCCAGAACCCACATCTCCACAGTAGTAATGCTGTTGCCCGGATCTGTTTTGAACACGAGCATCTGCCTTTCCCTTTCCACTGTGTGATTTGAGAACGTACTTCCTCTGCTGTGCTGAGGAGCGCCTGGTGCAGATGACGGCCACCACCGCCACCACGACCACGGTGATGACGCCGACGGTGACGACGATGATGACAAGGAGGTTGCTGTTCTTCTGCGGTGTGACGCTGCCGTGGGGAGGGTGCATCTGCCCGATGGGGGGCTCTGAAAGAAGATGGACAAGAAGGGCATGATCAGTGCTGGATTTGCTCTACTCCCTCTTTAGTGGTCACCATAAAATAAAACACATAAAGCCTGTCAGGTGGGATGAATTCCTCTGAAAAAGCCAATGGAGGGAGCAGAAGGGTGTCATAAAGAGCTGAAATTAATGTGTCACTGCGTTTCAGTGATACAGCAAACAGGAAAATATTGAAGCAGTAACGACTGAATTTTCTGGATGTTAATAACCTGATGTTGGGAGTCAATAGCGTTCAGCTCACTTTTGCCGTTATCAGCTGAAAATGGAAATATAGGGACTATGGATTTTTTTCTTTATGGCCTGTATAGTCTTTTTTGGTATTTATTGGTATTTACAGGAAAGGACATAACTTGTGTGTCAGCCAGTCTAAATGCCTCATTCATTTGGCAGTACTATGTTCACCCCACAGCCAGTCCCATATCACATTGCACTGTTGAGTGCTATGCTGACCACATGCCTGCGCAACACTTGAGCAGGTTACAGGCTCGATCTTGAGAAGTGATGAGCTTCTTAGTTTCAATGCAGCAGCAAGACAGTGACTGAAAACAACTTCATTTCCAATGTCAAGTCCCAGTCAAGCTGGCCCCTTGCTTTCAACAGCATTTCCCTCATTGCATTGGGAATAGCACATTTTATACTTTTAAAATCTTACAATCCCAGGCTGGTTTAGATTGGAAGGGAGCTTAAAGCTCATCCAGTTCCAAACCCCTGCCATGGGCAGGGACGCCTTCCACTGGAGCAGCTTGCTCCAAGCCCCTGTGTCCAACCTGGCCTTGAGCACTGCCAGGGATGGGGCAGCCACAGCTTCTCTGGGCACCGTCTTCCAATCCGTTCGGATATTTTGTTGGATAATGCCTCACATTTGATATTTGATATATCACAATGATACACATCATTGGACCATTGGTTATGGAGATGTGCACAAATCAGGCAGTAATGCTTTTGCTCTGCCTGCTAAGGCAATCTTGCAGGCATCCTGTAAGATTACAAACTCAGAAACCCCAAAGTATCTTTCTACTTGAGCTTGGAGAAAAACTAAATATTTGGTGCAATGGGATGTAAAGTGTTGATCTTGCCGAAGATTTCATAAGAAAAGTAACTCAAGAGTTTTCACATGGCATCAAACCCACAACCTCTCATGTATAAACAAAACAATACTTGGGGATCTCGTTTGGCCTTTATTACAGCTGAATGGAAAAGAAAAAAGGAGAAATCTCTCAAAATAACAGTTTCAGTTAGCAATAGATGTACGTTAATTGTAATATTCTGCCTTGATTTTCTGCCCTAATAATCCTTTCTTTACTTCACTAATTATTCTGTTTAAATAATTTGCCCTTTCCACATAGCTTATTTCCAGGCAAATAATAAGAGAAGCAGCTGTGAGTGCCATCCTTCTGGGATTAAAATGGTTGAGTAGAGGAATCCTGAAGATTTTGGGATTTGGTTTCTTTTTCATCTCCATGCTGTGTAAGAGGCATTGAAAAAATACACCCCATGAAATACAGTGACTATCAAGAAAAACAATTCTCCCTGCCCTTTATTGCAGGCCCTGGAAGCTCTTTTTACTTCTTAAAAGTCCATTTTTCTGTATTTATGGTGAACTACTATGAAGAGCAGGAGAAAAGCTTAAAAGAGTGGTGTGCTGGTTGCAGCAGAGAAGGACAGAAAAGGTAACAAATTTTGCATTCCCTCCTTGTCTTGTCTGAGGAAAATAATCAGAGTTAATCAGCTATGTGCTTTGTAATTAATTTGTACTTTCAACCCTCACTTGATAACGCATTTGAGGGAATCTTGTCTGTTGTTCCATTCAATAATGTGAGATGACAGTGTTTCATTAGGTAACGAAGATGGGGTCAGGAATAAGAAGTTATTGATACATAACTGAATCCCAGCTGTCACTGATTATGTTCAGTTAGTTTTTGTCAATCCATGGGATTTCCTGTCACGTCTTCCTATTTTAGGATAGGATAAATTCACAAAAAAGGCATTTTCTGCAGAAAGCCTATATCATAAAATCATAGAATAGTTACAGTTGGAAAAGACTTTAAGATCACCCAGGTCCAATCGCCTGCCATAGGCAGGGACACCTCACACTAGACCATGCTGCTCAAGGCTCTGTCCAACCTCTCCTTGAGCACTGCCAGGGATGGGGCAGCCACAACTTCTCTGGGCACCCTGTGCCAGCACCTCAGCACCCTCACAGGGAAGAGCTTCTGCTTTAGATCTAACCTGAGCTTCCCCTGTTCCAGTTTTAACCCGTTACCCCTTATCCTGTCACTACAGTCCCTGACGAAGAGTCCCTCCCCAGCATCCCTATAGGCCCCCTTCAGGTACTGGAAGGCTGCTCTGAGGTCTCCACGCAGCCTTCTCTTCTCCAGGCTGAACAGCCCCAACTTCCTCAGCCTGTCTTCATACGGGAGGTGCTCCAGCCCCTGATCATCCTCGTGGCCTCTTCTGGACTTGCTCCAACAGCTCCATGTCCTTCTTACATTGAGAACACCAGAACTGCACCCAGTGCTGCGAGGTCTCATGAGACCAGAGATTGAAATAGAATAATGTAAAATGTATTTTGCTATTCTTTCCAAGACATTATTTTTTCAAAGATGTGTTCTGCAGCCTGAGATATATCTAAAACATCTCTTTTGGTGGGATTGTCATCCCCAGCAACATACTTTTAGGAGTTCTGTTGCAGCTGAAAATTTGATGGGAAGTTTGGGGACCAACTTTAAGAAAACCAAAACAGAATACATGGTGTTCTGACCCTATATTTTGTTAACATTTCTGGTATGCAGAAGGTGTTTTGCACATTGGTAGAATTTTCAACAGCTGAGATAACTCTCCTCTATAAAAGAGTGAGTGTGCGACCTGTGGGCTTGTTAGGTGGCTTCCAAGACATGAGAGAGGAACAAGGGAGCGATAAAGAGAAGAGAAGCAGAAGATTATCGCCAAAACAGTACTTAATTATTAAGCATGGTTGGATGGAGCCTGTATTTACCATTCAGACTGCTCCGATCAATCAGGTTGGTGTCCACTGGCCAATAGGAACCATCCCCATGACGACCTGTTGGCAGAAAGAATGCATCAGACACGGTGTAACAGGTAAACCAGCAAAGTCAAGAGCTGCTTGAGACAGTGCCTGTCTGACAGTGTTTAAACTATTAAACAGTGCAGGAAAAGTCATCCCATATGTGCTGGGGAAAATCTGTCACCAAAGCAGGCTATGGAAAGCATGCTGAATTCCAGCCCTTTGAGCAGCTGGTCTTGTTCTGTTGGCTTTTCCCCTCGTCCAGATGTTCTTGTTAGAGTGACAAACTGAGGTGCGATGGCAGCATCCATCTGAGCCCCCTCCGTGGGTAGCAGGAATAACTCAGCTGCTTTTGCGGCTGGAACTGCAGCGCAGGGACAGTGCTGAGGAGAGGATCACAGGCACGCTCTCCACCTGCCAGGTGGCTTTTCACCACTATTGAGCAACCTTTCTTTAATTCATTTTCCAGTGAAATGCACTTGGGGAAATAGAGCTCCGCCACTGCTTGGATTTTACAGAAGTGATTGCCTCTTTTCTAACCCCAATGTAAAAAAGTACCCCAAAAGGAAAGTAAAAAAGAAGGGACATCATTATTACCCCAAAAATGCCTTGGCTGTTGAGGCAGTACTTGCACTCCAAATCAACATAGTAAAATATGAGGTGTTCATCTTTTTCCCTGCTTTATTTTGTCTTATTTATCAACATTGGGCTAAATAGCTGTGATGGTACGCCCATGTTTCTGCCAAGACCAGAATCCCTACTTCCTCATGTCTGCTAGGAGGAGAAACGTGAAGTCTGATAAAGTCTTTACAAACTCCTCCTTGTCTCTACCGGCATGGGAGAAAGCAAAGTCCACAACAGAAGTGGTTTGGGGTCAAAGTCGCTCTTCTGGCAGAGACCAAGCTTATGCAACAGCATGCTCTTGATACGGGCATAGTGTACTATAGCCAAGCACAATACGCGGCCATCTTATTCCTCCAAAGCTAATTATTTTTTCATTGAAGTCAAATGAGCCTTCCCAGGTGACAGAGCCTCAGCTGATGCAGCAGTGCTCTGCTGGGACAGTGCTTCAGGCAAAACACATCTTCCCTGAGATGGGCAGAAGCTGCTGGAGCACCACATCGGCAACAACTCCATAAGACCCTCAGGCGCTGTCTGTTTTGGCTCTGTCATCCCTTAGATCAAACAGTGTAATTTCAGTAGGGCGAGTTTTGTTGGTGAAGGAATTAAGTAAAAATTATGAAATCTTAGTGCAGGGCACTAAGGGATAATTCCAGATAATTTCTACATTAAACAGCCACCATATGCATCAGATATCTTGGCAGGCTGAGCAAAACCCCCCTGTTTTCTCACTTCCCTTCAGTTGTTTGTTGATGCTGTGCACTGTTAAACAACTGCCATACGCCTCTCCAGAGGTACTTGTATTTCTGTGGATTGTGAAGAAATCCACGTGCACAACTTTGTCTACCAATTTGGGAAGTATTTTGTGATGAATGGCCCTAAATAAATGAAAGATGATTATCATCAGAAGAGACTTCCACGTAATCATCTTTTCAATCAGCATAACTGCACAGCTACAACAACTTGATCCCAAGAAAGCAAGGTTGCAAAATGTTTAGCTGTAAAAGCAGACAAAATAGAGCTAAATATAAGGTATGTAGTGAAGATGACACTATTAAAGCAGTCCTATTCATAGTACTACACTGCGGCATGCAAATACGTTGTGACCCCGGGGTTATATTGTACTTGGGAAACTGGGGAGCTCTGTGGGAGTTTGCTAAATGTTACTGGCTTTTATATTTAGCCCATTTCAGCAGGAGCTCATCACACTGGACAACTCAGTCAGGATATTGGAGACTTAAAAAACCTAACCCTGAATGCCTGACTCTGAAGTTTAGTACTTTCTGAACTGACATGAAAGCGCTTTTCAAGGCATTATACACGACATTTTAATTGTAAAAATATTGTGTGAACAACTGCTCATTTCATTCTTGGCTCTAATGCGGCGACTGGAACCTGAGGATGTCATCATTTTGGGATGGCTGTAACATAGAGGTAGCCAGGCAGCAACCAGGGAAAGGTTCAGGCACCACCATCTACCCTGAAGCTAAAAAAGTTTCTGGAATGCTTTGTTTTAAAACCAGCCCAAGGCAACAGAGTCTTCCAGTTTCATTCACTGAGGGCAACTCTTTCAAAGGCTCAACTTCCAATCAGAGGCAATTTCCCTGAGGAGAGACAGGAACACAAATAACATCTGAACAAATGAAAGTATTTCAACAATGCTTTTGTCAAGGAAAGCCAAGACTGAATTTGTAGTAATTCGGCTCTGTTCTTTGTCAAGGAGAGCCAAGACTGAATTTATAGTAATTCGGCTCTGTTCTCCTCTTAAGACACGTAAGCATTATTCAGTATTTAGATAAACAAGGAGATCTGAGCACTTACAAAATGGGAGATTAATCTTTGATCCATTGTAAGGTTTCGTATGTTAAAGAGTAGGTAGGGCTTAAACTCCTGAGGATTATCCATGCTTTGTTCCAACAGACCTCCACGAATCATTTCTACCTCTAGCTTTCACTCAGCAACAGTTCCATTTCCCTTTAAAAATCAAATGATGTGCCAGAACATTGCCACTTTGAGGCTATTTCTTCATTCAGCTTCAAGGCCTCAGGTTTTGACTACCTTTAATTTAATAACCCAATTGAAATAAGGAAGCTAACCTGTGTGCTTCCACTTAAACTTCAACGTCTTTGATGCATTTGTCTGCTAGCACTGCACTTGTCTGTTAGCACTGTGCTTACTATTGCTGTCGCTCTGCAATTTCTTCCCAAATCCATCGGTGTGTTCGTGTTACAGAAAACAAGTGCAAAACTCCCAAACCACTGAGTTTAGGTCTAAACCCCGAGTGTCAGCCAGAAAGTCCATAAAAGTGGAGCGTAACTCAACAGACATCTAGAATTCATTTGTGTCTTTCTAAGTCAGACAATGGACTCTCTCTTCAACTTCCAACAGTTTCCTGTGGAGATTTTTTCCTTTGTATTATTCCATCTTTTGGGACAAACCATAATAGAATGTTGACTCATCAGCTGTTTCTTTTAGAGCTGCCTTTTCTCGAACAATCCCAGACTGGTTTGGGTTGGAAGGGAGCTTAAAGCTCATCCCTTCCAACCCCCTGCCACGGGCAGGGACCCCTTCCACTGGAGCAGCTTGCTCCAAGCCCCTGTGTCCAACCTGGCCTTGAGCACTGCCAGGGATGGGGCAGCCACAGCTTCTCTGGGCACCCTGTGCCAGCGCCTCAGCACCCTCACAGGGAAGAGCTTCTGCCTAAGAGCTCATCTCAGTCTCCCCTCGGGCAGGTTCAAGCCATTCCCCTTGGCCTGGCCCTACAGGCCCTTGTCCCAAGCCCCTCTCCAGGTTCCCTGCAGCCCCTTTAGGCACTGGAGCTGCTCTCAGGTCTCCCCTTCAGGAGCCTTCTCTTGTCCAGGCTGCCCCAGCCCAGCTCTCTCAGCCTGGCTCCAGAGCAGAGCTGCTCCAGCCCTCGCAGCATCTCCCTCACGGCCCCACTCAGGACTCACTTCAACAGGTCTACATCCTTTAACTGAGGTTTAACAGTCCTGGATCTTGATTTTCCTACTTGTTTAATCCATTGTATTAAAGGTGGTGACATACTTTCAGAGGCAGCAAAACCTGCAGCCATACAAACCTACGTTTCATTTCTCACCTCTTACTTCTCTGTTTAACTTCTGCTTTCCCCACCTCTGTCTCTGAAATATTTCAGCAACTTGAATCTTTTTCTGAAAAGACATATCCTCTTCCCACAACTCTATCTCAGGTGCCATTATATGAAATAAACATTTCAACTTGGTCTTGTCAAGGCAAAAGAAAATCAAGCTGTTGGTGACAGCAACAGTTCTTCATCCTCTCAGGTCTCCAGGACTCGGAAAGTGGCCAAGAATTCTGCTGTCATTTAGCTGTAAATCTCTTTCCTTTTTCATGCTTTACTTGAGCAGGCTCCTTGTTCGCAGACTTCAGGTATCCCCACACAGCAGGGGCGGATGAGTAGACGTTGAGGGAATGATCTCTCCTTGCAAAATGCTCACTGCAAGGCAACTACATGAGCTGGAGAGCTGGAGGGGGAATGACGTGTGCCGTTACATCGTCTGGCTCCTCTGAACCAGACACGGCCCTGCACTGTTGCTGTGTTTTGCTTTAAATAGTCAAAATCACAGAGAAAATAAAATGAGCAATATTCTCATATGAGACAGCAGTGCCTGTAACTGATATTTCCTGCCCCACGGGTGTCCCCAGGGAGGTTCAAGCATGCCAACTAAGTCATTGGAAGGTTTAAGCATGCAAACCAAGTCATTTGCTCTCTCAAACAGCCAACACAAGCTGTCAGGCATACTGTGCCATCAGAAAACCCGCTCTCCTGTTCCCAGGGAAAAGCTGAGCTCCTGAAGTTAGTTATGGCACCGAGCACTTGGAAACCTGTTCCAGGATAGAGCAGAAGATACCAGAAGATAGTAAGTTGCCTTGGAGGGCAGCTCTAGCTCACTGCTGACCTGCAGCTGTACTTGAAAGCTGGTGGCATAAAGAAGCTCAGACGGTAAATGCAGAGTAAGGAGGACGGCTGAAAAGGGCACTGAAAGGTTCTGCCCACATCAGACACACAGATCTGAGGGAAAAGGAAACTTTCCCCTAGCAACTTGTTCTAGTTTGGTATCATCTTCTGGGAAGGCAGAAATGCAAGTCAGAAGAGAGAAAATACATGCTGAGCAGTTCTGTACCACTCCAGAGGCTGCTCTTCATCCTGAAGATGGATGCCGGTGCAGCCACGTCGCATACTTGCACACACAGTGGGAGGAGGAGCGGTGGGTCACACTGACTACAGAGAGCACTGAGGTGAGGATCCACCTCCACGCACATGGCCGTGCACAGCTTCCCTCTTTGGCCGGTGTTAGGAGGAGGAAACTCAAAACCACAGCTGAACCTGCTTGTCTTGGACGGGGAAAGCTGCTCGTTGAAGAACTGACCTCTCCCAGCTGACTACACTGTAAGACCTCGAGGTACGCAACACTAGCACTCATTGCAGAGGTTCTGCACCATTAGCACTTAAACAAGTCAGAGCGTGCTGTGTCTTCTTCCCATCCATGGTCAGCACTCGCTAACAAAGGAGACACTCGCATTGTCCCGGTGACAGCTGAAGAGCCCGGTGAAGGCAAATTGCTTATAAGCAATCATAAACTACTGGGGCTTAGGGCAGAAATGCAAGGCCAGGCAGACAGATACCACATCACCGGCTGACTTTCTAGTCCTGCTTTTTGAAGTGCATCCGCAGGCAGTTGGTTCATCTGTGTCTCAACATAGCAGGAAACAAAATCCATACGCAGAAATAACCATTCTCAAAATTTCAAGCATGTCTTCAGAGATCCTTGCAAGCTTTTGGGCCTTAGGAAAGAGTTCCTACACCTGCTTGGTTGTCGTTCAGGACTCTCAAACGATGCTGCTGTACTTATCCCTGGGGCTGGTGTCGCTGCTGTGCTTGCCGGCTCTCCCACCACCAGCTTCTCTTCTCCTGAGTGCAGCTCTTCCTCCTCTGCCTTGCTGGGAAATGCTGCCTGGACTCCTGCATCCTCCTGGGTGCTCGGTTGGGGTAGGGTGAGTTATCGGTTGGCTGGTGCTGAGGTGTTGTATTGTCCTCCCTTGCTACTTCCTTCATCATTATTATCATTGGTGGTAGCAGTAGTGGTTTGTGTTACACCTTAGTTACTAAACTGTTCTTATCTCAACCCATGGGAGTTGCATTCTTTTCGATTCTCCTCTCTGTCCCTCCAGGAGTAGGGGAAGGGCAAGAAGGGGGGGAGTGAGAGAGTGACTGTGTGATTTATGGCTGACTTTGTTTAAACCACGGCATTGGTAAACACAGCCAGATGACAGAGTTTAAAAGGAATTATTATTATTATTATCATTATTATTACTACTATTACTATTATTATTTCCCCAAAATGGGTTATTCCAATAGATGGGATACTTCTTGTTTCTTTTCTCTAGCGAAGAGCATCACAGACCACTGTGCTACTCTTTAGGAGGCGGATCTTTAAAAAAGATCTGAACTGCTCAGCCTTTCACTGCTGCTATGCTCAGAGTTTGCAAAATAGCTTCAGAACAGAATGCCTGGAGCCACCTTTAACAGAAAGAAAGAGGCAAACTTGCTGTCTTCTGCAGTCACAGTATGATGTGACTGTCTGGGGCTGGTATCAGCCTCTAGCTGTACCAGCAGCTGTTTCACACAGGAAAGCATATGCAGAAAGACAAGGACAGGAAGGTTCCAAATGGGAAAAGGATGACATGCCTGCAATAATCCAACATGGAAGAGGTAGAACTGCAGAAAGCCAAATTCTGGGCACGACCAGACTGTGCTTCAAACCCCCTTGTTGTGAAAGCTGAAGCGAGCAGTGTGCTGTTAACTCAAGAGATGCAGAGCACCAAGGTATAAAATAGCAAATCCCCCAGCATAACTTTGAAGCCCTTCCATGTGCCTTCATATGGATGCAAAACAATGCAGAACACCATCTTCCTCAGGATTTGGGATAAAATGTTGTGGATGCCTGTCTCACGTGATCTTCTGCTGAGCCTGGGTATGGTCACTGGTCCTGCTCCAGGCATGGGGCCTCTCGTTGGCTTCACTATGGCAGTAAACATTAAGTCTAAACTTGGAGGTATTGAGTTTGTGGTTTAAAAAGAGCCATGTCATATAAAAAAACCATTGTAACTGTATTCTATATATAACAGTTTTTTCATAGTGATATTTCAGTTTATCTGGACAGTTTATATGAGCCATTCCACAGGAAGTGTGTTTTCAGAAAACGACTGAACAATTAAAATATATTGAAATTTCCTAAGATAAGAAGAAACTGTGTTTCTTTTTATCAAAACGTAGAGGGATGTTATAAAACATTTGTAGTCCTAAGCCAGAAATAATCCTTTTTTTTTTTTTTCTCTTGCAAAGATCTAATTCTGATGTCAACAGAAAACTGTTGACAAGTCCTATATTGACAAAATACAGACTAAGGAACTGAATATTGTTTTATCAAATGAAAACTGGACCAAGATAAACCACAACGAATTAATCTCTTCTTTGCCCAGTTTGCCTCTATAAATTTCTGATGAAAATCGTAAATAAGAGTTTTTTAGACTCCACAAAGCCTCTGCCACAGCTCTTCTGAAAGCCCTGCCCCACATACATAATGTTTGTGACAAAAATTCTCTGTTGAGCATCTGAAACTGTAATTTAATTCTTACTTCTACATTACCATTTTTGCTCTCTTTGCATGTGCCCTGCTCTACCGATTGCATACTGGCAAAATAAAAATCTGAAAGGAAGCTGTCACATTTACAGGATAGAAACCCACTTCAGGTTTAAGGGCTCTCTTGGGAAAGTGGTTTGATTCTTCAGATGCTAATGCTTCTTTTTTGCACTTCCAGATAACAGCCTTTGCACCCTGGAAGCATATTTGCATTTCACCGAAGGGTTTCTCATTGTCTATCAGAAACTGCTGCAGGACCAAAGCATCCATGGGACGGGATGGGCTCATCACTACTCCTCACTCATGGGCAAGAATGAAGTAACCGAGGTGGGGTATCTCTTGCCTCCTTCTTGCCTCTTTCCTCTTGCCAGTGGTAGCTCCTTCTTGCAGCAGCTGCGCTTGGGTCTCGCAGGGAGTTGCAGCAATAGGGAGCATGCTTGCCCTTATATTTAAAGTTCTCCTTAAATTCTCCTCCCCAGCCTACCTCCTTGTTTGCAGCTAAGGATGGTGGCAGTTGTACCATCCCTTCCAGAAGAACCTGCATCTGGGATTTTCAAAGCTCCATCTCTTCATGCTCTGAAACCCTGGGGTCTCTGCCCATGCCCCTTCCAACGATGCTTTGCTGCCAAGTAGTTAATTTTGCTTCCTGACCTCAGGAACCATGAGCCAGCATTAGAGACAGATGACCTACCAGAGTTAATTCATGTCACTCAATAAGAATTGCATTCGTGGCAGAAATGGCCCTAAGGGCCTTGTCCAAAGCACAGAGTAATTTAAAAGGCTCCCATTGACTTCAGTAGGCATTGGTTCAGGATGATTAAAGAAGTAGCTTTGATGATTTCTAAGGCAAATGAGCCTTTAGAAACTTCGACTTTGTTTGTCTTAACGCTTGTGCATAGAGTACAGTTACACTGAGACCTGGCACCATCCACTTATTTTTAACAGAGTTGTCTAGAGATTAAGGAAATGCAGGTGATGACCTCAGACTTCATCATTAGAATTCATCATTGAGGTCAAATAGAAGCTGAATTCAGATATGAACAAGCCTATGTAAGATACAACAAAAGGGTGAGAATTTATCCTCCTTAGACACTACATTTCTAAAGAACAAAACTGCAGTGTATTTCAGCTACCCAGGCAAAAGACAGTATTTATGTCCTAGGAGTGACTGTGTTTAACTCCAGCTGTACATACCTGCTGTCTGCTAAGAACACACTAACCTGATTTCATGTTTGTGTACGTTACTTGACTTAAATCAAACCAAAACCACCCACCACACCTAAAGCAATTGGGAATCACAGGCTGTGACTGTAATCACAGCGCAGTTATCACCCTGGGGACATGCTTTAGCCAGGCATCATGCTGCAAGTAGCTGCGTGAGAATTGTTGAAATCTTTCCTGTTTAAAGTCTATAAGGGGTATCACTCACTAAATACATTGAAAGCACTGTCTGGGCTGCTCAAGAACAATGAATTATTCTGGTGGTGGCTTTTCCATAGTGAGGGGCACAGCATTCCCAGAACAACACAACTGCACAAACAGAAAACAACTCAGAGCTCTTTTTTTCCTGTGGTATTTTGAGGAATATATATTCACCTACCATATACAGAACAACTGCACTTAATCTGTCATGCTTATTTACATTTCCTCATTAACTAAACACAAGGTGGGATAGACTGGTCTTTCTGCAGAAGATTTGATTCTTTATGTCTGTCTGATGGCATAAGTTCACCACTCCATGGAGCATAAAACCACTTTTCCACATTTCTTACACTTTCTTTTTCTCCCATAACGCACCACAAAACTGTAGAGCATCCAACAAATTCTGGATTTTCTGCCACTTTACATGCACAAAAGCAAGCAGAAATCCATGAACAAGCCTGACACTGCTTACACAGATACTTGCTTCGTGGGCAGAAGATGGGGAACAAGCATTCATACAATCACAGACTGGTTTGGGTGTGAAGCAACCTTAAAGCTCCTCCAGCTCCAACCCCTGCCACGGGCAGGGACCCCTTCCATTGGAGCAGCTTGCTCCAAGCCCCTGTGTCCAACCTGGCCTTGAGCACTGCCAGGGATGGGGCAGCCACAGCTTCTCTGGGCACCCTGTGCCAGCGCCTCAGCACCCTCACAGGGAAGAGCTTCTGCCTAAGAGCTCATCTCAGTCTCCCCTTTGGCAGTATTGTCAAAGGATGGACCACGTCTATAGGAGTGGTTGTCATACAACGGCTATAGCAGGTTATGCCGGCTGGAACGCTGGTCCTGGCTTTGCCGCTGGAAATCACAATCAGCAGAGAAGGCAAATGTTCCACGTCCTGAGACCGTTCAATGAGATCCATTAAATATCACTACGGTATGGACACGCAGCTAGGCAGTTAAGTTGAAACAGAGCAGCACACTGGCTGAAGAACTAAAACACACACTCTATTTTCCATCCAACCTTCCTTTTTCTTTCTTCTTTTTTTTTTTTTTTTTAATTAAACTTCACGCTTTTCCTGTCCTGCTTACCAGGGGATTGTGCGCTGAAGCCTCTCCTAGGTTTTCCAAACCTGCCTGAAAACATCTTAAATGCAAATCTGAAAAAGACATACTGACAATTTATTTTTGGGCTTTTTTGCAACCTAACAATTTGAGAATAGTTTTTGTCTATTCAAACCTGACATTTTCAATTTGAGTCATAGCAAGAAAACCAGCTGTTTTATTTTTTATTTTGTAATTTGTATACTTCTATTTCTTTTAGCAAATCATACACAGAAATCAGAGGGTGAATTTCCAATGTGCTACCTTGCTGTGAGATTGTACATGCTACGTGGTACAAGGTCAAATCCTAGTGATGAAATATGCCCTGGGTACCCTCCAGGGATGCTTCAGGTTGAAGTAAAGCCAATGAAAGGGTCTAGAGTTGACTTTGATCTTCTAGATAACTCTTTCTTGTCTTTCCCCAGGAATTATTTATTGCAGGTTAGTTCAGCTCCCTAAGCTGGAGTAAGATGGCACCTGCTGTTAAGCCAGGGATTTGAGGTTTACACCTTGCTTTGCCTTTTAAACTCGTGGAAAATGAGAGTAGAAGTCCAAATAAACTTTCCAAGCTCAGGCCTGAACTTTCCTAATGTCACTGTGGCTGTTTCCTTGGGCAGATGTCACATAAATGTACAGTGCTCTAGCTGTAACTGAAAGGAATAAAAGGAAAAAATACCCTAGCAACAGACTTCACAAGTATTGAGAGGTAGGTAGGAGCAGAGAAACTGCGAGTAAGCAAACATATATTCATATTTGGAAAATGTAATGATAATGCCTTGAAAAGCCAACTAGACTTTGCTACTATCAACTAGGAGCTGCTGGTTTGAAAGAAATGATGATATATCATTTATCACTGTAAGGCTTTTGAACTCTAATCTATAACCCACGAAAGGGTGCAAGAAGAGCCTGGAAATTATGCTGAGCTTAATTATACTTAATGTGAATTATTCAGAAGTGCAGCAGAGACTAAAAATTTATTTCATACAAAGCAGCCTGACATTTTAATTGGTCCTTCAGAAAAGAGACAAAACAATTTCCTTTCCTGAAAATTTACATCTTCCCCATCAAAGCAGCAGCCTCAGCCAAGCAGAACTTCATTAACAAGATTAATTATCACGCCAGCGTCTGCCTCATCAGGTGTGCGGCGCAGGTGAAAAGCGCGGCCCCCTCCCCAGCGCGGCCCCGAGGAAAGGCGAGAGATTGAGGGCACCGTACCTTGGTCATTAGCCATTTTGTCAGGGTGCTCCACTGCAAGAAAGAGACAATGTCATTAGAGGCCGACAGCTCCTCGCAGGCAAGCCGACACATCACATCAACTATTAGTGTTAGCAGGCTGGTGCTGCCTTCCCGCACCAGGGACGGATGGTGCAGGAGGACAGGACAAGTTTTACCCTTCCATTTTTCCAAGAGATCCTGGAGAACTGAGAGGACAAACACAGGATCATAGCATCACAGAGTCTCTTGAGTTGGAAGGGACCTAAAAAGGTCGTTCAGTCCAACTCCCTGGTCCTCGCAGGGCTACCTAAAGTTAAACCGTATGGCTAAGAGAAACACTCAAATGCTCCTGGAACACTGAACCAAGGTTGCACCATGAGTTATAGGGGACATGGAATCACAGAATTATAGAATAGTTTGGGTTGGAAAGGACCTCAAGATCGTCTAGTTCCAAGCCCCTGCTATGGGCAAGGACACCTCACACTAAACCTCGTAGCCCAAAGCTCTGTCCAACCTGGCCTTGAACACCACCAGGGATGGAGCATTCTCAACTTCCCTGGCCAACCCATTCCAGTGCCTCACCACCCTCACAGTAAAGAACTTCTTCCTTATGTCCAATCTAAACTTCCCCTGTTTAAGTTTTAACCCGTTACCCCTTGTCCTGTCACTACAGTTCCTAACGAAGAGTCCCTCCCCAGCATTCTTATAGGCCCAATATTCATCGAGTAATAGAATGGTTTGGGTTGGAAGAGACCTTAAAGCTTATCCAGTGCCACCCCCCCTGCCAGGGGCAGGGACATCTTCCACTAGACCAGGTTGCTCCAAGAACCAGTTCGAACTGACTGTTTTCACCAAGCTCTTCCACATGTGAATCCTTTAGTATATCATTTTTTAATTCTCTTGTTCTCTTTTTCTTAATATACTCTGGAAAGTTTAATCAAGCAAGAAGGAAGAGGGAGAGAGACACTGCCTCTTTAAATAATTACAGTCAAACCACCTACAAGCTAAAAGCTTGGTCTGACTTACATTATTATTCTTTCAGCTTTTTACAAAGCGGTTTTAAACTATTTACATGTTTTTGCATAATAACCATAAAAGATAGCTTGAAGTGCACCAGACAAGACTTCAAATTTCAATAGATATATTAAAAGCTTTCCTGCACAGCTACAACTTCTGACTATTTATGATACGGCTGAGGGAATTAAACTTTCCTCTGATTCATAAGTAGCTACTATCGTAGAGCATTAACCAGTCCTCTGCTTAATAAATTATGCAAGAATCTTAAGTACAGGAAATTGGGGGGGGGAAAGAAGTGATTTGGTACATGAATCTGGAAGTCAAATAACCACTGCCTGCAGGTGCAGGGCATGCTGCTCCCCTCGCTGCTAAAATCACTGCAAAACCTCCCCTAGACCATGGCATCATGCTAGGAACAAATGGAGGTACTGAAGTAGGAGTAATTTACATTTAAAGATACATCTAGGAGCTCTGTGCCTGTGGCAGAGGGGGAATAGCTCCTTTGATGACCCCCAAAACCTCAAGTAATTTTTAAATCCCCTCTCAGGGATGCAGAGAAACTGGGTATATGGAACATATTGACCCAAACTTTCCAGAAACCTGTGTGCCTGCGCTTCCCCACTGAGCCATACCCGGGTTATCACCTTTCCCTTAGGACAAATACGTTCATGAAAACATGAAACCTTGCTGCTGAGTGTGGTTACCTCCATCGGAGCATGGATGCCCCTTAGAAGCTGCCCTGGCTCTTTCTACACGTGATAGAGGAGGCGAAACCCGTGACGCCTCTAGTGCCATGAGATGCTGCAGCCCTGATGGCTAATGTTGGCTTCCGGCAGGTTCTGGGGTCTCAAGTTTTGGAGTGGTTATGAACTGGGAAGTGCTGTTGGACTACGATGCTGAGGCAGCATTAGAGGGCACTGCAGTGCTAGAAATGCTGCCCCACACCATCCTTCCCAAAAAGGGGAGTAAAGTAGGGGGATCGGCATCACCTGCCATTTCAGGGCTCTTCTAGAAATGGCGCAGCGGCAACTTTAAGCCTGGTGTCCTGTAGAAAGCCAAGGAGCACGGTTTTCCTTGCTGATCTTAGCACAATGGGAATATCTGAGAGTACTGTGAAGCTCCTAACTACTTCATCTCTCTCCCTTTCCATCCTTTCCCTTACAACCACATCTGATCCAGTGCTTTGTCCATGCTTGATGTTATGTCTACCAGTGCATTAACAGGCAACTTTTTCCATTTTATATGTATTGATGTAATGCTTTGTCAGATTCTGATAACCACTCCCTCACTGTCATTTATTAAAGGAGTCAGCACACAAGTAAGGTCTGTTTGGAAATGGTGGCCGAAACTCCGAATAGGTACGTCTGAGCCAAAGAAGCATGAACACATTAGTAAGTTTAGTTCTAAAATTTGCTTGTTTCTGTAGCAGATGAAAAAGCGAGTTGCTGACAAGTTATTTAAGAGATCAAGGAAATCCTCCTCCCCATCTGCCTATCACCAGCTCATTCACTCACTCTTTTGTTGCCATGCTTCATTGTGCAGTTGCAATAACATTTCAGACTGTTTATTTACTTCTGCAAATTAATGAATTTCTGAAAATCATTCCTATATATGACATAAAATTAATATAACATGGAGACTTGGACTTTAACAACAGGGCAGTTTGGGAAAACACCCTGCGTTGCACAAAATGCACATAGTATTTGGGCACTGTTTGCTTCTCTTCCTTAAACACATATAAATATATATGTATACATAATATTTACTGAAGTCATCTAGACTCAGGAAGCACTAGGAAAAATCCTAGTAACAATCTCAAATTCTGGTCCAAACTATATAACAATAAAAAGGTGAGGCGTTTGATCACATTTCATCCTTCTATTCCAGGTCCCTAAGAATGTGTGTATCAGATTCTCCATGCTTTGAGTGATAAATTTAACCAGCCAGAGCATAAAACCAGCAGATTCTCAGCTGATGAAAGCTGTTAGAGATTGATTGAAGTACACAGTGTAACAACAATTTACATAACCTCACGATTTGCCCATTTTTGTCTATATTATCATCAGTGAAGCTGAGGTGGAAGAATATAAACTCATTAATCCATGGTAGTGTTATTTACTAGTAAACATATCTCTTTCTCACAGATCACTACATTTTCATTAGTAAAGGAAAGTCACTACAAATACTCTCATTGCAATTACAACACAAGTAATAGCTTGGTTTCCTTGCAGGAGCTTTAAGCGCTATAACGTATGAAACGAGACAGTGGGTGACTTAGTGGATCTTTGATGCCTGTTTAGCTCCTCCTGATCTAAAACTTCCTCTGATCAGGACATAGATTTGCCATCAGAACACACATAACCATATGGCTCATACACATCTTCTGTTAATAATCATTATGGGTAGGAAACCAACATTTCTGCATAATTCAGAATGCACTCAAGACTTCAGAAAGTCTTTTCACCTCAAGTGTAGGGATAAATTTGTCAAAAAAACAGTTGAATAGTATTGAACATGACATATTTAGGGTGGATATCATTAAGTATTCATGGCAGGGTATTAGACATAGTCCTTGTAGGCTATTACAAGATGTAACAAATGTATAAATTCATCTTTTCAGTATCTGTTGATGCTGTCTGATCCAGAATTCATTTCCCAAATGAGTTTCACGGTACTTTGTGTAAACATTACAAAGCAGGTGATATCAAGTGCATTAATCTTTTGGTTTAGTTAGATATGCGGGTCTCCATATCTTTTCATATCTCATTAGTCTGTGGTTATTATATTTTGATGCCTTGTCTCATTTTAAGCTCAGTCTAATAGACTTCTGCTTGGCACAAATTGTGAGCATGAAATTAAGTTGGCACCATCCTCTTGATAGAGATGAAGCACCCGCAAAGTGCTATCTCTTCGCATTTCTTGGCAGTAGGGAATCAATAATCAGGATCTTACCAATAATTCACTCAGAGTGAAACATGACTTGGACAAGTAAGTCCTGCAAACCTGGGCAGGCGATGATAAGCTCAGAACAAATTGACACAATTTTTCTTTCTCTTTTCTGATTCTCTACGTGCTGCATGGAGACAGCGGTATGAGGCTTTTCACTCGTATTCAGTGGTCAACAGCATGCTTTAGAGACACTGATATCACTGATAGTGAAGGAAAAAGGGCAAGCTTTCTGCTCGTGTGGCTGTGGACACTGGCTCATTCATCAAAAGCCTTTCTTACAGGCTGAAAAATGGAGTTTCCCCTCCTTCCCTCACAGGCAGGGCAAAAATTTGCTGTCCACATGAAGGTTTGCTGGCAGAGAATTCAAATACAAGCTCCCACTAACCAAACAACAAATCCCCTAAAGGGAATGACATAGGGATGGTGTGGCACCCCTTTCTCTGCGGTCGCATTGCTTAGTAGAGCTCACGTTAAATGAAGTCACGGCTGATTAAAAAGA
Organism: Lathamus discolor; assembly: GCF_037157495.1. Taxonomy (NCBI): domain Eukaryota; kingdom Metazoa; phylum Chordata; class Aves; order Psittaciformes; family Psittacidae; genus Lathamus; species Lathamus discolor. The sequence goes on along the minus strand of NC_088909.1, from coordinate 111,534,010 downwards.
GGCCTGAGTGTGAGCACTAATTCCGAGCCTCTCCAGCAAGGTTTGAATCTGGATTTCCTTAATTTCCCTCCAGTTATGACTTCTCAGGCCCAATCTGTGTCCTGTTTCAATTGCCTTCTGCTATGTGGTTATTTTTACAAACAAATCCCAGGATTTTCTCCAGAGAAGGCACAGCAGTAGCGTGCTCTCTCACACGCCATGCTTCTTTCCTGGAACAGGTTCACTGTTTGTGTCATTTGCGTTTTTCATTAATTACACATCTTTTTCAGAAGTAATTTCATACCTTTGTGCGAATGATTGAGTGACAGTTAAAATAGAAGGAGCAGAGCTGCCTCAAGCACCCTGCTTCCCACTAACAGTAATATTGCTTACATCTTCATAACTCATAATTATTGGGTAGATCATGTCAGGGCTTCACGCAGACAGTGGAGAAGAGAGCAGAGGAATCTCTCTCTGTGTTGATTTGAAATTGAATCTGACATAAGTGCAGTCCTTTGCTCTCGCGAACATGTTGGCACTGGAATACCAGGAAAATAAAGGGTGTCCCTGTTTTGCCTGCTCCTCCTCACTGGTCACTTACAGAGAAGTGTAAAGTACTAATTAGTTTGTTGCTAATAAACTCTACTGAAAAATATCTGGAAGAACTTTGCCCCATGCAAAGGCAAGCTGCATCTCAGCTTGCTGAGATTTCTAATCATGATTTTGCGTGCCTGCTCTGTTGATAGGAGTGAGTCATTACAGGTTTCTACAGCCACCAGAGGATCCAAAATGAAGAGGGACCTCCCTAGAGAAATTCAGTCAAATCCAATTAGTTTTGTTATTGCTGGTGGAAAGTTAGGTGGTGTCAGAGTGCTTTCTCCCAGCTGACTGAATTTAGAAATATAGTCACCACCTCATTATGTGGTTTACTTTCGTCAAGTACTGTACCTAGCATTTTGCTTTTAGCTCTCAGCAGCAGTTTCAAGCAGTAGGGTTTCTTCTGGCTGAAGTGGAATTAATTGCAAAGCTCCCACAGAAGCATAAGAAATTTCTGTGTATCATTACTATCCCGATGACACAGATCCAAACCTTTCAGCGTCCGGAAGAAAGTAGGATCAGAGAGGGGCCCCACTCCCTTGGCGTTGCGAGCTTGGATTCTGAAGTAGTACACGGTGTCCAAGTTGAGATCCACGATCTGGTGGGTGAGCCGGTCACCGCTGATGGACTCCATAATCCAGTCATCAATGGGAGCGTTCTTGTCCAAAGTATAGAAGAGGATGTAAGCTGAAGAAACACAACCTCTCAGTTAGCACTTTAACAAGTTTTAATGTGCTTCTTTTACAAAATACAGGTAAAATTCAGATTTCTTAAAAATCTGGCTTTTCTCTTTAAAAGCAGGGATGTCAGGCCTCCAGTCTATTTTGCTTTGAGCAAACTTGCAAAAACACACATTTGTTTACTTTTAGAACAAAACCACAGTTACAGCATTCCCTGTAAGAAATACAGATTTAACAAACATAAAAATAGGCAGCACTCATTAACAGGCTGTTACAATCTCATTTCTCAAATTCAGGTGAAATTCGAGCTATCATTCAGTCTGATAGCTTCCATAAACCATACAATATAAGTCTTTAGTGTTTTTATCCTGAAATAAAATTATACGGCATTAATGACACACATTAAATGACAGGGTGCTTATGGGAAGGCATGCAGTATTTCTTTTCAGCTACAGGGGAAAGCATTTTGGGAAAAAAAATGAAGAATTAAAAGTTTTGGTAGCTCAGAATTTCGGTAACTTAAAGTAGCACAATAACTACTTTCCACTGAATGAAACTTAGAAGTTGCAGAACTTAGAGACCACAAGCACCAGCATTAGGATATTATTATAGTTTATAGGAATTACTTTGCCTGCAAATGAACATCTGTGAAGAAGAAAACAGCCTGTAATCAGGGCTGAGAGGTCTAGAACACCCTGCAACTAGTTTGCAACCCTGCTTCATATGCCTAAGAAACATTTGACCACACACTCAGCAAAAAATTCCCTTGGGAGACATTCTGCAACCTAGTGCTAGAAGAACCAACTTTGTGCATGGATGCCAGGGGATCCAGTCTGGTCTCAGGTCTGAATGCTGCTGCTGATGGAAAAGCTCTACGAAGGTTGCTATCAGGGAGTGATTTCATGCCCTGGAAGTCAGGAAAGCTTCTATTTTATTTTGTCTTTTACTCACTGGGGAATCAGGACTATTAGCACTCATTTGGGTGTGCTGTCCATCAGAATGGTCATGTCTTCTCTCTAATGGCTGAATTAGGTTAGTGTGAACAGGGTCATTTCATCAAAACATCCTCCTTTTGGACATGGTCACGGATTGTAAAGTCCTGATGATAATGTAAAGCGAAATTATACACAGTTATGCAAGTCTGGCCTAGGAATCGTTATTGCTGGGTGATGTCCACATGGAAATATATCCTTATTTTTACTGATAACATAAAGTGGGTTACTTTCCTGGTGTAACTCACAACAGCTCATCTGACGCCAGTAAGGCCCTGCCGAGTTACAACTGTTAAAAGCTTATCCAGGGCTCTTCACTGCTAATGGCTCACACGGGACATCGTTCTGAAGTGTTCCTCCTCTTACATTTATATTCCTCAGTGCTTCAGCAGAGTGTTACTGGGATTATGATCAGTAACAGTGACATTTTCATTCTCCCACACAAAAATATGCTGTAGAACAGGTCCAACCCAACTGTTTGTAATAACGTGACCACGATGTGCAAGCTATTGAAGGTGGACAATAATTCTCCTAATAATTATATGGCCCTGAGATGTCTGTTAACAGCCCAAAATGATCAATTACAAGCAAAATCTCAGATAGAACTCTACTGTATTTTTCAAACTAAATTAACATTACAGGTTTGTAATGAATTACTTAATTAGACACTAAGGTTACAAGAAGTGTTTTGGAAAATAAAATCTGTCATTGTGAAGCATGCATTCAGTTCAGTTCTTGTCAGTCAATATTAGGGTTTTTCCTGATCATCATTGCCTTAAATAGTTACTGTAAAATTGAATATCTACCAATAAATTCTCCCATGATGTGCTGCACTGAGCAACCTATTATTACATGCATTATGCATTACACTCTTGCCAAACAAAATACTAATTATTAGTCATTTCTAATTATCATTGAGCAGCATGAACCACAAAACCTGCACTTCAGGTGCTCCATTTTTTAACTTATGTTACTGCTCTTAGCATTTAAAAATATAGATTTACATCCCAAGTTCTAGACCTTACAGGATCCCTAACATTGCCTTGAACCCTTAACCAAGTTGGCTGATAAAAGTAAAATAAAATAAAATATCATCAGATCAAATAGCACCCAAGAAAAAAGAGTTAATGAGTGAAAGCATCAAACACTCGGAATGGTAAATAAATGGAGAAGATAGATAATTTAAGTATTTACCAGTGATTTTTCCATTGGCTTCCAACGGTGGCTGCCAGCTGACAATGACGGTCCGGGGTTTCCCTTCCCGTGTAATGACTGTCAAATCCTTGGGAGCAGAGGTTGGAGCTGAAAACAATGGAAATAATAGAAAATAGAAGTTATTCACCTTCTTCTGAATTACTTACACACCATAGCAGTCATGAGCTATAGTTCATCTACTATAGGCATCTACCGCTTTCTTAGATCCTTTCAAATGTGAGTGTCCTTAGGTGCATTTCAAACATGTAACATACAATTTGTCTAGAAGTGAGTTTTCAAAAGCAGCAATTGCAAAAAACACTGCATGTAGATATATTAGGATTTGGTGGCTAGCTCTTATTCTCCACGGAGGCACCCAGACACACATAACGTATTCTGGGAACCCTATACACTTAAAACCAGTAATAATACTTTGGCTTCTCTATTAGGAAAATTTGTAGGTATGTACCAGTATAAACCAGACATAACTGTGTCTATTTGCTAAACCTATCTCATCTTGGGACATTTTAGATATGATAGAAAATTCTTAGTTTTTCTATTTCCAGTGTATTAAGGACACAAGGTTGGATTTCTGAGCCTACAGTATCTACTTTGCACCCTGCCTTTCTGACGATGGTCAGGACATCTTGCACAGATATTTTGTAAGGTCAGGAAATTGTCACAGATATTTTGTAAGACTGTGGAGGAGAAAAGAAAGAAGGCCAATTATTAATAAATAGTTAAGAGAGAGAAGTAAATGCATTGGCACTAAGCTCATTGTTCATTTGCTTTGTTTGATGCAGGCTGTCAATGACCTGGAGGATATAGAGAACATAACAGCACAGGGAACACAGTATACGAGCATCTCATCATCTGTGTCCTACCCCTGTGGCCACTAAACAACATGTTTGAATGTTTGAACCACTGCCCTGAAGTCACTTTGTGAGGAAAAACTTTATAAAATCCATTGGATTGTGCTGAGCTAAACCAGCCCAATCTAAACACAGAGACAAGTCTTCAGGGCGACAAACAACAAGAAAGGAGGAGCCAGGTGCTGTACAGGCTCTGGTCACACGGAGTTAATCCCTTTGAAACGACACTCTTTGTTGCAGGTTTATGGTAGATTATCTCTTTGCTATATGTGCTGGAACAACACTTTCAGTCTGATATGTCCAGAGCCAGCACCAATGGGACTCCCTTCAGTCTTGTCACATCAGGTGCTCCTCTTTGGAAGCATCTTTCTTAGCCTGAAGTAGGCGATCCAGAACATAAGTTCACATGTCTTTGAGAAGCCTCTTAGTCCTGGGTGATGCCGAGCATGTCATGAGCTAACGCACTGCTGGGGAAGTTTGCATTATTGCTATTGTCATTACTGCTGCTGCTGGGGATTTCTCAAGAGGACTGTGTTGCACTTAAAAGCTACGCAGCTTGTAGCCAGCTTGGGACACCGGCTTGTCAGTTCAAAAAGTGTACTGGAATCCTAGTATCACAGAATCCCAGACTGGACCTCAAAGCTCATCCAGCTCCAACCCCTGCCACGGGCAGGGACCCCTTCCACTGGAGCAGCTTGCTCCAAGCCCCTGTGTCCAACCTGGCCTTGAGCACTGCCAGGGATGGGGCAGCCACCCCCTTGTCCTGGCCCTACAGGCCCTTGTCCCAAGCCCCTCTCCAGGCTTCCTTCAGTCCCTTTCAGCACTGGAGCTGCTCTGAAGTTTCCCTGGAGCCTTCTCTTCTCCATCTTGCATGGCCCTGCTTTTTCAGGGAACTGAAAGAAATAACCATTTTCATAAATGAACCTCACTCGATTCTTAAAGTAAAATTTCTTTTGTTTACTTTTGCCAAGCCTATCCTGTGATGTTATTTACCTTCACAGAAATTTCTACTGAACTGCATCCATCTCTTTGTAGGCAAACAGCATTTTTATCTTGAACGCTGTTTTCCTTTCTCTGATATTAACCCTTCTGACATGTTTTCATGAACTAATTAACCCTTTCCTTTCTGAGATTTCCTGTCTTTTTGAGGCTAAACTAGCAAAGCTTATAAACCCCTCCTGTAACACAACCTTTCTGTGCCGGTGAGCGAAACACGAACTCTGCTGAGCGGCTGAAGTTGAGCTCTGCTTTCAGCAGATTGCGAACATAAGATATCGTGAGAAAAATCAAAGCTTTAGATGTTTCCCTTAGCACTTATTAACACCCCTCATATCCGTAAGACTTGTGTAGGCTGATCTGGGGATGGAACTTGGCTCTGAGAGTTGCTTTTGAATATTGGGCATAACAACTCTCCCTAGCCATGGTAATAATCTTGCGTGTATTCTTTATCGATGCTGATATGTATGTTCTTTAATATCATTACAGGAAATTCAACATGCAGAATGGGTGCAAAATAGGCAATAAAAATCAGCAGCGCAGGATGCCCTTAATAAACAGAGCTGCTCTATCAAGCGCAGATAATTGCATTGCAATCACATGGGAAAATGTAAGGACACATATATTCCCTCTTGTTTTCCCTTTGTTATTTAACTGGCATATACTGTGGCTTTCATTTAAAAAAAGCCCAACAAATCAATATTTATCTGCAGACCTCATTTGGTATCTGCTGGTAGAAACCAGTTTGTAAAGGCATCTAGAGTGTTTTCAAGATACCAGCCCCCCTTAGAAAATACAGTATGTACTAATTTGGTGTCCAAATGTACATGCTGCTGTCTACAACAGATGAAGAAGAAAAATACCTTCAGCAAAACCACATCCATTCTTATCTAAGGGACTATAGAGAGATATATAGGCAATCATAGAGAATGTGGAAAATCTAGTGGTTCCGCAGTATACAGCCTCATGCAGCTCAGTGATGTAAAAGCTCTACTCAGTGCTCGTCAGGTCACATATGGAAAACACTGTTCAGTCTTTTTCCTGCTGTACAAAAAAGGTGTGGACAGGCTGGAGTGGGTCCAGAGATGGGCCACAAAGATGATCCAAGGACTGGGAAGCTGTATAAGGAAAAGCTGAGAGAGGTGGGTCTGTTCAGCCTGGAGAAAAGAAGGCTTGGGGACACCTCATGCCATGTGCCAATACTTAACAGGTGGCTACAAACAGGACAAAGACTCCTTTTTTACAAGGAGTCCCATGGAAAAGGTGAGGGGTGATGGGCACAAGTTACTCCTGGGGAGATTCCAGCTGGACAAAGAAGGACATTTTTCACATGGAGAACAACCAGCCATTGGAATAGTCTAAGGAAGTGCTGAACTCCTCAACACTGGACACTGTTAAGTTAGGGCTGGACAGGGTGCTGGACCACCTAGTACAGGTATTCCTGTTCCTAGAAAAGTTGGACCAGGTGGTCCTTGAGTTCCCTTCCAATGTGGTATTGTATGATTTTAGGCTGAGAAAGTTGGGGCTGTTCAGCCTGGAGAAGAGAAGGCTGCGTGGAGACCTCATAGCAGCCTTCCAGTATCTGAAGGGGGCCTATAGGGATGCTGGGGAGGGACTCTTCGTCAGGGACTGTAGTGACAGGACAAGGGGTAACGGGTTCAAACTGAAACAGGGGAAGTTTAGATTGGATATAAGGAGGAAATTCTTTCCTGTGAGGGTGCTGAGGCACTGGAATGGGTTGCCCAGGGAGGTTGTGAGTGCTCCATCCCTGGCGGTGTCCAAGGCCAGGTTGGACAGAGCCTTGGGTGAGATGGTTTAGTGTGAGGTGTCCCTGCCCATGGCAGGGGATTGGAACTGGATGATCTTAAGGTCCTTTCCAACCAAACTATTCTGTGATTCTATGAGTCTATGAATCTAGGATTCTACGATCCTGTGAAATGTACTCAGGAGTTTCAAAAGAGGGGTTCAATAGCTTATTCTCAAAGAAATGAAAATTTAATGGTAGACCCCCACCCTCATTTAAAGACAGCCTAGAGATCACTGTATTTGTCGCCCTTAACACCTGCAGGATAACTAGAAGTAAAGCCCAGGCATACTATTTCGCTACTGTAGGTAAGGGAAAGCACATGAAAGATAAAGAAAGAATAATGTTTTGGAGAGGATGTTATCTGCAGAGATCACTACATCTTCATCCCTTTTCAAATATTTTTATCCTACTGAATTAGGGCTACATATAATATGTACCTGGTGTCTTTTATCAAAACTGCATTCATTCCCCTTCAGAATCTGAAGCATCTTTCGTAATTCAAGCAGGATGTATCATAGCTTCTTGCTTGGAAAATACCACTCAAACGCTTGAGAAGAGCAGCTAAATTAAGCCTTCGAAGTGTGTTTGCTTATTATAAGAATATTGTTAATATTGAGAATGGCTGCTTGGTGAAAATAAAATACAGATGTATAAACACACTGAGGATACAAGAGATGCATTACAAACTGTTAGCCGGGAATTTATATGCGAACAATTTGCACAGGGTAGATAATTGTGTCTTTCTAGTAAGTAATGTTCAAGCTGGAAAGGCTGCTCAATTGACTAGGTTTTTGGGATTTTTTTCCTGGTTTCTGTCTCTAATTTCACACACAGAGGTCTAGTCACTGTAAGTGACAAAAGGTTTTGCCTGGGCTGAAGCATCAGCCACCAGCACAGCACACAGCAAACCATTAAAATACGTCCACACAGTGTTATGAACAGACCCGTGAGTCAGGACCTTTGGTCAAGAAGGATGTGTAGTAGATGGAAGCAGTTACTGAGTCCTTTCTACTAAGTGGGTAAGATGGGAAGTTACGAACTGAAGGCAAAACGACGCAGAACTTTGTAAGTAAAAATTTTAAAGTAGCAATTATAATTTTCTAATGATAACAGGATAATTGTTGTCACCCGATGTTGGGTTTCTTTGAAAACTCTTTTAAATCATTAGTATCTGAAGTCACAGCTACTCGTTATACTATGGGCCAAGGTACTACCATCTCCTAAGTTCTTGCAGTGACATCAGAGCTCAGTAGTATGACTGCTCTGTCTCACTAGCCATGAAAAGAAGCGAGGAAAACCAGTTAAATTTGTACATACAGTGCCAGTTCATGTTGAACTTGTTCAAGTTGAGCTTGAACAAGGCTTTTGACGGCAAATATGAGAAAACCCAAAGAAATCCATCCCAGCAGCTCTTGCCGTACCTGCTTCGTAGGTGGTGGCGTGTGCGGTCATGCTCCAGGTGCTGGACCGCCGGCCTTTGGTGACCATGACAGAGAACTCGTACATGGTGTTCGGCTTCAGACCTATCACAGTGTGGCTCAGAGCAGTTGTATCTGCCGACTGTGAAGACAGAGAGCGGAGAACATCTTTAAAGACACTCTTTCTGCCAGTAGCTAAGCAAAACATGGTTACAGAGGATTCCCTTTTCAAGCAAAACAGCCCTATTGCTACTGCGCACCTTAATGGGAATATTTTTAGTACCATAAGCAGTTGAATAAATTAGTGTGATGCTTTCTCTTTGCCTATTCCCACATAAAGCAATTTGCTGTGTCTTGTTTTCCTTGCGTAAACTGGAAGCTAACCCTATGTCTTACATCTATGTCTGTAGCAGGACAAAAAATTGCAATATTTTCATAAATAAAACACCCATTTTCAGCCTCTTTGATAGGTTCCTGCTAAAAAAAAGTTTTTAATTGCTGATTTTTGCTGATTTTTAGTGGAGGTTCAGAAAACATTCTTATTCCAAGAATGGTCTTTACTAAGGGTTACCATTTTCTGAAGTTAACATGCATTAAGGATGAAGATCAAAATATGACCAGAACTGCTGCATAAAGTTGCGTTTTTGTATTCAAAAAGCGCACTTTTTCTTGGTTAAATACAGCATGATTATACATTATATTATATTTGAAACATACTATTGATCTGTCTCCCTGTGATATGTTATGAACAACTAAATGTATCGATGTTGATGTGAATATTAAATTGTTCGTTTATTTTTAGCTGATTTAGCTTTTTACCTCGGCCTGCAGTAAGGAACAATCTGAGCTCAAACTAATGTCGGAGAAGACAAGTGAGAAGAAAATTATCAGGCAAATCGGTGGCAATTGGGTAAAATCAATTCCCACGCTCTTCAGTTACAGAGCCTGGTGTGCAGTCCTCCGGCATCCGCAACTTACAGGACAGTGGGTAAATGTGGAGCACATTTTTATGTGTTTATATACCTATAGACTAAAGTTAGCTGAGTAAGGACAAGATACATGTGACTTTCGATCAGAAGAATACCTCGAGGTTCACATTTGCAAAGTGGTTCACAACAAGGCGCTTTCTGGCATGCACCAGTAATGCCATTCTGATGCTAATCATCAGACGATCAAAAAATCAATTGACCTTTACTGAAAATGGGACATCAAGTTTCCACCACACCACAGAATAAAGCAGAAATATTCAAGAGGGGTGTGTGTTGGGGAGAGATTTACTTTGAAGAGACATTAATTCAGAGCAGCCCTGTGCAGAAGGACTTGGGGGTGCTCTTGATGAGAAACTTAACATGAGCCGGCTGCAGTGTGCACTCGCAGCCCAGAAACCAACCGTATCCTGGGCTGCATCAAAAGGAGTGTGACCATCAGGGCGAAGGAGGTGATCCTGCCCCTCTGCTCTGCTCTTGTGAGACCTCACCTGGAGCATTGTGTGCAGTTCTGGTGTCCTCAACATAAAAAGGACATGGAACTGCTGGAACAAGTCCAGAGGAGGCCACGAAGATGATCAGGGGACTGGAGCACCTCCTGTATGAAGACAGGCTGAGGAAGTTGGGGCTGTTCAGCCTGGAGAAGAGAAGGCTGCGTGGGGACCTCAGAGCAGCTTCCAGTACCTGAAGGGGGCCTATAGAGATGCTGGGGAGGGACTCTTTGTCAGGGACTGTAGTGACAGGACAAGGGGTAATGGGTTCAAACTGAAACAGGGGAAGTTTAGATTGGATCTAAGGAGGAAATTCTTTCCTGTTAGGGTGGTGAGGCACTGGAATGGGTTGCCCAGGGAGGTTGTGAGTGCTCCATCCCTGGCAGTGTTCAAGGCCAGGTTGGATGAAGCCTTGTGTTGGATGGTTTAGTGTGAGGTGTCCCTGCCCATGGCAGGGGGGTTGGAACTGGATGATCTTGAGGTCCTTTCCAACCCTAACTATACTATGAATCAATGATTCTATGATTAATGGCTATATTTGCCTATATGCTACACTGTTTTACCACAAGTGCTCTCAGAGGTTTTGCATGCTACTTGATAGGAAGACAAAGCAGCACCATATTTTATCATCTTTATACTCAATTAAAACCCCTAGTTCTTGGAAATTAGCAAGTTTGCAACTTATCTGTACTAAGGGTTTACTCCGGCAGGGAATTTCCCTCTTTTAAAAGTCTTATTGAAGCAAAGACATCACTTGAAAATGTTCATAAACTATTCACCTGAACTACTCAGCCACTTGACGGAGACTGTAAAATCTACCTGCTGGAGTTTATACAAATTATTATTTGAATAAAGCTGGATTTTAACAGAGAGAAAAATAATTTTCTCTCCCAGAAAATATTTTGCAGGAAAGAAAATGGTTTACAGCATAAAATACTCCTCAGCATGACTGAGCGTAACTAAAACCGATAACAATCACTGTAGAAGTCCTTAGACACTGCAGTCAGGAAAAATTCACATGGAAAGAAACAACAGGGTTTGAACCTGTTCCTGTATAAACTGGCCTTTAGTGGAACATAACGACATCGGGTTCTTTTTTGTAGAAGTAAAGTTTTTTGCCTTTAGTTGAGTGTTTTTCTTTGACTCTTTTGCTCAGTACTAAATATTAGCATTTCAACAGTAGAAACATCCTTGAAGTTAATATCACATTGAGATGAAGGGGGTGTAACTGTAGAAAGTACCTTTAGTAATACCACTGGATAGCTGTTTGGGACAATTTGCACAAAGTAAAGCTGGCAGGGCAAAGTTAAATTTATAAACATCCCACTTCCACAAGAAAGGGTAAACCTAAACCCTTCATTATGTTTAGATACATAGGTTCGAAGTAGTGGGGGACTTTAATGGGAAAATCTCAAAAGACTTGGAAACTCAATGCACAGGCAAGCGCTTTGGGACCCTAACTGGGAGCCTCATCCAAACCCCTCTGAAGAAGGGAAGTTTTCTCCACTGTTTTCAAAGCATAACATAATAGTGTTTTATCAGTTTCCTTGAAAAAACGTGGTTATTTCAAGAAAACAGACCCTCTTGAAAGATTTTTGACTTTTTCTGCTTTTGGGTGATGGAATTGGAATAAATGAATCAGGCTGGCTCGTTACACATTACGAACAGACTGGCCAAACTAGAGATGGTAGCCAAAAAAGGCGACTTTAGTCTTGCTCCTCTTTAGTCTTCTGCATCTGAACACCTTCCAGAGCCCTGTGGGTGGCTTTGTGAGAGATGTCCACCTACTTGATTAGCAGAAGGCCATTGAGCTTGACACCTCCAAACCAGACATGCTTCTCCTGAACACTGGATTAAACGGGTTATTTTCAATCATTTTTATTTGTCACCCACCATTTTCCCCTGCATGCAGCTCACTACATGCATTGGGAAACTAGAGAAAATGTTATGACTGACTGTGAGTGGCAAAATATAATGCTGTTTTTTCTGGAGATTTGAGTTCATCACTAGAGCTGCAAACAGGGACTCACTGTGCTTCCTATGCTATACTCCTCTATTTGCTGGGCATGGAAATCCATCTCTAAATAGGAGATGAAGCAAGGTAGGGCATTCAAAACATTGCAATGCATCATTTTGGCACCCTTAATTACTTATAAGCTCGCTACAACTGCATGAGCATACAAAATTTGTGTCTAGTATTGCAGGTTACCATGTCAGCATCTGAAGCTGCCCTAAGTATGGCAGTAGATAGAAAAGCAAGTTATGGACTTTTATACCTTGTAAAGATGTACTATTATTTAAAAGCTTTACAGGGGTCAGCACCTTCAGCAAAAATCCAGCTGGCCTGAATGGGTTTTCAGCTGGCGTGAAGGCAAGTCAGATGTAATGAAATTGAAATGAGTAGTTTGTGGCAACACATGGACTCAGCCAAGCACCAGTGAGCCAGATTCTGATGGAGACATATCCTGGGAGAGCTGAAAAAAAAATCACACTCAGAAAAGGGATTGAAGGCAAAAGCTTCTCCATCATCAATCCCGTATCTTCCAATATGGATTGATCTCAAGATCAATCTGTAGGACAGGTGTATCCCAAACCTGAAAAAGGTGGAGAGCCATTCTCTTGGGTTTAGAAAGGCCAGCCTATATTCAGACACATCACTCAGGCTCTAATCAGAGCAGCCTTAGTGGATAGAGCATGGCCTGTTCCGCAATCCTTGTAAAAATGACTTGTATGAGGCTGCTTTTGTTAGGACAGAGAACAGTGAAAAATAAGGCATCCACCTGCAGTATAAAAATACATCCATAGCAAACAACTCACTATGGATCAATATGGTCCTTTAGGCAATGGAAAACAACTATTATGGTAGGGCAAGGGAGGAACGACACACTTATCATGGGGAAGGTGGATGCTATATAAGATGCAATATTTAAGCTGACAACAGTGGGGATATATAGCTTATTGTTCAAATCCAAGCAAACTAAAAAGCCTAAAGCCTATGCTAGCTCCTTTCCATTCCCTGTCCTACCACATCTCTTTGGTGCGTTTGGTGCTGCTTTTGGTGCTGCTTTCATTAGCACTTGAAAAGAAATTACCATACAGTAGTATGCTCCTGCCAATCCATTCAAATTGTGTTTTCTCATAAACTAGCCTTCCTTTTCTGCAACTTGGAATATGCAATATGGGTGGGTGGAATTGTCATACGGTGTGGGTGGGTTTGCAGTTGGTATTTCTTCCTATTCACACTACACTATTGTGCTCCTAAATCTGTGACTAATTTATGTCTGATTGGTAAAGATTAAAGATCAAAACTTCCAACAGTTGGCATGTGGAATTACACTATGGCGTTCATCCAACTAAACACATGGGTTTCTAGGGAGCAGTACTTACTCAGGCAAGTTTCCTTTTAATTGAAATGGGAGATTTGGTTGAGGAAAGTTCATAAAAGCCAATTCAGAGTCTTTGCAAATAAAACACGAACAGATGAAATAGCTCATAAATTCGTAACGTGTTAAAATTTCACCTTATACTTAGCATTTGTTGAATAGCTTGTTCTCCATCGGACCGTGTAGAAGCGAACCTCCGTTGTCTTTTGATTCTTTGGGACAGAGTTATCTGCCCAGATGACCCTCACTGCATCATGCGTAAGTACAACAGCCTGGACACCTACTGGTGGGAGCATGGGGGTGGAGATATCTGGGACTGAGGTAGGGAAATCATCAAGCAAAGGATAAAAATCAACTTCTAATGGATCAATGGGGTCTGGGTCCATACATCAGCAAATGAGCATTCCAAATTAAATGAACAGGTAAGTTAAACAAAGAAAAAAAGAAACAAACAAAAGAAAACAAAAATCAAGCAGCCACCAAGGGGCACACATCACAATGGGTTAAATGCATGGCATTAATGAGGAGGGGGAACATGAGGAGAACAGAAAGAAAGGCATTAATGCAAAATGAGAACGCATCAGCAACATTTCAGTCATATCACTACAACAAAACTAAGCAGCGCTAAGTGCTATTTTCCATGACTTGTTCAAATACTTCGAAGTATGCTGTATTTTCTTTGCACAAGATGAAGTCAATGCACAGTGTCTCTCCTACATTTTCTTCAAAAAATCAAATCATGTAAACAGCACATTATTGGAAACACTAAAAGTGGAGATTGTGTCAGCTTCCAACCTGATCTATAGACATGACATACCCTCACATGTTTAGAAGTTACTCATGCTTTTCTCTATTGGCAGCCTCTTTTCGGCTCTTCTGTTGGTTTAACTTTTTGAAAGGAGCATATTCTGAATCTGCTTAAACACTTTCAGGCGAAACAGAACATGACAATTTCACTGCTGAAAGCGCTGAAGTGAAAATCTTGCAGTTGTTTGTTTAATACTGTCAGCGTGCTTGATGTGCACATACAGGCATGAAGACGTGGGTTATCTTCAAGCAGGCTTCCTCCTTAAGGAAGAAGCACACTCCCTCTCCGATGTGTCTGTGACGGAGTGGCCTTTGGTGAGCAAGATGCTGAGCACCAAGCACATGTCTCGGTGGTGCATTATGCAGTGTCAGAAGAAATTTCTGGCTTAGTTATCAAGACTGTGCCACATTCAGTTTCACTTCCAAAAGCTGAGTGGCGTGCTGACACATTCAGTTAACTGAGGCTGTCAAGATCACTGTGGCCATGCTTCTCCTTCTACTTCATGGCAAAGGAGGTTACTCTGGGTCTGAGTTATGAAGGTGTGAGAAGGGAAACAGATGTTGGGTCAGCAGAAAATTACTGCTGTTACAGCCAGCAGATAACAACCACCAACAGTGTAGAGGATTTTTCTTCTGATCAGTGTTCAGCTTGGCCCCAATGACATTCGTGCTCTTGGCTTCTCCAGGGATCTCTCTCTGCCTTTTGGAGCTGCATGGTGATGGCACTCATGCGGGAACCAGAGATCGCTTAAATCATAGAATCATATAACAGAATGGTTTGGGCTGGAAGGAACCTTAAATCTCATCCAGTTGCAACATTGTGCCACAGGAAGGGACACCTTCCACTAGACCAGGTTACTCAAAGCCCCATCCAACCTGGCCTTCAGCACTTCTCTGAAGGACCTACATCCTTGTGGAAGCACCCAGCCACCTTCTGGCTTACCTTTAAAACCATACTTACTCATTATTTACCAGCTGTGATTTCTCTAAATGCAATCTGAAAATGCTGCGGTAAAGTGCAGCAAAAGCACTCCAAAAGGTTGCTTGGTTTGGTTCTGGGTTTGTTTGTTTTTATTTTTTTTTTCGGTCTAAAATAATGTGCTAATTAATCAAAGCATAAACCAATCTAATATTTCCCCATCAACAGTTACTACATTTTTTTGTTTCCCCATCAACAGTTACTACATTTTTTCTGCTCTAGGTGCAGTTGCAGCTGCTGACACTCTTTGATCACTCCTTTTTTATGGTTTTGTAATTTTTATTCAGAAATTTGGGAGGTTACAGCCTTTGAAAGGAAAAACAAGGAGATAAGGGTCGCTGAAATTTATAATAAGCAGCCTTAGAAAGGAAAACAAAGGAGATAAGGATCACCAAAATTTATAATAAGCCATTTAAACAATCTCATTGCGTTGCTTCTCTCATTGAAAGCTGCTTTATAGGAAGTTTGAAAGTGAGTGTTGATGGAAATGAAGCAACTTTGTTGTTGTAGTGATTCAGAATGCAAAGATGCGATCCACGTGGCGTGGAATGGGCAGCTGAATCTCTTTTTTACCCCAACCTAGAGAACCGAGCTTCTGCAAGTTAACAGCTAATTTTCCTTAACTGAAGTTTTCAAGAAGAATTGGCGGTAAACTTTGAAAGGTGAGCAATACCTGTTTCTGTTTGGTTTATCTACAAACTCAGAAGTTGATGTGACTGGAGCTCAGTTGGTATTTTAGCAAATATCACACTACCTTTTTCTTTCTCTTTCCCATACTGAAAATGCAGTCCTGCTGCAGAGAAGATTATGAAGACAGGCTGCGTTTACCCACATAAAATGGTCAGACCCAATCAATCAAGATAATTCACTTTTTGAAACACATCACCACTGACTTGAGGAAGAGGGAAATGCCTATAATCCAAGGGTGGCTAAAAATAGGCCCTTAAATACCACCTCAATTTTCCACCAAAGTTTCATTTGTTATTATTTATGCGTAGGCATCTGTCATTTGGTAATTGCAATCTCTTGACAGAAAATAGATTTTTGCTCTCTTTGGCGTTCTTTTGTGAATACTGCATGTTATGTAACTGTAGTTTGCACATCATATCCACACCAGCAGGGATTAAAGTATGTCTATGTATACGCTAAATGGACACAGTTTTTTGTTTTCTTTAGTGCACAGGATGCATCAGCTCATTTGCTTCTTGGGGAGCACAGTTCCTTGCACTTTCCTGCTTTGCTAAAAGCCTTTTCTGAGACGTTCCCCTGTGACTAACCCTATCTGGTTTCTCCTTTTAGAGGCTTCATCCTTTGGGTGGGAGGTCGTGGGGATCTCCAGGCACAGACATGTCTCAGCAATAAGAAAGCAGCATCGAGGTGGACTGCTCACAGATGATCACTGGGTCCATTCACCAAAACAGAACCTAGTCCTGAATTACCTTTTTCACACCTGGGTATCATTTCATTTATGAGAGGTTATATACAGACATGAAATTAAATCCTGATTTTTAAATAGATTCAACAACCAAAATCTTAAAAAACAAAAGTATATACAGATCCTAACACAAACTCACTGGAAAAAGGTTTTACAAGACACACACTCAGCAAAAATGACGTCTGTATATTCCACATAAGATTAATAATTTTCAGCCAGAAATTCCCTGACACTTATGGTATCTAATGTGCCTTTTTACAGTTGCCCTTGATCGTGTAATTAATCTGTTTTGGTTATTTTTCTCCTTCTGACTTTCCAAGATTTCTTATGGGAATACTTCACAAATATGGATAAAAGCTGTTTTTCCTTGTAGAGACACCAAAGCACCATTTGGTTGATTTATTCCTCGTGGTCCACCCAAGCCAGCGTCAGTGATTGGGTTTGCTCTCAGTGACACAGCTCCCCTTCCAGGCAGCTCTGAACACCATGGGTGAAACACAGGAAAAAACCTTCACCAAATGATGGTGCCAATCAGAGGAAAAACACGTGTTTTGTTACACCCCCACAACCCCCCCTCCGTTTTCCTGTTTTTCCCTCTCGGTTCTGTTCTTTTAACCCCTCGTCAGTCCCATCAATCCACCACTGATGGCAGAAAAACCACATGGCAGACTGGAACACAGTACTACATGAGAATAAGTCTGATTTTATAACTTTGCCAGCATCCCAAACATGCATCTGTGAAAACAGCTGCTTAAAACAACCTGCTCTGCTACTGCTGGGTAATCCCTTCTGTTAGCCTTATCCTGCCAGGGAAGTCCCATCAGTATGTTCCTCTGCCTTCTGCAGCCCCTCTACATGCTTTTGTAGTTGTGCATGATGACAGCGTGCTCTTAACTAGTTAGTTTCGATTTAAACTGCTTTAAAAATGAAGGGTACAAAAATAATTTCATCTGGGCTTAATTCAGCGAAGCTGTTGGCCAGAATTCTGCCCTGATCTTTAAATGTTTAAGTTGTTTGGGAGTCACGCTTCTCACAAGCCAACTCGCACTAAAAAGCAAACACTTGTGAGCATCCCATTAAATTCACACAGCCAGTTCCTGGAAAGGCTAGTTAATTCATTCTATCTATATAGTTACAATTAAGTGGAAAGCAAAGCTGATTTATTCTAGCAGGACATGGTGGTTGCTGCACTCATTTCTTCCATTGCCTTGACCAAAATATTTTGCCCAGTGTGCACCTTTGTAAGGCCGATGTTCACTGATGGGGAACAGATTGTCTGCAACTCACCTGTCATTGACCTGGTGGTCGCACTTTCATACAGAGGCACCCCTTCTCCTGCATTGTTAAAGGCCTTCAAGGAAATCACATAGTGGGAACTTGGCTCTGCAGGAGAAAACGAACAAGGCAAAACAGATCACAAAATGTTAAAGTCAGATTTGGGATGCAGACCAGAGAAGTGCTTTCCTGAAATCCAAGAAAAAAAGGGAATGAAGTTAAGCAAACACCTGTGCAAAGCAAGCAAAGAGCACAATGGCTGCTCATTGTTTTTGTTTTCTTTCCAAAGGCTTTATTTATCTCAATATCCTGGTTTTATCTTCATCAATAGCAAGGTAAAGTTCTCCTTTAAATCACCGGCAGTTTTGCCTGTGTAAGAAAGCTGGAACCAACTTTGGGCATCAGCTGTAAGTGCAGAGGAAGCCTCAGATATGTGCAGAGCTACATGGAGGGGAGGGATGCTGTGGGTTGCCAGTGCCTTCCTCAGGATGGACCTGGGGTACCCAGGATTGTGCCTGGTGCTGAACTCCAGCCGGCAGGGAGGCATCCAGCCCTGCGCAGCCCCTCATGAGGATGTGCTGCTGTCTGGAAACGACGTGGGAAGAGATGGGTGAGCGTCACCAGTGACGCATTGCCTTGGAAAGCTGGAATTCTGCAGTGAAGCACGGGTGTCCGGCTCTCCAGTGCTGCTTGCTGGATCTTGTGCTCCTGAAGCCATCCCAGAATAGTTCATGCAACCCTGCAGTCACTTTCTGGATGCTGAGCAAGAGCCTCCCTCCTTAGTTTCATGATGTCAGAATTACAATGGTAATAGCCATTTTATTGTTTTTTACCTCACAGACAGCTCCTCATGCTATGTTGGCAATTATGAATCACAGAAACACAATGGTTTGGGTTGGAAGGGACCTTAAAGCTCATCCAGCTCCAACCCCTGCCGCAGGCAGGGACCCCTTCCACTGGAGCAGCTTGCTCCAAGCCCCTGTGTCCAACCTGGCCTTGAGCACTGCCAGGGATGGGGCAGCCACAGCTTCTCTGGGCACCCTGTGCCAGCACCTCAGCACCCTCACAGGGAAGAGCTTCTGCCTCAGAGCTCATCTCAGTCTCCCCTCGGGCAGGTTCAAGCCATTCCCCTTGGCCTGGCCCTACAGGCCCTTGTCCCAAGCCCCTCTCCAGGTTCTCTGCAGCCCCTTTAGGCACTGGAGCTGCTTTCAGGTCTCCCCTTCAGGAGCCTTCTCTTCTCCAGGCTGCCCTAGCCCAGCTCTCCCATTTGGAGCACCTCTCTGAAGAATGAGGTGGCAGGAAACAAATAACACACAGGAATTAACTTCTGGGTTCATGGGCATGCTGTGCTAGTTTGTGTGTCCTAGTTTACATGGGGCTACTCTTAATGTATCCCTAAATGAAAACAAAGTGAAATCTGCATGTCAGCGCCACGTTGGTTTTTTCTACTGTTTCCTGAGAAAAAAAGGCAATCCATTTTCCTGTCTTTATTCATGTAATTCACTTCATCCCCCCCGACTTCTTTTTAAGCTGTTAATTCTATTTGCACAGAAGAAAATTGCAGCGGAATACACAGGGCACTCATCCACCTGCCAAAGATGAGAACTGCCGCCTCGAAGTTCTTTACTGAAAAATAACAAACGTTTGTATGCAAGGAGGCATTTATTAACATGACATTCCAAAAGACCTACCGCAAAATTACATATTTTATCTACATTAACACCAAATCAGCCCAGCATGATTAATACTGTTACAGTGAATGTGAAATGAGTAAATAATCTTTAAGTACTTATTGCATATTGTTACTAATATCCTTTCTACCCATGTATTTTGTATTTCGTTTTACGTTCAGAAGGAACAGTGACATATTTGTTTAATATTCAGGTGGCTTGTGTGCTTCTATTGCAAAACAGCTAAACTTTAAAAATTGCCAAATGAAGGACCGGTACATTAATAACTCCCTGTGCTAAGTGCAGGATGGTTATTAATTCAGCTGTTACTCACTGTAATATCATTAGTCATAAAGAAATTATTTTGTATTCACAGAGATGTAGTACATTTTCATCTGATTTCCACTCGGTATTAGCATACTACTTTTAATTTCTAATTTAACTAAGTGTTGTTGTAACTCTCCAGATTCCACAAGAAGATTTATTTATTGAGACACAAAGTCATTATTTAGCTGAGTTTAATAATGACACACATTCAGTAGCTTCTGAAGAAGAAATAGGCTTTCATATGCACAATCTTGACTGCCTCCATCTCTTCCTTCTACCCAGCTGTTGTGCCTATTTATGAGTTTAGTAAGATGTGACAGAGCGATGCAAGGTGTTAATGCAGACCACTCACTAAGGTACACTGTGAGAAATGAGAGAATACAAAAAAAATGAAGTTTTAGGGCTTTGAGATGTGCCAGCTGTTTGCTATTACCAGCAGTGAGCTAAGTGATTATACTGAAAAGGACATTTAGGGAGAGACAGTTAGTGTTTTCTGTAAGTTAGACACATAGTTTAGCTAATAACGGCTGTCCCTATAGCAGATGAAGGGACAAGCACTTCTGTAGAACAGTTTATCCCATGCTGAGACAGATATTTAAGAAATAGAAGATGAATCGTCCTCTAAGGGTTGGTACATATTTCCACTGATAACGACCAGAGCATGAATGTCTGTACTTCACTTGGCTTAAATTTGAATAATGAGACACTAGCCAGAGAAGAATGTTACCCTGAACGCTGACTTTTTAACTGTGAAAGATTACTCAAGAAACCTGATTCTAGAAATTACTGCCGAAATCCCCAAAGCCCTATAGGACTGTCATGTCTAATCAAAATACATTGTGAATTCCCCAATAATGAATAAGCAAAATGAGTGATTTACTATTAATTTGATCATGAAAAATATACTCACAGAAAGTGATAAATTAGGTGGAAAAATGTGATGAGTTCATGGAAAATTTAAAAATGGAGACTATACAGCACATACTTCATTATAACTGGCCATATAGCACAATATATAGTTCATCAAATTTTATAAATCTAACAGACTGACATATGATATATGTTTATAACTAGGTTGGGTAAGGTTACATTTGCGAAAAATGAGCAAAGATTAGGATGAGGATGTGATCTGTCGCTTTCTGTTAAAAACAGAGGCATTTCAGGTGCTCTATTTGAGCTGCTGCTAACTGGAGCAATAAATAATTGCTCGAGTCCCTCTCAGATAATACGGAAAAAGGCAATTTGCCACGGTACAGCGTTTGAACAGGGTACCGGAGTTTCTTCTAGTCCAATAGTCCAATACAATGAAAAAGTGAGAAAAACATTAATTTTATAATGTGGCAGTTACTTTTTGAACTGCATTGTATGTTAATAGTACTTATAAGGCCACTCTAGTGCCCTTTTTGGGAAAATGCCACTGACTGGAGCGGGAGTCTGAATCGAGGAAAGGTTTTTAGTGTCAACCGACTAATAAATGCAGCAGCTAATGGAACAGGAGGTTCATTAACACTCCTGGCAGAAACAACGCAAAGAAACAAACAAAGAAACACAGGGTTTAGAGATAACAGTATCATAGAACCCCAGACTGGTTTGTGTTGGAAGGAATCTTAAAGCTCATTCAGTTCCAACCCCTGCCACGGGCAGGGACACCTTCCTCTAGAGCAGCTTGCTCCAAGCCCCTGTGTCCAACCTGGCCTTGAATGCTTCCAGGGATAAGCATCTACAGCTTCTTTGTGCAACCTGTTCCTGTCTCTCAGCACCCTCATACTGATGAATCTTTTCGTAATGTCTAATCTAAATCTCCCCTTTGTCAGCCTCAACCCATTCCCTCAGTTAAAAACACTTCCATTTGTGAGAATTCAGAGGTAAGCCCTGAATTTTTCTCCACTCATCACAGATAGGAACTCGACTCTATAATAAGGATATTACCATTTGTTTTTGCTATTCTGGGCAGAATTGTATATTTTTTTTTTATTCTTTTTTTTTTTCCTGACGGAAGACATCTCTTCTTGCCTTTGAAAAAGCTGAGCAAAGAATTCAGCATTAGCTAAGAATTGCCATGTCAGTGTTGGTGTGGAAAACGCTCCAGAAATCAAGTTGTATTCTGCAGTTCAACTTAAAAAAACCCCAAGGACAAGAAGTTCAAACTAAGCATGAACAAAATCAATTTTTTCTACTGACAGTGTTACTGGAAGGAAAATAGTCAACAAATACCAACTCATTTAAGATACCACAGTTATTCTTTAACAGGGTAAAATTGTGACATCTCTACAGCCATTCCATGGTGTCTTCTGATAAATGTTGAGTTTCCACGCATAATTTAAACTTCTTTTTAAGTATAAATATGAAATAAAAGCTTGACAACTCGATGTGAACTCCAGTCCAAGGAAAGCTCCTCACCTTAACATGCAGTTTTGGAAAGAGGGCAGCAAACTCAGCTGATTTTGCAGATCAGCTCATTTCTCTCTCAGACAAAAATTCATCCTCAAGTCCTCTTCTCGCTCCCCAGTGTAACAATTACCTGACACAAGGGACCTGCAGAGTGCTCGACGAATTGGTACCCTGGGAATGCTGAACGCAAGCTGAGCTCTCCTGATCGCCAGGAAACCATTCAATCCCATCTCACCACCCAGCGCAACTCTCTTGAACTTAAAAACATCTGGATTTCTTCAGATGCAAAGTAGCTAATAAAACAGCAATAAAAATAAGTTCTATGTCCAATAATCCCCTCCTAATGCCTTTGTCATGGCCTTTCCTGATCATAAACAGAAGTGAAGGAGCAGTTTGCCGACATCTGATCGCTTTTACCCTGCTCGGGCATTGGTGTGAATCTCGGAATGCAATACAGCAGCGTGCTCATGCTGCCACAGCTTCCTGAGGAGGAAAGCTGCCATCGTTACCTCTTTTTTTTCTTTTCCTATTACTAAGATGTTTTTAACTGTAGGCTACGGAAGTGCACCCTTGGGATGGTAGAGACAGTATTAAGGTATCCATCATGAGGAGCAATACGTTCCCTGTAGACAATGTCAAAACAAAGATACCTTGTCAAAACAGATGGGGTCTGACAAGCAAAAGAAATTCCATTAGCGATTAGTTCAACCAGGCCAAGGGCAAGGTCCTGCCCATGGGTCAGGGCAATCCCCAGCACAAACACAGGCTGGGGGGGACAGGATGGAGCAGCCTGAGGAGAAGGACTTGGGGTGCTGGGTGAGGAGCAGCTCCCCATGACCCGGCTTCAGTGAGCGCTTGAGCCCAGAACCCCCCCGTGTGCTGGGCTGCACCCCCAGAGCGTGAGCAGCAGCTCAGGGAGGGGATCCTGCCCCTCTGCTGCGCTCTGGGGAGACCTCCCCTGCAGCCCTGATCCAGCTCTGGGGCAGCAGCACAAGAGGGACGTGGAGCTGCTGGAGCGAGGCCAGAGGAGGCCATGGAGCTGCTGCGAGGGCTGGAGCAGCTCTGCTCTGGAGCCAGGCTGAGAGAGCTGGGCTGGGGCAGCCTGGACAAGAGAAGGCTCCTGAAGGGGAGACCTGAGAGCAGCTCCAGTGCCTAAAGGGGCTGCAGGGAACCTGGAGAGGGGCTTGGGACAAGGGCCTGTAGGGACAGGCCAAGGGGAATGGCTTGAACCTGCCCGAGGGGAGACTGAGATGAGCTCTTAGGCAGAAGCTCTTCCCTGTGAGGGTGCTGAGGCGCTGGCACAGGGTGCCCAGAGAAGCTGTGCTGCTTGGAACTCGATGGTGTTTAAGTTCCTTTCCAATCCAAACCATTCTGTGGTTCTGAAAGTAAATATGGGGGGTGTCAAGCCCTGAGGAAGAGGATGCGGAACACCCATCCTTGAGGACTCTTAGAACTCCGCTGCAGATGACAGCTTTGACCCAGAGCCAACTTCGAAGCTGGCCCTGCCTGAACAAATAATTGGACACTACAACTTGAGGGATCCCTTCCAGCCGAAGCCAGTCTGTGATAATTAGTACCTGCTCACACAAACAGGGTGAGGGCAGGAACCTGGCTTTGATGCCAAGCTGGGGAGGAAGTTCTAATTCGGCTGTTGACCCAGGACCTTTCTGTCTTCTCTGCCGGTCTCTCTCTTTGCTTCACCGCAAGCATATTGACTCCCCTTTATTGTTATAGCAATGAAAGGAGTGGAAGCAGAAATGCTAGATTTTGTTGTAAACAGTGTAACTCCTGCAGGAAATGCCCAGTTCAGAGAGAAAAGGTCTTCAGGATAATTATGTCTATGCCCTATGTGTCCTGCCATTGCCACCAATGCTGTAAGGCCCTCTAAAAGGCAAAAAAACCCATCACTCACAATTATCTCAAAAAGCAACTGGGGAACAGCCTCATTTACTCCTGTCTAGGCTTGCAAAAACATTACACCTTGTAATCAATAGCACCAGTACTGGTTCCTAGATCTAGTAACATTAGTTTACTGCCAGAAAAGATAATCTATCTATAGGGCAAATGGCAAATTGAAGTGTAAACTCTGCACACAAGGGTTATTGAATTCTGAGAAATCAACAGAGAAAAGCTCTTCCAACATCACAGTTGGATGTACTTCCATACAACCTGAGATGGAGCGGTTGCGTCCATGGTGGTGGTTGTCCACGCTCCCAGGAAAACAGAAACCACCCTAAATGCATTAAGGAGCCCAAGCACAGGTTACAATAAACAAGCCCAAAGCAGATGGATATCCTGCTGTGCGAGATGGCTCCGACAGAACTGGAGGGTTTTCTCTGTAAATTCATGAGGAATCTCTTCACAAGAGAGGGTGCCTGGGTCAGACCTTGGAGGAAACAAGGTGCATTTAGTAGAATACTAATAGATCCGCGATAGATTTGTGCTTTGAGAGCTGCAGTGTCAGATATCCAGGCAGGATAAACTGTGCCACATATGACATTAGAGCATCCAGTGGTGTCCTGCCAGGGGGTCAGAAGCCCAGGGGGTGATTTGGCCTCCTCTGTGCAGAAATTACCCTCAAGCAATGGACCATCACCCCAAAATAAAGGTGCCCTGACTCTGATTTTACAAATATCCACTGGTCACCTAACATCCAGTAGATTAAACTCCATTAAAAGAAACTATAAACGATGTATTCCAGTTCTTGGACAACATACACTTGCCCTAAAAAGAAAAACTTAGAAGCAGATTTTCTCACAGTTGAGGGAAATCATAGCTACATTACAAAAAAAAAAAGGAAAAAAAGTTAAGCATCTTTAAATCATATCAGCAAATTTAACTATAAATACTCCACAAGAATAGGCTACCACGATGAAACTCTCTAACTGAGTTTCTCCTATGCTATCAGCTACAGAAAAGCAGTTGTATTTTATTCCTTCTGGGCACTTTGTGCATCGGCAATGGCTGCAGTTCAGAGGTGGATGAGATGATATTATTTCATCATAAGATGTGATGTTATTTTGTCAAATGTATTAGGTAATTTGGAGAGGAGTCACCATCAGAAAGGCTAAAATGTGTAATGAAGAGCTCATGCATTGCTTTAACAAAATAAGAGACCTACCAGTGTATTATCCTTTCTCTAACACAACAGCATTAGTATGTATTTTTACATCTTCTGGTAAACCAAACAACCCATAATAAGCGAAAATAATTTTGTTCAATAAAGCAAAACTTACAAAATGCTGTAAAATTCAAGAATGCATTTCCCAAGGTTACAGAGGATGGGCCTAATATCTTCTTGGAGAATGGAAATCACAAAATGCATATTTTGGAAATTCGGCACGTTTTTTTCCATGCCAAAAAAGTTTCATCTGATTTTTAAACAAAGTCAGCTAACCACCATGTTTTTTTAAGCATCAGCAGTTCTAGCATCTCCTGAAAACCAATTCCTTCTGCTTAGCATGCAAAAGAACAAATGGAGATTGCCTGATTGAGGCATCCAAATCTGAAACTTTTGGCCTGGGTAAATTCCCACCTAAGTATTAAAGACCACTTAGGACAATGATGTGCCTCACTACTTTGGGGGTGCCTGCGTATGTTTAGCTAACTCAACATATAAAACACTAGGGAAAGTGTTTAACAGAGCAAAGAGAATTTATAATGAGAATCAGTTAAGTGCTTTTATTTTAATGTAGTTCAGGAGATGAACAGCAAACCCATATTTGCAGTTGTTTTTGAGATGTCATCCCATCATATATTATGCCTGCTTGCTGATTTCTCTTGTGAGCTGTGTCCTATGTACGTTACAACAAAATGTGCAGGACTTTTTTTTTTAAGCAAAGACTGTAATTTGAACATGCTTCGAAAGAGGTCTTGTCTCCTGTGGAGATATGAACCTTTACAACTCCCGCGGTGCATCACAAGCTCAGTGCACTCCGCATCAGCAGGGATGTGAAACAACAAAAAAATCCCTGTGTGTATCACATACATTTGTTATTGATGTTACAAATGCACCGAATTCAGGAAACGCAAAGTACTGTAGCAGAAAATGAAGTGTAAGACATATGGACAAATGAATAAAAAATGAATAGCCATGACTCAAGATGATTCTTGACATCAGAGAGAGCATCATTAATGTACCAGGAGGATAAACATGTGTGGGCAAGGCTTTGTCAGGTACTCATACACAAAAAATAACAATCAAAATCGCGCCAGCAGGAGAGGTTGTGATTTCCTTTAATAAGTCTTTCATCTGAGCAATTGTGCACCTAGAAGCCTGGGTCACTTAGCTGCTTTGATGTCCTTGGCATCGCTGCCTGGGAGATTGGTGCCACTCCTGAAGGCAAAGCATAGTGTTGTATCTGCCTTTTTCCCTGAAAACTAATGCTTGAAACAGAATTTGCTTTGCAACTTCCAAAGTTGCAAAAAATGCTTGCTTATTTTACACTGAATCATCTTAAGGTCCTTTCCAACCTTCTATGATTCTATGATTCTTGTCTATCTGTATTATCTATGTTTTAATTTGGGATTTAGAGTTATTCTTAGGTGTTGGACAGAGCCTTGGGTGACATGGTCTAGGCTGAGGTGTCCCTGCCCATGGCAGGGGGTTGGAACTGGATGATCTTAAGGTCCTTTCCAATCCTAACTATTCTATGATTCTGTTCTTTACCAGCAAAGAAGGGAAATACTCAGCTCTTCTTTTCCATCTGTTGTCAACAGATCCTAAACATTTCTCAGGGAATCCTGTTTAGCAACTTTTTATAGCTGAAGACGTGAGCCGTAAACAAACTAAAACGCCTTACAGGAAGTCAGCCAGAGTGAAGTGCATGAGCGGATTCATGCACATAAGTATATGGGTAGGCTAAAATCCACTTTGACATGAGGACAAACATAAAATCCACACAATATCTTATTTGGGGGAGTTACGCAAGATCTGTTTGTAATGTAAACAATGCATGGATCACAAACTGACCCTGTCTTTGAGAGCAATTTCTCTGCACTCTGTAAGAAAGTAAAGTCAGGGAGAAATGAAAGAAAATTGTTGCATGAAGTATTTGCAGAAATGACAGCATTCTTTAAATGACAGTCAGTTTTCAAAGGCAAGGAAGAAAATGAACAGTCCCTGGAGTTTCGGAGTGCCTTTACTTGTTAGCGTTGTGCTTTAATGTGATCTATGAGGGAAACAGTGAGATGCATAAAATTTAACATATTTTTGTTTGATTTTTGTTGCTCCATTTTGTATTAAAAATGCAAAGGGAAGGAAACAACCCAAAACTACATTAAAAAGCTTTTTTGTTTCCTTTTATGTCTTTGCTATAATCCACAACTGTCATCTGCAAAGATTAAAGAAAATGAAGAACCTCTTTTGCCTCTCTTCACAATAAAACAAAATGCTTTTTTGCCTCATTTATGCAGAAGGGTCAAATTTAATCTGATCTGCAGTTAAGACGAAGGTGAATTTGATGGAACCCTTTATATTCCTACTGTTGGGTTTGTTAAATAGAAATTCAGATCTAAAAGCTTTGTCTCCATTTATTGTCACTTCTAATTGCCGAATTTTCTTTAAATTCTTCCTGCTTGAATAACGCAGGTATCTGTAAAGTTTAACATCTGTTCCATCCAAAACTCTGGGGCATCACCTGAACAGTAACACTTGCATCAAGGTGCACAAAGACAAGAACACCACAGCTGTCAATCTCCCACCATGCTGTATGGAGTTCCTTGCACAGGTCCATACAGACCAAGGAGACCATCCAGCTCACTCCAGCATTATAAAACAGACTTACTGGTGTGAGTTCTTATTATTCATATGGTAGCTGTAATTCTCCAAACTACTAATTAAGCAGAAATAGCTCACATCCATTAAATCTTCTTTTTGCAGTTTACAATTTTCAGATGTGGGTAGCTTCAGGCTTTATGGGAGAAGAGAGAGTAAGTTTGCAAAGTCTTTGCTAGATTTTGCTCATATTATGCACTTTGCTTTCATTGCTGGGGCAGGAGGATCAAAGGTTCCAGTTAAAAAAGAGACATGAAAATAGTATTTTGAGATGTGCACTCCAGCTTCCCAGCCAAACTCTTTTAAGAAGGTGCATATGAATTTCTGCACACTCAGGGAGATGAATGTAGCTTTTTCTTAGGTCACATCAAGGCAACGTACTTAAAAGCTCTTTCTAAAATTATGCCTTATTCTGTTCTCACATACGTAAGTGGGGAGGAAGAGCTGTGCTCAGAAAAGGAAAGTCCACGCTTCTGTAAGACTGGAATTTGGTACAGCTCTCCCATCATATTTAGTTTTTTAACAGTTTGAATATCCATAAAATAGTAATTTTTATACACATTTTCTCATGGAAAGACTTCGGGTGTTTCACACATGGAAGTATTACTATGGATGCCAGAGGAATTAACTTTTCTGATCACCTTAAATCTGGGACCTGGATTTTCAAATCTGCATCTCTCTGCTTTCTCTCATGTGATGCAACCACCCTGTCATCCCATGCAGAATTATTCTATTGTTGCTATTCAAATGCTTTTCAAAAACATTTTTGCTGTTGGGATGTCTTTAACATAGAGCACAGTCTGCACTGTGGTATATTAAGGCCAGATTGGACGGGGCTTGGAGCAACCTGCTCTAGTGAAAGGTGTCCCTGCCTGTGGTAGAGTGTTGGAGCTGAATGAGCTTTAATGCCCTTTCTGACCCAGTGGTCATTGCCAGGTCTTGTTGTGCCCAGGCTACCACCATTCTCATGCCAGCCTCCTACCCATTTCTCTTCTTCTAATAAATGATTAAAATGTCTCAGAATAAGTTATCAAAATATCCCAGAATAGTAATGTTGTTAACATACTGTAACACACTATGATAAAGTCACCACACTTAATTTCTCCAATAATTTAATTAAAAATACGCGTTTATCAGCTACTGAAATTTTAATGCAAATTATTGCAGCCAGTGTGGTGTTTCAGGTATTTTGGGGTTTATGTTTGCCTAATCGGTAAACAGAAATCTCATCGTCATACTTTTTGCCTTCTCTTTCAATTTTTTATTTCATGAGTAAATATTGATAAAAAGCTCATTGGAGATGAGCCCAATCAGTTCATTTCTACACTTAATGTCTTTTGAGTTTGGTCAGTACAGACTTCATTACTTCTTACGTGTGACAGATCAGAATTAGCATATGTGAGTTTTCCACTGTTGTTAAAATGACAATTAATCAGCCAATAACCTTGCTGTTTACAATCACAAGTAAACAATCAAAATAATATGTTAAAAAAAACCCCAAACAAAACAAAAACAGAAAAAAGAATAAATTGTCTCACTTGAAGGGTTTCCTTGTTAGAATTATTCATTTGAGAGTCAGTCAAACACTGATTTCTCTGTCACGGGAAAGGCTGAAAGAGAGCAAGGGATGCTTGCTCCTGAAATGTATGAGGCTGACATCTAATATCTTCCATAACTGCACAAAGAAAATACAACAAATACTTCACTGGCAAAGCTGAAGTCTCTGGATATTCTTATATCCTTCTGCACCTGTGGAGAGTGTCTCAAGGCAATATGACCACTCAGTCATGAGAAAATCACTGTATTTAATTCATTCTAGAATACAAGTGTTTCCTCTATACAGTTGCATTCAAGATGATCACACAGAATAAAAAGTCCTCAATCACTATTATGAAAGACTGAGTAGATTTTCCTCATGTTTTTTGAAGTGATTTATTCAGCTCCTGAAGTGTACTACTCGGACAAGTGCTGTAACAGCTTGGGTACAGGCTGATGCAGGCATTAAAGAAGTTTTGCTTGAAGGGACAAATCAATTAAGTACCTGAAATGTGATGCAAAGCTGTCATGTGACTTGTGCATACTGGTGTTAAACTTATATTATGAAGAGGAAAGGAATTAAAAAGCAGGCCACCCTCTAAGCATGTAGGTCTCCAACCTTTCCCTGTGTGTGATCTGCTTAAGGAGATCCTCCACCACTCCCAAGCCTTGTACTTTCAAGCAGAGTTTTTAAAGTATTTAGGATTACAAAGGTGCAGTGAAGTGCCTAATAGGATTTCTAAAGAGATTTTGAAATGTGACTCCAATCCAGAAAACATCAGGTCCTGCACAGAAAACCCTTTTAGTCAATCACTAGCAGCAGATTGAAGGTTCAAAAATCGTTGGAATCTCATTATCAGCTCTAGAACAGTGAATCCTGATGCATAACAATGTCCACCATGGCTAAGTTACCATTATGGACAATGGTCAACAGTGTAGAAAATTATCCACAGTGATCAACAGGTAGCAAAAGTCAGCTGTTGAATGGGCTCAACTATCCTTGCTGTCGTCTTTTCCTGCTTGAAGGATTAGAGAAGTAACATGGGCTGATAAGGTTCAAACTCCAGTGACTCAGTTCAATGTCTGAAGCTGGGTAAAATAAATAGCCTAGAGACTAGGTCAGAGAGTTTATCATTACTTCTGTCTTATCACAAAGGGTTTACCACCGAACACTGGCTTACCATGGCCGCAAGTGAAGCTACAGACTGCCTGCAGAGAAGATGAACAGGCCTGAGCTTGAAGCATGGGTTACATTTTGTTTCTGAGTCTGCCTCAGCTTTATTTTATGATAATAGGAAGTAATTTAGGGTTAGATTTTATAATTTGAGAATTTCCCATAAAAAAACAAACTGCAATACATTACTCTATCTCAAGACATTTATAACAACGGTACCCAACCATCCACACTCATAGAATGTGTGTGCAGGTAGTCAGTAATGACTCACAGCTGCACAAACAAGTTAGGGAAGGAGGTACAAAACCCACACAAATATCAGCACAAGGATCTGCAGCCTTACATATCCAACAAGCAGGAATTGCTACAGCAACCTTATCATATGTCTACAGCAGGAGCAGCCAGATGAAGGGGGATCAAGAAGGCAGGAATTTCCAGGGCAACCCTATTGCAGATGCTGGGAATAAAACCAGTAGGGGCTGTTAGCGTCAACTTTCAATACCTACATGCTTCCGTCTCCTCAACCTCTCAACCATAAGGTCTTTGGAAAGATGTGCAGGAGGTGCTTTTGTACAGGTCTGAACACAGAAAGAAGAAAACTGTTCCCTGGGAAAATATCAGGCATGTATGCATGCATGCACGTACGGTTTCAGGGTGTTTTGCATCACTGTTCAACTGGCACAGCACTAGTTTTAATACAGAGTTCTTCACCATCATTTCCCTCAGGACTACAACATGAGCTTATAGAGGTAAAATAATGCTTAACATGACCCGGATTATTGCGTTTCAGCATCTATGTGCAAAAACAGTAGCTGCAAATGAGAGTCAGGCAGGATTTCTGAAAGGCATCTGATGTCAAACAAATCTGACTGCTCTTTAATGAAAGTATCTACCTCTACAGAATCCAAATGATACACAGGCTTGCAGTGTGCTCCAAGCTAGCATACAAAGGAACAATAAAAAGAACTACAGTGGACCTCAGGAAGCTGCAAAAAGCCAATTTTTCAGCTAGAAACATCACAGATGGGATCGAGGAGCAGTGGGGTGACCTTTCTGCAGTCTCCGTCTAACGAGACAAAGGAGAGCTGGGGAGCCAAGAAGCAGCAGTCGCTGAAAGCCAGGAGGATGAAAAGAGATGAGGTCTTCAGAGGGGAGAGGAAAAACTCACTGCAGTTCCCAATTTATTTAGGTATCAGACTTCATTGTTGCTTTTGCATATTATGCTTAAGATAACATATACCTCTCATGCATGTGTTTCATAGGAATTTTTGCAACAGGTGGGATGAGTTCATGTAACACCTACGAAATATTTTTTCCCCTTGTTCCCGACAGCAGCACATTTTGATTTACAACCTTATTGAAACAGTGATTTTATTATGAAAAAATTACCTCATCATTTCGTGTAGTTTTTTTGTAATGGTTTCTAATAAAGTGTGTGAATAATCTAGGAAGTGTGGCTACCGTGCTCATTTTTTAAAAGCTTTCTCTGGGGCTTAGCCACATACCACTGAGGTTCATTTTGTGTAGCTATTTAAATGATGGGATTTAATTACTGCAATTATTCATGGAAATTGATTTTCAAAGTTGTACATGTGAATGTTCACGAAAGTCAGATTTGAAACATGCACATCAGGATTTACGATCAAAATCCTTAACCAGTTAGAGACCAGATACACATGGCTTACCTGTTCAATCACAGTTAAGTTACATTGCTCACCTTTTGAGTATTTGCAATCAAACAAACAGAAAAGCAACGCCAAACAAAACAGTGAAAAGATCCTTTCCATTTGAATAATTAATAACTCTCAATGAAACTTCAGTCTGTTGAAGGATGTTCAACAAAAAACCCCCACAACCTTGATTTTCCTGATATCAGTGACCAAATTATTTGTAACCAAGTATTTGATATACTCGAAACACTTTCTTTAAATTTTCTAGATGTCCAAGTGTTACTTCTGTAATTAAAGTATATTGGTGAAACTCTCTCACTTGCTGCACTTTGTGTGTACTTCTGCTTGCCAGCACAATCAACAATATAGGAGAACCTTTTTAATCCACCAAAACAGTTCTAATAGCTTAACTATACTACCAACTTTCCACAAACACCAATGCAGTTACCCTGAGAGAAGGCTTTTGTATCTACAAGTTATTTCTACCCATCTTCCTCTTGATGGAAGGACAAGAGGAAACAGCCTCAGGTCCACCAGGGGAGGTTTAGATGGAGATTAGGAACAATTCCTTCTCCAGAGGGTGCTCAGGCATTGGAACAGGCTGCCCAGGGCAGGGCTGCAGGCACTGTCCATGAAAGTGTTCAATGAACATGTAAAAAAGGCCCTCAGTGCCATGGGTTAGTGGTGGCCTTGGCAGTGCTGGGGTAAGAGTTGGACTTAAGGATCTTAAAGGTCTTTTCCAATCTTACCGATTCTGTGATTCTGTGATGGTAGTGGCTGTCAGAGGTCCCAAGAGCAAATATATTCACTGGTCATTTAACATGTAAAGGAAAAGAAACGCTGAGGCTTCACAAACCCCTAAACATTTCTCCTGTTGTTGATCAAGACATTTCTACTGCGAGCTGACCATTTGGAACTCCATAAATTTGAGCTGTGTAGGCATCTCCTTAGCTTTTGCCAAAACCAAAGAACATTGGCCTTGATAGCTCTGACGATGCAATTTCCTTTTCTAGAACTTCCCGGACAACAGTGGTTACAGATTGAACTGAAAACTCATTAAGGATATGAAACAACTTAAAATAGGCTTTGGAGAATTTAAATCCCTTTGGAATACATATAAAAAAGTATTTTGCATTTAATACTGACTGAGAGTTATTAGACACACACGTTCATTAGTAATAGCTTTTATCTTTATATTCCACCAATTTTCTTCCATAGTCAGACATCCTTCCATTTTGCAAAATAACTTTGCACTTGCATAAAATGTTATCAAATCTGCTTTTTTCTGTAGGACCCACTAAATATTTGGAGTGTTTATGCATGAGTGTTTGCAAAAAGCTCCATTATGAAATTCACACCTGAACATAGAGAAGCTGTTTGATGAAGTAACAGTAAAAATGGTTTATTTGTCTCTCAAGGTTTCCCTAAGGAAAAAGCAAAAAGGTTGGGTGATGCAGTTTCATGGTGCTATAAAACACAAATTCCAAAGTAAACTGTCCCCAGGTATTAGAGAGTTTTGGCCCTATAAAGTTGAGGTAACTAGTCTAGCTGTGTACCTAATGCACCATGTTTAAGCATTTTCCTGTAATCCTGTAATCTGTAATATCTGATCATTCGCAGATTGCTGAGCAGAAAGCTTCCCATTTTTACCTGGAATGAAAATGCTAAAGAAGAAATGACACGAAACCATTAAGCTTTCTGACTTCCTTTAAACTCTGAATTGCTTTACCAGTGCTAGGAGAGCGGTCCATCACCAGTGGAAGGATGCATGTCCCTGCATACCATGCTGAGAATTCAGATGAACTATCAGAAAGGCTGTGCCATGAATAATGAATAATCATCTCTCTCTCGGCACCACTTTGACAGACACAAAATAGGAGTTTTGCAATTGCCATTAATTCAGACACGGTGGGGGGCAGCCCAGGGAATAACATCTTTAGGTCCAGCTCTCTGCACAAGTGGGAGTCAGCATTAGGAGCACATGACTTAATAAGATCTCCTGAATAAAATGAGGGTTTGATCAAAGAGGTTTGACATGCTTGAGAGTATCCAGAGCTTTGAAGGTGAGACCAAACATAAAATGAAATGCAGAAGCAGTCTAAGAAAGCAACATACAAAGGAAGCACCATTGACAGCCTGAAAATAAACTTACAAAACCAGCATAATCTCAAAGCAACATCTTTTCATGAAATGAAATGAATGAAAGCAATTACTTACCCAAGTTTTCAATGGAGTAATACCGCTGTTTACTGTCCACCCTCACAGTCTCAGCATACGGACTGCCTACACCATAGCCAATGATGTACCCGCGGACAACAATGTTTGGGTTCAATGGCGGAGTCCAACTCATGACAATACTGGTTGTCAGGGGCCTGACATGAAGTGAACTTGGCTGGTCAGGAACCTGAGATTCTGGGATTCGGAAAAGAAAAAGAAAAGATAAAAGAATAAGCTCATATTCTACTCAAGGCTTGAATTTAAATTAAAACATTTGCACAAAAAACCCAACCAGGTGCCCCAGAGTTACATGCAGAGCTCATGCAATTTGATTTCTGAGCTGCATCCTTGCCTTCCAAGGCCACCAATAAGCCTCAGCCTGTTTAGCCACAGTACCTTGTACTACCTTTCACCTTTAGCATAAGGATACAAGCAGGGTTTAAAGTGCTGCAGGAAAATGAAAGATGACTTGCAAAAGAGTTTCCAGGAGGATAACTTTTCTCTTCCCTGCTCTTTTTGCAAGTTCAGCGGGATCCTGACAGCTGATTGTATGAATTGCTCCCAGATTATTTAACAAAAAGGTTTACTTTGCTAGTGATAGTCTTGTATATTCTGGAAATAATTTGTTTATTTCCTATGAAAACAAGAAGTGACTTGACTCTTAGACATGAAACTCTTGATTTGAAGCTGCTTTAAATAATACACCAACATTTCCATAATGAAATAATAGAACCAGATACTTTATTGACAGGTATTCTCAGGTAAAATTCAGTACATTATGTAGTAATTAATCACTTGGATTCTATTAGCCTCTTACAAGCCTGATTTTACTGTTAAAGGGTAAATGATGAGTAAATGCCTTTTGTTTGAGTTTACCCGAGAGCTACCATATCACAAGTCTCCTCAGAGGAGCTGCACAGTAGCTTGTCTTTTTGAGAGCAGAAAGAGACAAGTTACTATTTTTCCCCAATAAAAAGGCTTGCAATATAATAGATGAAAGCTTATATGGAAGGCAACAAGGGCAGGATAGGAAAAAAAAAAGCAATACTATAAAATGGTGTAAACTCCAACAAAAGACACTTCAAAGTTGTGAAGCATTCCCACTATAAACCTTGGAAAAAGTAATGTAAAGAAGAATTAACACTTTTCAGTAAGGAGTGCCATACATGCATTCTTGGTATTTTATATGCTTTCAGGTGAATTCTTACGAACGCATTAGAGTAGTCATAAAAACTGTTGCACTTTCAGAGATGTCTGATTAGTACATTACCAGTCTGAAATACTTAAGCAACTTTAGAAGACTTTTGCGTTCAACTCCTTAAAATTGCAAAGTTCGGTCTTGTTTAAAGGATGAAGAAAATTCACTGAAGAGGAGCTACTCACAAAAAGAAACAGATTGCACCAGCAGTGCCACCGTAAGTCAGGTGAGGTTGCCATTTACCCCTGCCCCAGTCCCAAACTTTCTTTTAATGCAAAAGTTACTCGAGCAGCTATTCCTGAGCAGTGCTGTTTGAAAAACAAATTACAGAAGCATTTCTTACAAGCCCCAAAGATAATATAACAACTTGATGCCTTGAAATGAGAAGCTGCGGAAGGTAGCGACACTGCAATTCCTCAAACTTCCTAAAAGTAGCAATTCTCAGGCAGCAAAGGAGATCAGAGCATTCCAAAAACCGATTGCTTCAAATGATAATCTTTACATCTGACACAACACAGAGGTTTCAATTGAAGTACAGATACCTCTAGGCAGCCATTTAGGTTAAAACTACTTTATTCAAACATTTCATACTCTTTATTTCAAGCAATTCAAATATGAGATTCAGGCATTTCAGAGCTAAAACATGACTTCTTTCAAAAAGCAAAATGCAGTTTAACTTTTTGCATCCCTCTTTTGAATTAACCCTCTAAAATTAAGCTAGGGCGAGCAATATTTTTGAACTGTTTTTTGAACATTGATGTTTCAAAAACACAGCTATTATTTAAAGATGCATTTTCTTGGTTCATCTTTCTGTATAAAGCGACTTAATTACATTCTCATTTGCTCTACTTTAAAAATTTATGGAAAAAACGTTCTTAGTCTGAAACAGCTCTGAGTTTTAGAGTTTGTGTCATGTTGCTCACATCCCATAGCACATAGTCAAATGTCAGAATCAACTGTTTTTTCCCCTCAAACAAAATTTTTTCAGTTCTTTTTATGACGAAGTATGTTTCAGAGTATAAGGACTTCTGCCAAACATAACATACGGCCAAACATCTAAACCCATCTGTTCTTCAGGAAATCGGACCCTCCAGCTTTTCCGTGGGTCTGCTGATTTCCAGTGTCCCAGCACGCAGATATCTAGGAGTAAAACTCTTATTGAAACATGTACCTCATGCTTCTGCTTTCTTGTCAGGCCGTTGCCTTGCAGTTCTAGATCAATATGTTTTCTATTTCATATGTTTCTTCTGGGCTTGAACATGATGCCAGAACTATTTCTAAGAACCAACCTTGAGATCCCTTTCTCCTACAAGAACTGCCAAACAAGTTCTTTATCTTAAGTCCTAAATGAGCCACATTTATAGTCCCTCTCTTAACTGCACCAAGAGTTTATCACTTGCTGTCCTGTAGGGAAATCTTTGGGTACATGTAAGCAAATGCAGTGCTCAGACACACAAGCTGTAGATGTCATCCAGCCCCACAGCCCATCATCCAGCACTTAGGAGGAGAGTTCCTTGGTAGATCTGCCAATGAAATCAGATTTCTTGGTGCTGCTTTCCTTACTCTCTTCAATTATGACAATTAGGTTCCAAGGAAATGGAAGTTGAAGTTCAGTGTCCCTGCCTGTGGTGACTTTTCTTCCT
This sequence comes from Lathamus discolor, assembly GCF_037157495.1. Lineage (NCBI taxonomy): Eukaryota > Metazoa > Chordata > Aves > Psittaciformes > Psittacidae > Lathamus > Lathamus discolor. Next base: position 111,496,517 of record NC_088909.1, on the reverse strand, counting down.
GGAATGAGACATCTCCTCACACGTGCCTCTGAGTCCTTCACTGGGTTTCTACATGATGGCTTGAGCACCCACGTCTTCATCCAGTGAATACTGTGCTTAGTACTACTAAAAGACCTCTAATTCCACTCTCAAGCTTGAAAAATGCTTTACATTTGGGTCACTTCAGTAATTTTCTGAGATATTCAAAGGTACATGTTTTATGTCAGGGTACTTTTTACTCATCAAATTTTGTTCATCTATTTCCTACATTGCTTTTCAGTATAAATTACAATATGATAGTAGTCTGACTTGTTACGCTCTTAAAGCACTGTATCACTATCTAACATGTATAACAGCTTCAACCTGTTCAATGCAGTAATCAGAAACCAAGCATCCTAAACCTGTTTTCCTGGAGGATACCTGTGTTAAGTTGATCAGCAATTCTCTTGCATCCTTGCTCAAGCTATTTAAAACATACTCTTTGGGGAAAGCACTGCTTTCAATTTCTTATATTTTTCTTTTTTAGAGCTCAATATTTGAGCCTTAAAATAAATATTTAAGACCTCCTCTCCTGTCGGTAAAGGCACATGAGCTTTCTAGGGAACCTTGAAGAAACAGCCTTATTTTTGGATTTTTAAGCACTTTTAAAAACTACACTAATTAAAATGGATATCCATTCAGATTTGACACCGTTCTCTGGGACACTGGTCATCTTCATGTTGCTGAGCCAAACAGGCTTCCAGTAAAAGCATGAGAAACTGCATCAGCCGCGGCAGCAGAGAAGGAACGGGAACTGCAGTTACCAGCCTCTACTCCAGCCTTTCCCTGGGTAGCTGATGCTTGCAGGATTCTGCATAACAACAGTAATGAGTAGATTCTTCCCTAGGGTTTATCACAGCATTTGTAACTGATCTGTAACACGGTGCATTCCCAGCATCAGGCTGTGGCAGCTTCAGGAGGACAATTCATCACTACTGCAAATTCAAATGCATGTAAATACAAAACATGAACAAAATGGCTTTGCTTGAGTTTATTCGCATGCACTCACTTCCATGGTGTGTCTCCTGTGAGGACTTGATTAACATCTTTGCATGCACATGTGTACTGAGGCACAAAACTTCAAAGGAATATATGTAGTGTGTACCAAATGCAAGTGAAAACGAATGTGCTCAAATGTGTTACATCCTTTTTGCATACTGCAGTGTGTTCAGAATTTATCTTTCACTCTCACCAGTGAAAAGTCAGCTCATTATACCTTAACATCATCGCTTCTCAAATTGCTGCCTAGCCAAAACATAATTAGGAAGATATCATCATGCACCGTGGCATGTCGTGATCCGTTGGTATTGCTACAACGCGTCTAGCAGCGTCACCTCTTCTTTACGACCCTGATGAGAAACCACAGGTACTGGGTTCTCCCATTTTGCGTGCCATGCACTGCAGTCATTCCTGGTCTGCTGGAAAATTGCATTTGGACATAGGGAAAGGCAAAGATTCTTCAATTTACAAGGGCTGACTTTGAGAGCATAAGGAAATCCAGCCAGTCAAAAGAAAGGCAACATCAAGTACTATGGTGCATTTAAACTGAGTATTTGTTTACTCTTTCATCTAATTTGCCTTTGATCCTTTTTAGGTGGCTTTTTTTTTGTTTTAAAAATCCTAGCAATTTTCATCAGTTTCCTTTTGTTTTCTGTTCATGTCCTTTCTACTACATACTTCCTTCTTAGGGATTGTCTGTAGTTTTGCCGTGACTTCCATCTGTCAGATTCTTTGTTCCATTTGATTTGCACTCTGTTTAATTTTATGTAGACTTTTTCATTACTCTCCTTTTATTCCTTTACTACTTCAAATATTCCAGTCATTTTATCTAACCCTTTCATTTCAGTGTTTTTCTTCCCTTTTGTGTCAGCATCTGCAGTGATTTACACAGCCCACAGTTTCCAGGTATCTGCATCCCATCATCTTTCACTAATTATTCAGCTTCATTGCCAACCTGCATTTATAATATCTGCAAATGAAGGCTGGGAAACAGCATTTGACCTATTTGAATATTTGCTTCATGAATTGTTAGGATTGTTGGCATCATTCTTATTGTTTCTTTGGTTATGTTTATCATTTATGAAGGTACAGGTTCGCTTCACTGTATTATTGCAAATGACCATGATGCTCAGGAGCTAAATTCTAGAACAGGATTATTTAACAAAGGTTTCTGACTCCTTAGTCCTCTTAACAACAGAGAAACACAACCTAAGATATATGGGACCTGGGATTATAAGAAAACATCTGTTGGTGCACTTTCAGAAGGTCTAAAACATCTCACCTTAACTTCAGCCTGGGTGACAACTGCAATGACACCCCTCAGCTAGCTGGCTGTAGGAAGTAACAGGTTTTAAAAGAGATGCATTTACCATCAAGATCGTTCTCAGGTGTTTCTGCTGTGTACCAGTCTGAGGAGGGACCTGTCCCATTCACTGTCATTGCAGCCACCTGGAAACTGTACTGGCTTCCTTTCTCAAGTCCTGTTTAAAAAAAACAAAAAAAGAAAAACCCCAAACCACATAAACATCGTAAAAGAAGAAGAAGATGAAGAAAATAAATAAAGGACAATACCAAAATCTCTAGTAATAGTCCACTGGATTTGTCATATATATGGAAATATGCGGAAATGCATATATATTTTGTAGACTTGGTTTGGGCTGGAAGAAACCTTAAACTTAACTTGCTGAAGATGCTGTGTACCCCCCAGCAAGTACTTGTTTGTTGTGCAGCCATTCACAGCCTTCACAAGAGGTCCCATAGGGACTTTGGTCAAGCGCCTAGTTTAGATGACCGAGTTGAGATTTCATTGTTAAAAGTCTTCTTTAGAACAGTGTTCTACTTCTGTTTTTATTCAATTTTGAAATAAAATACTGCTCTCCCTCCCAATGAAAATTATTTTGTTTATTCTGAAATACATGATTCAGAATTACTTCTGATTCTCACAGATTACATTTTACACATGAAAATAAACAGAAAGCAGGTCATTTGAGGTGAAATGATGGCTATGCTAAATTCAGTGGCAAAGGTGCCACTGACCTTGTTAGAGTTTAATTTTCTCCCTTGATGCTTTGCTGCTTTCTTAGTTATGTCTTGGGTGTAATACACGAACCCAGGTGAAATTCACTTTCACCTACCAGAATTCACTGTTACCCTTATGATACTCGTTTGGCTACTTTCATTCATCGCAATTATAGTTTTGCTATGATCTACTGCTGCACTTTTTATTCTGTGGGGAGATATTTTCCATTGAAAATCTTGGAAAAGAAACTAGGGAAATCAGTATTTTTGCACCCATGGAAAAATAGGAGATGTTGACTGAGTGATCTAAAAAATACCAACTGAGGCTTAAAGATACCAAACACAAGAAATTCAGCTTCAAATTCATTAATGTTAAGGTCCAGCACACAAACATATGATAACAACATTGAGGAAAAAATTGGTTTTGAAAAAAAAGCACTATAAAGATTGTCTTTGTACAACACAATAAATGTTACCTGCCAGCAGAGAAATCAATGCTTCCTTGAAGTGAAAGTATATTTTATTCCCAGAGCATTTAATTCATCAAAACCTTGCAAGGCTGTACCATGTGAACACTGACCTGTGAACAAGTACCAGAGGTTGTTTGGCTCCAGTGTTTCAATCTCACCCCTGCGGGTAGTCTTTCTATGCCGGATTTTATAGCCCGTAATAAATCCATTTTGAGTACCTGGTGGTGGAGGCAACCAGCTAACTTTGATGCTCTGTAAAAGAAGAGATATTATTGTTGTTTTATTCACTTAAAAGATATGACAGAAGTAAAACATATAAAATAAGTGGTGGAAAAAGAAAGGAAACAGGAAACAGAAAAAAGATACGGTTTTGTAATAACAATATGTATTCAACTAAATTATTACTTTAAGATGAAAACCAAATCAAAACTAAAAAGAGTCACACTGGCATAAAAACCCTGTACATTTTATAGCAGCGGATGGCTATATAGACAATCGATTTGAAGAATAAATTTTCTCCCTTTTGAGGAATTTTTCATTTCAACAGACTGCTAGGACACATATGGTACTAGAAAAATCAGCTTTGGGATTGAGTAGACTCTGCAACTCATTTAGGTTTTCAGCCCAAAGTGCCAGTCACCTCTTTTTGACCATAGGATACAAATATCAACCTGAGCAGTGCTAACAATTCTGTGCCATTTTAGTTCCACAGACATTCAAGGAATGTTACCTTCAGTATACCAATATAAAAACTCAAACCTCTTGGGCGTAAACTCTTTGCCAATCCCAACATGTAAGAGAATTTTCACTGAGCTGTTCTTCAGAGACAGCAGCAATGCAATTAACCAAGACCAATCGCTTGTTTTCTAAATGTTGCTTGCTAGATTGGATGAGGGATTTAATCTCTGCCTAATCGCCCAAACAGAAACTATCCCTTCATGAGTCCTGGCCCACCCCCGCATGGCCAGACACTAGTCTCTGCCACCTCTCCCCTTGGAGAAAGGCCTGAAGGGATTTTGTCCCTGTGATACATAAGCCAATCCATGCACTTGCCATTCCTGCTGCTATCTCTTGTACCTTTTCTTCCCTCTTGTGTTAGGCAGAGGGAGCATGGCAGGTCTATTCACTGCTGCAGCGATCTTTCTCTTCTCAACCCTGCTCATTTACCAATAAATCCCAACACTCAGTGGTGCTTTTACCACTGTAGATCATTGTGCTTCCAGACTTTTAACAGCAAGACCTTCTTCGCGAGCAGCAGCAGCTAATTCAGGGCTTAGCAGTGGGTGCTCATGTTTTTACTGCATCACTTCCTATTTAACCACATGGAATTTCATCTACTCTTTTATCTGCTATTCACTCAACATTGTATGGATTTTTAGCAACCAGCGTTCACTTACGGCACACTAAATTGCTAAACCTTGTTTCCTCCCCCTCCATCCTGTGCACTAGCCAGCGTGGATCCCAACACACATCACTGACGACTCCATGCCAGCACTCCTCAGCCAAGCCAACACCTCCCTCCATCCTTTGCTCTTTATCACATCGGTTGTTTATCACAAAGGGATCTTTTTACTTAAACTGCAGCAACTGCATTTCTGCAGGAGCCTTTTGTGAGTGATCTTATCAAAAGGCTTTAGGAAACCCAAGCCAGCGCTATCAACTGGATCTCCTTGCCCATGTGCTGAATGATTCCTTCAAAGGGCTTTAATAGGCGTGTGAAGCAGGACTTCCTTCCACAAGAGCTTTATTGATCCCTGCTCGTCATATCATGTTCATCCATATGCCTATTCACTCTAGTCTTTATTACAGTTTCTATCATCTTGTCCAGGAAAAAACACCAGATTTATTGGGCTGGACTGATAAGAGAGCTGATACTGTACATCAGCATTTGTCTGCTGAAACAATCTGGGCACCAGCTGTTCCTTGAAAGTCTCTAGTCCTCTGAGTGTTTTTCTTTAGCATGATAAAAGTTATTCAGGGTATTAAGAGTTTCTCATGGAGCAAGGCCTACCATCGCTCACTTGTGCCTATCTTACCTCTTACAGCACTGTATTACAAAGTTTTAGACAAAGGGAAAAGTCAACCACATCACAGTGGATCGTGTTTGACCAAATACAATTTATTGCCATCATTGAGTTGCTTAGTCCCTGCATAAATATGTTATAGCACATATCCAATTAATTATTGCAATAGAAAAATCAATTTCGCACATATACTGCCCAGTGATTTATTGTTACAATCAATTATACATTTCAAAATCAATACTTCAGCGTTTCATTGCTGAGTGAAATAATGCTGAGTTTTTTGCATTAGGGCAGAACAAACTCCATTTTTCAAACCACAGAGTGATTGCTTTAGAAACAGATTTGGTCACTTTGCATATTGAAATTGCCTACATATAAAATGTTTATGGGAGACTGCAAACACACAGAGAATGGCTTTAAAACATCTTAGTGTGGCAGCTCTGAGGACATCTACAGGTAACTCACTGGTTGATACTGGTGCACTCCCAATTCTTCTGATTTCTGCATGACATGGAGCCACACTGTCACCAGGGACACCTCAACATCTCTCCATATTCCAGCCAAGTTATGAGAAGACACACTGACGGCCCCATTTCACAGACAGAGGAGAAAGCAGGGCATTTGGATAGTTTTTCAGAGGAGGGAAAGAAACAACTCCATCTTTCACCTGCCCCTTCCAGTGGCTGATTTTTCTCATTGGGAAAAATATTCTTGTGTTCAGTTGGAATCTGCCCAGGAGTAACTTGTGCCTGCCACCCCTCATCTTTTCTATGTGACTCCTTGTCAAAAGAGTTTCTATCTATCTTCTTTGTAGCCACCCTTTAAATACTGGAACAATACTAAAGCAATAGACTGGCGACTCGGGTGGCTCAACCCCTCCATGGGCCAGTCAGCAACAATCTAGCAGACCAAAAGATGGCATAACCATTTTGGAACTGGAGCAGGAGTGGCTCCAGCCTCTCTCAAGCCATTTCATCATCAGGTTGCCCAAGCCTGGGCTGCTCAACGCAGGACCCTGACCAGGCAGCACTGGTCCGACCCTTCTGAACAGAGAAAATCCTGAAGGCTTCCAAACAAAGGGCACGCTGGTGTAAGTATCACAGTGTCCAAGCATGTTCTCCATTTGTGCCCAAATATGTGCCCAAACACAGTATGGTACAAAGCCTGTTGCACACAGGCATACAATCACATGTGAGATTTATACATGTGCAGCTTTTAGGGATATGACAAACTATTGCAGCCATACCATCTGCAGGCTGAACTTGACACTAATTTGATTTAAAAAGAAGGAAATGAGTTCCAGATGAAGCATTGAAGCACTTGGAGCTGCAACACCTGCATGTGCTGAGCAGTTTTTTCAAGACCCCGTATATCCCATCTTCTGCCTTGAAGTCAAGAGTGACCACACCGCCCTGCACAGCAGGGCTCACAGAAGCAATGGGTTTGATCTAACACTCCAGGTAGAATAAATAAGATCTTCCTTATGATTAGAGGAAAAGGCTGGTTCTTTACAGACCACCTAAAGCTGTCACTGTAGCGGTAACAGTTCACTTTCACCTTAACCTGGTCTCCATGGACACCACAACGATGCTTTTTATCAATAGTACTTAATATATGACTCGTTGCTCCTTGAAAATCAATAACTAAGGCTCTGACAGGCTTTTTGTTCTTTCTTCTGCTGAAAGAGAGCAGTAATGACTACTGCTCTATTCCTTCACACTTCATCCGAGAGGTAACCAACAGAAAGAAAACATTTCCTTTCTGTTATGCCAGAATTCCTAAGGAAATAATAAAATGAAAACAGCTTCAAGAGGACTGTAGGAATCTGTTATTCCTGCTTGGAACGCAATGTAGAAAAGTACTGTAAAAGGCTGCTGGCCACCTCCATTTGGTGAAATGAGCCTTCTTCAACAGGAGCATGGTCCTTTCCTTGTGCCATTAGGAAATCGCCATCAGCAGCTTGGCAACAGCTTGGATGTCTAACATTGCCCTCGCTCAGAGCTGCGAATGCCCTGGACATTGCAGATGGCCTGTTATAGACTGCAAAATACATGGCATAATCCCTCCTAGTTCAACTGTATTTGATAAAATTTTCCAGGGAGAACAGATGTTGGCCCAATAGAACTTGCTAAACATGCGCCAAAACTTTAACATCTTCCCTGTAGTTCCGAAAACCATAGGATATTTCCATTCTCTCATTTTGATGATTATTGAGTACCATAAGAAAAAGATGACATATTATCCGCACATTGATTGGAAATGTAGAGCATCAGAAATCTCATGAATCTTATCAAATCAAAGTTTCTGGATGTGCAAAGACCATCTGTCAGTTTGTTTTATCAATAATCTTCTCGGCATAAATATTCATTAGCAGATATTTGCAAACATTCATTCAGTTATGGTAGCAAAGGACTAGTACTTGCTTCATGAAGTCTCTCTGTTGCACTTTGTCTCTGCACATATGTTTTTCTTCTGATTTTTTCTTTATTAAGTCACTCTGTACATTTCTTTCCTTTCCCCTGTCAACCCACCCCCAATGGAAGTTCAATTATCTACAATCAAAGCAGCTAGACACACAAATCAAGAATCTGATACAATCACAGAATCACAGACTTGGTTTGGGTTGGAAAGGACCTTAAAATCATGCAGTTCCAACCACCTCCCATGCTGGAGAAGGACTCCAAAACTCAACAAGATTTTAAGTAGAGGTAATCATGTGCCTTAAGGGTGTGGGGTATTCTGCCCAAAAAGTGAAACCAAACTAAGTCAATCTGGGAATAACACTTATGAAAATACACTGGGACATATTGTGAGCTGCCAAAGAGCACACAGTTGCAATGGGACGCAAGGCATCTCACAGAGCAACTAGTACCTTTAAAGGGTTTGACAGGCGCACCCAGGATAAAAGTCCACTGGAGATTTCACATTTTTGGAAGAAATTTTGTAGCTGACATTCCCTATCTAGCAGCTGATAGTGGACTATCTACTGGATGGTTGGCTCGGCACAGGTTAACTCGGTTTAAAAAGCAAAGCCTGAACACTGCAAGGCAGGGGAAGGTAAATAAAACCGGAATAAGAGTCTGCTGTGAATTTATGTTGATTAAGGATCTAGAACACACCTCATTTGCAAAAAAATTGGAAAAAGTTCTAAAATTGAATAATTTCATTATTTCATGCAATAACAAAATGGGCTGTTGCTCTCCCTATATGGCAAGAAACAGCACATTTCTCGTTCCAAATATGACCCATACATGAGCTGGGATTTGAAACTAATTTTCAGAGTAAAATGGCATATTTGGGAGCCAGGTCATTGGACAATGACTCCACAGAAACACATAACACACCCTCTACAAAGAAACTAGGAATAACTTTTAGGTGCTTTCCTAAAGTGTTCTGAAATTTTGCAGAGCTATTTTAAACCTCAAACACTGCTACTGCCTTTGTTTAGCCTTTATTAGTAATAACAAAGGGCACTGAAGATACCCAAGGACTGTCAAATGTTGCAGTGACGCATTAAATACTAAGAATAGCAATGAAGGCAAGCAAACAAACAAAACCTCCCACAGTCCCTCTGAAGTATCAATGGTTTCAACACACCCAGAGGGCAAGAGTACAGTTGCGAGCCGAAATAGTAGAAACTTGAAGAAATAAATATTTGAATACTAGCATAAATAAGCTGAACCTGTCAGAAGCAAGGCTTATATCCAAAACCACAGCAAACCACCCAGGACACTACTGCAATAATTCTAATCCCTCAGCACACTGAGTAGAAAGTTTCTCAACCAGTTTGACTCGTCTTTCATCCTTAAAAGCCCCTTGAGATTTGGGTATGTATGTAAGACCAGCCACCACCGAACACAATGACACATCCCAGAGAAAGGCTGCTAGAGATCTAATGGGAGCACTCAGAAGCTGTCCTGTGCCTCTGATAAAAAGCCTTTCTGTGCTTGCCAAAATTCATGGGAATGTCTGACTGCGTTTTTTTTAACTGCTACTAATTAATCTTGGCCTCAATAATCTCCTCTGGGTGAACTGCACATTCAGAAGCATTCAAGCACCATTTCTGCTAAACAATTACATCAAAACTACCTGAACAGCTTGTGGAAAAAAATGCATTATCTCCCAAATTAGGTACGTTTTAAAAACAGGCAAGACTCAAGAAGGAACTCAAAACCCTCCAGTGTTTAAAATAAATATGTCTAATCCTCAGTTGTACTTTAAAGCAGGCTAGTGCTTGAGAGAACATGAAAATCATTGTGTTATTTTTGCAGTAAGATGTGCTAAGACTGGCATAACTGCAGAATAATAGATTTCACCAAGAAATTAAGCATCCTGAGGTAGCGCATGGGGTACTGTACAGGTTTTTTTTGTTTGTGCGAGCTCTCTTCAGAAGAGAAAAATTCCCAGGAAATACTTATTCTATATTGTGTATCTGGCACAGAAGGTTATTACCCAAACACTGTAAGGAAAGTCAAAACTATTTAAAATCAGACCTATGGAGCCTGCAGAGATCCTGCGTGGTGTTTTTAATGAAATGATGTTTTTAATGGAATGAATTTTAATGAAAAGCCTTACTTTGAAAGACATTATGTCATTATTTCCAGTGCTATGGGGGAGCAACCAAACCTGCTACAGGCTAAATTTTTTCAATTTGTTTTTCACCTGAGAGGAGGTAAGAAATAAAAAAAAAATTGGGAGATTTGTTCAGGTACGAAGACCTTTTTAGCCGGTATTATCTACTCAGGGTATTTCTCTTCTGAAATACGTTTCCAAACATCTCTTACATTAGAATTGCATGATCAAATACTTCAACCATTTGATCACCACAGTCTTAAAAAAAAAAAATAAATAAATAAAAAAGAAAGAAAGTGATAATAATGATGTGCTGCGGAAAAACTTAAGGCTAAAAACGCCTCAGGGTGTCTTCACTAATTTGAAAAGAAGAGAGGATGAAACAAACAAGTACAAGGCTTAGAAGAGTCATGAACCTCAGGCAAATACTTGGTTATGGTGGCAAGGAGCAAAACAAACAGAAAATAGTGAGGTTTGAAAGCAAGCAATGAAAAAAGTCATAATTTTCTCTCTCTCTTTGCAAACGTAGGAGCTCCTAAGGCACAACTGCTTCCGAAATATTGTTGCATGTACAGTCCACCTGAGTGCTTTATAACTGGGGAGCACCCAGGCATTCAAAAGAAAAAAATTGTGATGTTTAAAAATTGGTGAGGTTCCTCCGAGCTAAGCTTAGACACCTCAAATTAGCATTTTTGGGGTTGGACTAGGCTACCTTTGAAGGTCCTTTCCATGATTCTATCATTCTATTTTACAGTTGCAGTCAGAGAGAGGAATGTCCAGAGAAATTCATCACCAGTGCCTGCCTTTGGAATTGCCCAGTTTCTCCTGACTGCATGGGACAGCTGGCCCAGCCATGGATATCTTTCAGATCTCAAAGTTAGGATACGTGAACCTTGTTTTCTATTTCTCATTTTATTAAGCAGAAAAATTTGTTTTGAAGCATTTTAGGTATTTTGGGGCACTTCTACACGTTTCATTATACAATTGTAACTAACATACTAATTTTGTAAGTATATTTTAAACCTTTTGAAGTAACTAAGAGATACCATTAATTTGAAATGCTCTTTATTTTTAAAGAACAACGTATTCATGGACATTTTCAAAGCTTTGACTTCTCAGGCAAAGTTGGTCCAAAATTTTTCAGTAAGAAAATAACCCCTCTATTAGGAAAACCGTCTACAACGTATTTCCAAAGCTGTAGTGATATACTTCTTTTTATTTTAACTCGTTGTTATGTCAATGACACAATTAGTCATATTTCCATAGCTGTACTGATATACTACTTTTCATTTTAACTCGTTGTTATGTCAATGACACAATTACTCACTATGAGTGTTTGCTCTCAGCTCTTCCTTGCTCCTCTGAGGATGATTTAATTTCAAGTGGCCAGGGTACATGAAATTGTGAAGCCCCACAAGGCCAACCAGCAAACAGACATGGGTGCTGCTATTACCCATACTGCAGGCAATGTTGCTTGCATGGCAATCTAGGATGCCTCACCCCTGGCAGTGTTCAAGGCCAGGCTGGATGGGGCTTGGAGCAACCTGGTCTAGCAGAAGGCAGGGATCGGAATTAGAAAGTCTGTAAGGTGCTTTCCAAGCACAAACCATTCTATGATTTTATGACCTGAAGGTCCTTTACAACACTAACTATTCTATGATTTTATGATTTTATTCAATGATTTGCCATCTTCAGATGTACAGAGCAGAAAACCTGCACACAGCTGCCTCTCAACATGCATGCAAACTCCTTAAAGTCATTCAACAACCAGCAAAACCTCTTCCGATCCACATTACAATTTTTACTCATATCAGTCAGGCAAGGAAAGGTTGAATTCCACCTCCCTGGTTCACAACGCCTGCAAAAATATCGCAAACTTGTCAAGGGCTTCAGTCAACTAAAAGAAAATGAACTGGAACTTTCCAGACCCAGGGATCAAAGCAACTGTCAATACTTCAATCAAGTTTTCAATTACAAATGCATTTAATTGTTAGCACTTAGCAGCACCTGTAGTTGGCTATCACTTTAATTACTGATTATACTGATACTGATTGCTTAAACAATATCTGCCTGAGAGCCTCATGATTAAGAGTTTATAAAGCAAGGGGACAATAATTTCAGAATAATTAGGTTATTAAGATTCAGAGCAAAATCAAAATCTCGAGAATATTTGAAAGAAAATATTCAATTTTAGATAATGTTTATGCATGTGCCCTTACTATGCTGCGTTGATACCAGGAGCTGTCCAGATATCCCTTGAAGGGAGCTAACTCCCCCTTTCTCTGGAGGAGGAAGGTGTTAGATGCCCATCAGCACAAACTACCAAACATCATCACTGCCACAGAAAATAAAAAGAGGAAATCAAAAAAGCACAGTCAAATAATTAATCCCTAAACCTCTTTTACTAAATATTTATGTGCCTGCAGCAGTGAAGGAGTTTCCCCCTCTTGGAACATATGCAATGGGGTGATGCACGTTCCATCTGAAGACTGACGGAGCTCCTGTGTCCATGAACCAGTCTTTGCTTTGACACTAGTTCTCTATGTTTTTTTTATACAGCCACTCATATTCTCTTCTTGGCAAACTAGACGTTTTCGTAACACTACTATTGAAATAAATACTGCAACAGAAGCTTGCGAGTCTTAATGAGTATGAAAGTTATTGCTGTAAGGTAAGGAAGAAATGCAAAGCAGACCTGCTACTCATGGTGCACAGTTCATCTGGAGAGCATCTCTTCGGGCCTCTTAAGTAAAAAGCTTAAAAGTTGTTCCTCAGAAGAAAGGTACAGATCTAAAGGCATAATTTGGTAGCAGAGAAGGTGCTATTTTGGGTATAGAGGTTTGCTAGTGAGCTTCTGAAGAGAAAGGAACCATCTGGTGCTATTCACTACGCATCATGTGCTGGAACAGCTCCCTGAGTCTGATCGTGGACATTGAGGGCTGGGAATGGATTTGGACAGGATCATGATCAGGCAGCTAAAAAGAGGTAAATTCTACAAATGGATATAAAGCTTTTTTTGAGCTTCTCAAAGATGGAAGATGATGCTGAATATTCCTATTAAAATGGCCAGGGAAACAAGTATTGAAACATCTGCAGAAGGAAGGCAAAAACTGTCAGATGTTGCTGGAGTTGAAGATACTTATATCCAAAGAGGAATAGTCTGGATTGCTCATTTTACAACCAGGGTCCTAACTAATTTATTCCTAACTAAGGCTGCATTGAGATTTTCCCAGTGGTGTGAATGTAGTGTACACACACAGGTCATCCATGCTACAGCATCATGAACACACATGGGAATGTCAGAGAGCTACTCAGTTTGGGGCTATTGTTGCATGCCTGGATGTCCAAGCAAACCTGTAACAACTGTACAGAGAAAGAGGAGATGTGAGATTTGGGGAACTTCTCCTTGTAGAAAGCAGACCCAGTGAACCCATCTTCATGACAATCACCTCCCTTCTCATAGAATAGTGTTTCCAGAAAACCACCAGAGTCCTGGCTCCCTGAGTAGGGTCTGCCAAGCCCTGATGTGCAGTAAATCCCGAGCAACTTCATTGCAGCATCACCTACCTGGCTCTCATCTACTGCCAGCTGACCTTGGCTGGTATTTAAGGGAAAAAATCTGCAGTGGTCTGCATGCCCTAGTCCTCTTGCAAACCAGAAACAATATACCACTTGGGTGCAAACTCTAGAGAGACTACACGCCTAGCACTGGGAGAACTAGTACTCCTTTCCTCATTACTGGGACCACAAAGGTTTTTGGGTGCACTGGCTCCAGGCTTTAGGGAGAAAGCAGTGACAGTGCCTTCGGGCTTGGTGAGTGCCAGAGGAGACCTCCTTCTCTCCGTCACCCCTCCTGTGTGTGCTCTGCCAGTGAGCACCACGTGCACCTTCCATGTGGACTTCCAAAAACAAGCAAGCAAAGCTGTAGAGCCATCTGGGAGAGGCAGAACTTGGGGTTTTTCTGATGTTTTGCAATCTAAACCAGTTACAAGTCTTCAGCTTGGTAAATCCTTAGTCCCTCCAACTGATGGCAGTTGCACATCCTTGCTCCGTTCCACGACCAGCTCCTTAGCTTAATTAAATAAAAGAATTTTACATTTCAATTTCATGAGAATAAACATTATGAAAGGCAGAAGAAGGACAGATGCATTAGGGGTGATGGAATAGAAAGATCTGGAAGCGTCAGCTTGTTGTGCAAGCACTGAAGCACAGAGAGTGTTCTGCTCCTCATTACAGATGTGCTGCAGAATTACAGACACTTCCTCTGACTTTGTGACTTGCTATGTGCCACTCACCAACACTGTCCGTGAAGAGCATTACTACTTCTAACTGATTTTGGGAGGATTATAATTGTACTATGGGGTAACAGGCCAGGGAAGACATGAGTTCAGCAGTGTGTGCTACTTACTAATTTTACCCAAAGCCAATATTCAAACTTTTTTAAACCTCAAGACCTGAATGTGAGATGGTGCTGTCCCACTAATGATGATGCTGCAGGGAATTTTTAACCTCCCAGTGCAGAACTTCCAGTGCATTTATTGTGGCTTCTCTGCTTGGGAGACAGAGGTAAGACCTAGCGCACCCGGCTGTGCTTCCAACACACGCAAGGCATCACAAGATGTAGGGACAATTAGCCAGGCTGTGGATCTAAAAGATATTCTGCCCCTGTAAATTTTCAGGTTAGTCTAGGACACATGCCAGCCTGCTTCTTAGGACTGCAGAACATTACAGAACAGCATCCAGGTGAAGGAAATCCTCCTCTCAAGAAATGAAGATACTAGGTATGAAAGAGGACATGACTACATGCCTGTTTTTCCTTCTGTAATGAAAAATATACCCTGTGAAATACCTCAAGTTTCACTGAAGAAACTTTATTTCTTAAATTTCTTTGACAACATCCCTGAATTGCATGCATTTTCTGCGCTCTATTGAAAACTGGCACTTTGAAGTACTTCTAAGCCTTGTTACATCCAGTTATTCACAGAAGCGCGTTACTTTCCCTTTTGATTATACAAATACATCTCCTATCACTAAGTTCGAGGCTGAATACTAATAAAATGTGCTGTTGCAAAACTGTGTTTTAATGATCACATAGTGGTGATCATTATGGCTATGGTATATAGCTATGACAAAACCTGAAGTACAAATGCAAACTGATCTTGTCTCCGATCAAGTTCCTGGGAGAAGTTCAAATGAAATGAGAAGGGAAGTTTCTGTCCCTGTTCTTAAGTCACTTATTAAAGAAGTGGCTGGGTGCGGGTGATTGTAAAACTTTATTGAAAACAGAAATGGAGCATGAAGACCCACAGGTAGATTTTCAAATTCAAACAGATATTCAGCAGAACTAATTTGTGATGCTCTGCTCTCACCTCTCACATGCTGCGTCTGCATGCTGGTTTTGGACTGCTTATACATGGTTTTGCAGCAGATATAAAACTACTTTATTTCCCTGTTTATTTGGTATAATGTATTCAGAAATTACACCTTACAGGATGGCGACTCTTCCAATGTTGCAGGCAGGTTCTGGTGGAAGGCTCAAATGCAGCCTCAAAAGAAGGGGCTTCTCACAGATACAGCTAGGTTATCTAAATGGACACAGAATCACATCTTACGGCTCACATCTCTGATGAAAAAGCAAAATTTGACAGTTCATGAGAAATGAAGGCGCTCTGGCATTTTCTTAGAATACTTAATCCATCCCTGAGACCAAGGGCAAACCCACTCCAGGGCCCCTATCCTTAGCCTGTAATAATTATCTTAGTATTTTTAAAACCTGCCCACTGTTTAATTCCTTCCCATTTTGCACCCCAAGGCTGATCTTACTCATTAATTCTGATTGAACACTATCTGTGCTTCTGCTTTCAGCTTTCCGTGTCTCTGAAACACTGGTTGAAATACAAGTGCAGTTCAGGTATCACACATTGCCTTAAGTAAGTCCAGCTCCCACCAGCTGCGAAAATACACAATCTTCAGTAAATATTTTTGGGTTTATCTCCAGGTTTTTTTGTTTAATTGGGTTTTCCCTTAAAATTTGAAGCACTGGGGGTCCCTCTAATTATCATGGGGTGCAGATGACAAATTCATCAGGGAAAGGTAAATGACTGGAAGTCACTAGACAACTGAACACATTTTAGTGATTTTCAGGATTAATGACAAGGGTCATTCAGGATGTGCCTTTAAATTATGTACCCATTGGCATCTGTTTAATTAAAGACTTTTCATTCCCTTTGGACATTCAATACCATTAAGTGGGGCTCCACAAAACATCAACGCAGACATAATAATTTGTTTTCTATTTTCTAGTCCTTCTAAAAAGCACTTTTACTTTAGGGACCTGCAGGTAGACATTCTGAATCAGCATCAGAGCTGCTGTTGGGAAACTTATGGTATAATATTAGTCCACCTGAAATCTACCTGAATTCACAGAATTCAATGAATTTGCCTACTTTTCTGCACACCCGGAAAATATACCAGTCAGTAATAAGCTTCAGGCAGATCACTATAGCTTAGAAGTCTTGTTCTGAAGACCTCGTAGTAGATGTAATTGATACATTAGGTGATATATAGACCTGCAGCAGGATATCTTCCTATAGCGAAGGATGCTGGATCTAGTCCAGGCTCAGCTGCCGTTTACGACTGGAAAAGATCAACTTCATTATAAATCTGCTGCTGAACTTTCAAGGTTGGGTTCATCTCACTCAATTTATGTAACCTGCTGAAGCAACCCAGTGCTTGGACAGAGAAGGAGGTATTGTCTGTTTGAACCACCCCGAGGAGCTGACTGCACTGCATCACTGAAACAACCATTATTGGAGAAACCATTAATGTAGACTGCATCTGAGCCGTGTTGGAAGAGAGTGGCCCACAGGTCAAGGGAGGGGATCCTGCCCCTCTGCTGCGCTCCGGGGAGAGCCCCCCTGCAGCCCTGATCCAGCTCTGGGGCAGCAGCACAAGAGGGACGTGGAGCTGCTGGAGCGAGGGCAGAGGAGGCCATGGAGATGCTGCGAGGGCTGGAGCAGCTCTGCTCTGGAGCCAGGCTGAGAGAGCTGGGCTGGGGCAGCCTGGACAAGAGAAGGCTCCTGAAGGGGAGACCTGAGAGCAGCTCCAGTGCCTAAAGGGGCTGCAGGGAACCTGGAGAGGGGCTTGGGACAAGGGCCTGTAGGGACAGGCCAAGGGGAATGGCTTGAACCTGCCCGAGGGGAGACTGAGCTGAGCTCTTAGGCAGAAGCTCTTCCCTGTGAGGGTGCTGAGGCGCTGGCACAGGGTGCCCAGAGAAGCTGTGGCTGCCCCATCCCTGGCAGTGCTCAAGGCCAGGTTGGACACAGGGGCTTGGAGCAAGCTGCTCCAGTGGAAGGGGTCCCTGCCCGTGGCAGGGGTTGGAGCTGGAGGAGCTTTAAGCTCCCTCCCAACTCAAACCATTCCATGATTGTATGATTCTATAAGAATTTATTATCAAAATGGAAACAGAAAGCAACAGAAATATCAAAGTATGGAGTGGTGTAGGCTGGAAGAGACCTCTGAGGGTTATTTATTCCAACCCTCAACCATTTATTTAATGCTTGTTCAGAGACAACCAGTCATGGTCAACATTTCCAAAGGCAACCTGCACCCCTGACATTTCCCTATGTCTTGTGGGGACCCTGTCTGACTTGCTGTCCTACTACAGATGGGTAGGTGGATGCTTCCCAAAATGAGAGACTGCAGCCCACACCACACTTTAGAGAATGCCAGTCCTCATTAGCAGCCTATTTAACTTGAATTAAGACCATGAACAGAATTATTCAGTTTTCTGAGGGCATTGCAGCCCTCCCATCTGGCTCCTGTCCTTAGGCTCAGTGCTGAGCATCCATTTCTGCAACTGTCTCCTCTATTCCCTGCCCAGTGTAGCAGAGTCTCTGAGACTCTGGATTAGTTCTTGTTGGAATGGGATAGAAGAGAAATCTGGTATTGCCTGACCTTGGGAGAAGAGGAAACAGCTCTGTACAGTTAAAGACACAAAATTGCCTCCTTTTGGTATATTTTGGAAGTTTTCTCCTATTTTCAATGAAGAGATTGACTTGCACAATGTCATCAGAGTGAGTGAATGGCCAAACTTTGATTACAGCCTTTGCTGCCCAGTGCCACTGCATTAAAAAAGTTATTTTCCTTTCAGAAGATTTAATGCCATAATGTTACCAATAAAGGAAGGCACAATAGAGTTGTCAAGAAAAATGAGAAATAATCCCAGCTGCAGTCCTGAACAAAGCCCTCTGAAGTAAAGCACACAGTGATCAAAATAGCCTAGTGCTTGGCTGTTATTCTTTGACTAAGTAATAAACACAGAAACCTTTAAAAATGGATTTTAGAAAATAACCTCTTATGTTAGCGATGGGATGGATTCCTACCTGATGATCACAATTAACCACCCCAGTTCAGGAGATTGCTAAAAAGAAATGTGCAAGAATAGCAGAGGTAGCATTTCTGACAGTTTTGATCCTCAGGGCTATAGCCCTTTCAAAGAAAAAGTTGCAGTGTAAGAATTATAAGATATTCATCTACTTGAGTTCTGCTTGCTCTCATTATCATGGGCACAACATTTAGGCCCTTGAGGGAGAAGAACTGTCAAAATACTAAAAAATTCAAAGTTTTTAGCATTCACCAATTCACTTTCAGGTTCTCTGCACAGCACAGCTGTTCACCAGGTAAATTAAGAGACTGGATTCAAAGTAAGTGCTTTTGGTATTACATCAGACTGCCATGACATTCTCCTTTTGCAGGAGGAGATCCTGGAGGAAGCTGGTCTGCATCTCTATTCATGGCATTGAAGAGCTTAAATGGCATAGGGTAATGGAAAGCCATTGCAACAGCGGGCCAGGAGCCTGCCTTCATTGGTGTTATGTTCACTTATGTTTGTCTGAATGGAGCGAAGGATCAAGCACCTTCCAGCAAAATAGCTATTCAGAGAAACGGTGCACACTGAGTCATATTTGTCTGTTTTCAGCTCTACTCAACAAGGCATCACTCCATAAAAGCTACCATCATATTGCGTGCTGCACAATTTGCCTCCTCAAAAAAGACACAAGACCAGCTCCTGCATATGCTGACCTCTGTTAGTTTTACTAATAGCAGAGCAAAGAAGCAGACATTGCAGTCACGATAAATAAAAATCACGTTTGATGTGTCTTCTTTTGAGTGAGCATGAGTGTTTCTTTTTCTTCTTTTCTTTACCATGTCATTTTGTTTGCAAGCGGCACATAAATTCTTGGGTACCAACCCATACATAAAGAGGGAAATTTTCACTCTGCAATACCATATCACATTGCTAATTTATCTTAACTTTACAGGAAGAAGAAAGCAACCAATAAAGAATTAGAAACCTTTGTTGCACATGCTTGTGGAAAAATAATCTCAGAGATTTTACAGTTTGAGTAAATTACACCAGATGTCAACTCTCAGAAATTCCAGGCTGTCATTACTACGTCATAATAAGTATTTTGGTCCTGTCTTTCTCTGTCAGGAAAACAAGCTATACAGCAAGGAAAACCAGTCAAAACAAAAATAAAAAATAAAATCCTGCCCCAAAATCCTGTAAATTCCACTCAAGAGCACAGATCAGTCTTGCCATGCAGGTGAAGTCTTTCACACCCAACAGATTAACCAACAGAGATGCAACAAGAGCAGCTGGGTTTAAACAGGACTTTAAAAACACTGATTTCAACAGTTCATAGCCTCAGCAACTGGAAAAACCATCAGAAGGGCACAGAGATCCAAATCGCAAAATCTGTAGCTGTATTTTGTCTCCTTGGTGTTCGTAAGTGCTTGGGTCAGGACCAAACCTTAACTTCACATATGTGTAACCACAGTGTAATGTATATCATGTACCAGCTCTGCCAAAGGTTGGTAATTCTGGTTAAATGGGTGGTTTATCTGGTTTATCTCCTGTTCATAGCTTTTGAAGAGTACTGTGAGCAAATATTGCTAAATCCAACCATATACTACACCAGCATGCATTTATTTCCTAATGAAGAAAAAGTTATGGAAATAGCAGGCATTTAAAATAGGCATTTAATATAATTAATACATACATACCCGGAAAAACACTGCTGAAAACTAAACCAAATAGATGCCAACCCCCTAATAACACCTACCAAGGAGTAATCTTTCTGCAGGGTAGACGTTTTTGCTGGGTACTGCATGAGCTTTTCTTCTAAAATACACATGTGATCCATCATCACAAAATCCACACTCCTTATCATTGATGCCTCTGGCATGCCTAAGATGCCATGGAAACACTCAGGATTTACATGAGGATGTGCGGCATATGCCCTGCTCCACAGAAATTCTATTTCTCCTGCTGAGTGCTCTATGAACTCTTATTTCAATAAATAAGTTGGACAAAAGAAGCAAGATGAAGAGTACTGCTGCATGTAAATGAAAGCCTTATTGAAGAGAAAATAAAAAGGCAGCAGAGAAAGAACACAGGAGATTAAGCATTCACAGAAAAGACCAGAAGTAAATGTATTAGGGTGTGCACAGAAATATAGGAAACAGTTTAATAAATCAATACAAAGGATGTGAGCAGATTTGGAGATGTTTATTTAGCCAAACAGTATTTAATACACAGGTCAGAAGGGACTGACTGAATCGAAGTGCTTCAGCTGTTGCTGTAGGTGGTGATGAAGTCTCCTCCTTCCTCCAGGTGAAGAAGGAGATACCCAGCATCATTTGCCTTCACTATTCAAATAACAACAGGATATTGATCTCTATATTTAGTAAATTTTCTGATTCCTGAAAACTACTACAGCTTTGAAAAAGTGATTTTATTCTCTACACCATGTAAAGAAAACCCACAGTTAATAAACACCACAGTTAATAAACACACAGTACTCTGCTTCGCCTCTCCTGGACCCAAGCTCCCTCAAGAGGAGAGACTTTTTTCCTTTTTAGTTTCAATGGATGCTGGATTGGGCCCATAAACTGTATAATTAGGCACACAATCAGCATCATTTATTCTCCTATCAAATCCTACGCTTGTGTACAGATGCAGTCATCAGCATCTCAAAGATCACTCAGAAGGCAGGTGACAAATCTGTTCCTTATAGGTTTTATGAGATAGTCTACTCAGTGGAGACTACTCAGAGGAAGGCTTATCAATGCAGATACTGTTACAAAAACGTCAGTCCCAGTGAATGGAAGAAAAAACCAAAAATACAATCCAATTCCCTCCTACTGCCACCTGTTTAAAAAACCACCAAAACCCAACAACCAACAAAACCAACTGAACAAAACCCACCACCAAAATAATCCAGAGAGCACTGGAGAATATTATTATATCATAAATAGAGATTTTCATCAGACAGTTTCCAAATTCTCTGTGAAAGATAACATTAAGCTAGTGAAAAGAGTTAATTCTGCACGAAAAGGGCACTCTCGGAGTTAAGGCTACTTTTAATATTCTGAAGCAAAGCTAATTCTGGCATGAATGATTCTATAAATATCATGTAATTTAAGCCCAGAAATAGGCTGGTTTCTAATTGTTTCATTCTCTAGAGACTGCTCTGTTGATTTTAAAGATGGGAACACATATCCTATTGGCTTTAGTTGAGCTACAGGAACCTAACTTTGCTTTTAGGGAGCCAGTTCTGGTCTTAGGTTTTTATTTCCAGTTGCCCCCTACTATCTATAAAACTATCTCATTTGACAAGGCTATTTTTATAACAGACAGAAGTATTTTATGGTTTCCCTTTTCATTGGTTCTGCAACGTAAATAAACAAAGAACATTATTCCCGGTGCTATATACACATTAACAACAAGGAATAAGAAAAACACCAACGGAAAAGAAACCCCAAGCCCTTAAGCTATATGTAATTAAGGCAAAAAGTTGTAAAAGTCATTAAACACAAAAAGAAAGCCCCCTCTGGTCCTGATTTTCATTTAGACTGAATCTTCCAACTGTTCTGCTTGTGCAAAAACACCTCAATGAGGCAAGAGTAAATTTACAGCTCTTTTCAGGTACCTTCATCCTCCCAGAATGGCATAAGCGGTGGTTGCATAAAGAGAAGCCAGGTAATAAATCTACTGAAACTGTTTTATTATACTTTCCAAGTGTTCTGAAGTCTTGTAGGACCCTCCAGCAATGCTACAAAGGAGGCTGCATGACACAGGAGGTGCTGGGATGCTTTTGCTCCCCACTCTGTAGGTGCTGGATGTGGACCCCCACACGCCTTCTATATAGCAGGCACAGGCCCTTTCCCACCCTTGCTCCAAAAGCAAGGGCCTTTCCAGCTCCGGGGTTTTATTTGTTCTTTATGTGGTTTGAAGCTTTACCAGACACCCGGGCTGGTTTTGAGGGATGCGAGAATGAAACCATGAGATTGCATTTGGATTTACAGGCTCACTGAAACAAAACAAACAAAACTTATTCCGTGTCTACCAAGATGGCCAAAACCATATTTAAAAGTCTGCTCTACAGCTCTTGAATGCACTCAAGATGCAGGCCAAAATTTGTAACTATTTGCTTTCCTTCATTTCATTAAATGTAATTTCTCTACTGAACCAAATGAAGTGTGATGAACCCAGCAGGTCCTGCCAGTAAAAGGAGATGCCAGCAGCATCCCCAGGCTGCAGGGATGAAGTGGGGTTGCAGGGGAAATGGAGCTATGAAAGAATGAGATAATGGATCTCACCTTGCTTTGACTTGTCACCAAAGTGAGCAAAACCAAGCGTTTGGGCCAAGATGTGTGAACGGAAAATGTCTTAGGAGCAGTATCGACAGTTACACTAATACCAGATCGTAGTATCACTGAATATATGGTTGGAAGGGACTTCAAGGACCATCTGGTCCTACGTTTCTAGGCAAAGCATGACCTAGACCAGATGCCCCAGCACCTTGTCTAGCTGAATCTTAACAGTGTCCAACGCTGGGAAGTCACCACTTCTTTGGGGAGATTATTTTCTTTCTAATATGTTCTAACTTCTTTTTACTTTTTATTTTGATTTCTATTCTAATATCTTCTTTTTTACATTCTGTTTCTAATACTTTCTCCATCTGGGAGATAATTATGTTATTTTAATGCTGTGACCACAGAGACAAATCTATAAATCTTTAGGGCACCTAAAAGGGAATTATAGAAAAACTAAGGGGAAATGTCATACAATGTACCTCGGAATCCCAGACTGGTTTGGGATGGAAGGTACCTTAAAGCTCATCCAGTTCCAACTCCCTTCCGTGGGCAGGAACACCTTCCACTAGACCAGGTTGCTCCAAGCCACCTTGTCCTGTGCCTTGTCCCAAGCCCCTCTCCAGGTTTCCTGCAGCCCCTTTAGGTACTGGAGCTGCTCTCAGGTCTCTCCCTCCTCTGGCCTCGCTCCAGCAGCTCCACGTCCCTCTTGTGCTGCTGCCCCAGAGCTGGATCAGGGCTGCAGGGGGGTCTCCCCAGAGCGCAGCAGAGGGGCAGGATCCCCTCCCTGAGCTGCTGCTCACGCTCTGGGGGTGCAGCCCAGCACACGGGGGGGTTCTGGGCTCAAGCGCTCACTGAAGCCGGGTCATGGGGAGCTTCTCCTCACCCAACACCCCAAGTCCTTCTCCTCAGGGCTGCTCCATCCCGTCCCCCCCCTGCCCCAGGCTGTGTTTGTGCTGGGGATTGCCCTGACCCACGGGCAGGAGCTTGCACTTGGCCTGGTTGAACTCCATGTGGTTCACATGGTCCCACCCCTGCAGCCTGTCCAGGTCCCTGTGGTTGGATTTTCATGCAGACTTTCATTTAGACTGAGGAATCTTCCAGCCATTCTGCCTGTGCAAGAAGACCTCGATGAGACAAGAGTGAATTCACAGCTCCTTTCAGGTACCTTCATCCTCCCAGAATGCCATAAGCGGTGTTTGCTTCTTATGAAGCAGTATCACCTTTTTTCCCTTCCACCTCCCCAACCTGGCTGAAGCCTGTCCTGGGGATGACATTCCTGCTGATACCAACTGCTCCTTAATGTAGTCTAGTTCTTTATATTGTGCCTCAATGAAATGCATTTCTAGTGGAAATTACTTAAAGAACAGTCCATAAAGCCTAACTGCCCTTTTTTTCCTGACTGTGATCTACACAGCCTGCTCATCCTCATTCACTGGGATCTTCACACCAGGGAAATGGTCTGCGTTATTTTCACAGCTGTACAGTGTCAGCTAATGCTGCTGGTAGGATTCCTGAGGATGTCATTTTAAAGTCTCTGTGATAACACAGGAAGAACTGTGCATCCTAAATTAAAGTGACTGCCCATAGTTCCTCGGCAGTGATGCTGCTTTTTGCTATTCCAGTGACAGAAGCAGTGCCCAGACATGAATGTTGCTGCATTTTATAGAAAGCAAGGAGGAAGTTTTGTAAGTGAAAATGCTGAAGGACAGAAGAAGAGGATGAATGTGATAAAGCCTGATAACAAGGGAAAAAAAGCCCAGCTGACTCCTGTAACTGGAAGCACGTAGGGTATTGTTAGGCCAACAATTATATTTCTTTCTATTTATACAGAATAGACATAAGCTGATTTTTTTTTTTATTAAAAAAATCAAATAAATGCTGCTATTGAAACGTTAAATCTGCACAGATAAGAGCTCACAGAATAAGGAAAAGCAAAAATTAAGTTCCTGAGAGTAATCACAAACCCTTTCTACTCTGCAGCACAAAGTCTTTTTTCATAGCTAATTTATTTATGCCTTAAATGCTTCTTTTAAAGAGCACATTATATGCAGTTTAGCCAAGCTAACATTTTATTGAAGTGTTAAACACACTTCCATTTCCCCTTCTGTGACTTTGACAGCACATGTTTAACAATGTAATCATACAGGTTTTGGCACCTAATCGTTTTACTTTTAATAAGAAAGGTTCGGTCTGGTTTTTAATTTTTCTTTTTAAGGATGGGTTTAGCATGTCTGTATAATGACATAGTGACAAACACAGGGAAAATTGAAATAATTATTAGTATTTACCTATCCTCTTTTAAAAACTTTATATTCGGTAACATGTGGGGCAACAGATATCTTGTCCTTACGATCTGACTGGCTGCTAGATAAGGTGTGATGGGAAGGAGGGAGAAGACCTCAACATTTATAGCTGAAAAGCAATCCGAGGCACAGCTACAGACTGGCCAGAGAAGAGATTCAGAGCAGCCCAAGGAGAAGGACCTGGGGGTGCTGGTCAATGAGAAACTGAACATGAGCCGACTGCAGTGTGCGCTCGCAGCCCAGAAACCAACCATATCCTGGGCTGCATCAAAAGGAGCGTGACCAGCAGGGCGAAGGAGGTGATCCTGCCCCTCTGCTCTTGTGAGACCTCACCTGGAGCATTGTGTGCAGTTCTGGTGTCCTCAACATTGAAAGGACATGGAACTGTTGGGACAAGTCCAGAGGAGGCCACGAGGATGATCAGGGGCTGGAGCACCTCCCGTATGAAGACAGTCTGAGGAAGTTGGGGCTGTTCAGCCTGGAGAAAGAGAAGGCTGCAAGGAGACCTCAGAGCAGCCTTCTAGTACTTGAAGGGGGCCTATAGGGATGCTGGAGATGGACTATTCTCTTCTATTCTATTCTGAGAAATCAGGGAGAAGTCCCATAGCCCCCAAGGTGTAGACAAGTCACACCAAGACTGCCTATGCACTCTCTGCATGGGGATCTGTCTGTCCCTCTATCCGTTCATCCATCCATCCATCCATCCACCCATCCGTCCGTCCATCCACCCATCCATCCACCCATCCGTCAGTCTGTTAATCTCTCAGTTTTAGTATAAACCTGATTTCCCTTTTTGAAAGGAACTCAATGAATCTTGCCTGCGTGTCCCAAACTTAAAGAAGTAGGAATAAAGTTTGATTTTTAACTTTCCCCCAAAAATCATCTTGAAGAAAGGTGCAGACAGTTCTTGGCATAAATCTTGTTCCTGAGTAAATTTGCCTTAAGAGACCTTTTGGGTACTTATTTTAGTTGCCTGTGTTCAAGAAGAAATCAGGTACAGCAGGAGCACTCAGGCAGGACAACAACAAGGCTGCTATAGCACTTCTTTTCTGTGGCTGAAACAAAAAGGAGTCTTCTCCAAATAAGACAAATATTCCCAAGGTTCAAGCACCTCTAAGAGAGGTGCTGTTAAGAGCATTGTCTCTGGAAACATTGCCAAGCAAGGATGGAAAGACCTCAATTTGCATGTCATTGGATCTGACAAGCCCAGACACATGTGGCAACACCAGCTTCATATGTGTTTCCAGGGGTTCCTTCACCACAACTGCAGGATTTGGTCTAAGACAGAAGTCAAGGTGAAATCAGATTTTAGAAACTAGAAATCAAACTGACGATGCTTATTTTAAGCCAGATGGATACTATCCCGAGATGTGTAATGTAGTACAAACAGCGACTGTCCACATCAGTGAGCTTTGCAGCCTATCTTCTCATCATAGCATCAGTGAGTTGTCCTGCTTTGAGTGAAGAGCAGCAAAGCTCTGAGAAAATACTGCATCCAAGGCACAGGCTGTGAGCATCGAAATGGAGAAAGCTGCACTCCCCTCCAGGGATGATGTGCTAATGCATCAGTTGCAGCATCATGAATAGCAGCTCCTGCACACAGACCTGTGTTCGGCTCTCAAGCCGCATCAGCATCATCAGAAAACAGTGGCTTTTTGTTGCATCTAAAACCTTGGGCAGAATTTCTGATTAGCACTCAAGAAGAGGTTTACCTTCAGCAACTTGGCTTCAGCTCCCGGTGCCCAATATCCAATGTTAGATTGGATATACAGAGGAAGTTCTTTCCTTTTATGGTGCTGATGCACTGGAATGGGTTGCCCAGGGAGGTTGTGAGTGCTCCATCCCTGGCAGTGTTCAAGGCCAGGTTGGATGAAGCCTTGTGTGGGATGGTTTAGTGTGAGGTGTCCCTGCCCATGGCAGGGGGGTTGGAACTGCATGATCTTGAGGTCCTTTCAAGGATTCTATGAAATGTCTTTTTGATCCGTCTCTCTGGCACAAAAATCACAGTGGCTTCATCAAGAAGCTGCAATGTGCCCCATTGTATTTCCGCTTCCATGCTCCCTTCTGTCATGCCTGTTGAACTCAAGCTGGACTTTGCTGCCTGTGCTGCTCTGAAAGTGCTATACACTCTGTGAGATGATCAGTAAAATTAACTCCCTGGCCAACTTGCTCATTAACTGGAGACGGTAAGTAAAGTTCAAGCACTGGTGATGCTCTTTATGGAGCTGTATAAAAGGAGGAAGTGTATAATACTGTTGGAGAGAGTCCAGAGGAGGGTCACAAAGACCTCTCCTATGGAGCCAGGCTGAGAGAGCTGGGCTGGGGCAGCCTGGACAAGAGAAGGCTCCTGAAGGGGAGACCTGAGAGCAGCTCCAGTGCCTAAAGGGGCTGCAGGGAACCTGGAGAGGGGCTTGGGACAAGGGCCTGTAGGGACAGGCCAAGGGGAATGGCTTGAACCTGCCCGAGGGGAGACTGAGCTGAGCTCTCAGGCAGAAGCTCTTCCCTGTGAGGGTGCTGAGGCGCTGGCACAGGGTGCCCAGAGAAGCTGTGGCTGCCCCATCCCTGGCAGTGCTCAAGGCCAGGTTGGACACAGGGGCTTGGAGCAAGCTGCTCCAGTGGAAGGGGTCCCTGCCCATGGCAGCGGTTGGGACTGGATATGCTTTGAGGTCCCTTCCAACCACAACCATGTTGTGATGCTATGATATAGAAAGGCTGGGAGGTAATAATTTGACAGAAGACAGAGAATGGCTATGGCAGTAATTATTATTGAATTAAAATGTATGCTTATTTTGAAATACCATAAAAACAGCCACGCAGAAAGGTATTCTGAGCTACCAGAAATCCGTTTCACACTAATTTTGGGGCAAAGGCTGTTATTTTGTTGTTTTGTCATGTTGTCTAGCACAAAAAGGTCTTGAGCCTGTGTTTGTACATTGCAGAGAGCATATACAGCATATTAATGGACATAATAATAACAGAAACTGCAGTAATATGTGCAGTAATGCAACTTCTGTTTTTTTTCCCCATTTTAATGAAAACCTGGCACACAAGTATTGAAAGGAAGAGTATACAGTACACAAACTACAAATGTCAATGGCAAGGCATTGTTCATGATGGCACCCAGGGGCATAACTAGAAGCAGCAGAATAACATTACGAAAGAGAAAATTTAGGATGTTTCAGGGAAGACAAACAGTGTTACCCATTGAGATGTGTGGCAGTGGCACTTGAGCAATCCCCCAGCAAATGTGGTAGGTAAACACAAGCACTTAAATACTTAACCAATACATTGGGGAAGTGGAGAAGAGAGGAAGAGGTAAATAGACAAGCCAAATCCATAAAGCTGCCTGCTGGGACTAGAGATGCATTAGCAGCAGTACCAGAGGACATGAGCAACTCCTTCCAAATCTCATTTCAGTCGTTTTGTAGGGGAAACTTGATGTTTGTGAAAACAACCTTCCCACATGCACTCAGTTAACCTCAGATACAAGTTACCTCTGTTACAGCCAGGTTCAGATGAGCCTATAACTTCACCACCAAAATGACAACTAAAAAGCTCCCCGCCAAATTTATTCCTATTTTCTTTTTTTTGTATTACTACAGACTATGATTTTCTTCTTTAGAGGCCAGTATAAATGGAAAAATTATCTCAAACACTAGCAATTAAAATGCTATGGTGAAAATACATGAAGACAATAAACCAATATGGCTACATTTTCACTGACACTGCCCAATCTTTTGCAACTGTTTTGAGTATGAGAAATGTTCCTGTTTCCTTAACTGTCCTGGGCGCATATTACACTGCAAGATGCGGTCATTTAATTTCTGGCCTTCTGGTCCGTGCTGAAAAACTAATACAATTACTGAGCTGATAGGCAGAGCCAGCAGACAATTAGTTTTATTACCAAGGGGGCACAGTGATAGCGTGCCTCTTCCACCCCAGTCCAAGGCAGTGGCTATCACCATCTCTCTTAAATTAATAGCAGCAGCTGAGTCAGGTCACCACTGACCCCAGCTATGAGGTGGGAACATGTACCATTCATTACAGTTACATGTGCAGCCAAGGGTGAATGAGAGGATATTTTCCCTCGGTGTTTTCTACTGTACTAGCAGAACAAAGCTGTAACTTTCAATCATGGGCACAGAATGCAACAGAGGAACCGAGCTGGAATAGAGACATAAACCATGCAAAATGCAACTTCTGCAAGTGGGCTGAAGACCTGTACTTTTGCATAGAAACTCTTCGTAATTACAATTCTTTCCTTGAATGCAAAATCAATATGGAGTTAATGATGTTGTGATACTGCCCATCCTCCCATTTTGTCTACCCAAGGGGAAGCCAAGGCAAGTGAGACACAGAGTGGGCAACCGAGGGCGTCGCATGAGCTGCCCCTGTGGCAGGACGTTGCCACAGGTATAGAGGTTTGTCTTGTACTAATTTGTAATTTTTCAATCTTTGCACCCATTTTTAACTCACTTCTTACTATTTTACTTGAATTTGTTATCAGATATCCGAAAATCTTTGTACAGATTCTACTAACCTTTCTTGCCAAAGATAAGGTCACCACAG
Organism: Lathamus discolor; assembly: GCF_037157495.1. NCBI lineage: Eukaryota > Metazoa > Chordata > Aves > Psittaciformes > Psittacidae > Lathamus > Lathamus discolor. The sequence goes on along the minus strand of NC_088909.1, from coordinate 111,466,880 downwards.
TTTGATCATTTCTGCCTGAAGGTACAAATACACATAAGAGAATAATAATACTTCAATCATCAAGCCCAGTATTACCCAAAAATGCATTAGGAACATCTCAACTTCAGTCCAAATGGCAACACCAGTAAATAGAACAGCTATGAAGGAGCTCAGCTCACCTCGCAACACTCAGCTGCATTTAGGCATCTATGTTCTATGTGATATAATAAAATTCTGCCAAATATTAAACATTCCTAAACTTGATCAGCTTATAAATTAAAGAAAAACAATGTATAAGCCAGCAAGGAACAAATCTCTGCCAACACAGATCTGTTTTTCAAGAATTATCCACTTTTAACCACTTAGTCAGATGGTTGTGTGTGTGTAACTGTGTGCTGTGGCTCAGAGATCAGTGGAAAATGCAAGGGGATGGAAAGCATTCAAAGTTGACTATGAAAAAAAAGAGGATAGTTAAACTGGAATAATATTTAGAGTTCTGATTTCCATTTGACCACAGCCTGTCAGCATGTATGTTGCTATAGGCCAAGAGCAAGTTACATAATGCAACCACTTGCTACCGCTTCGATATTTCAACCATCTTTAGGAAACGCTCCCCTGAGGATTAGGCAGAGAACTGGAGCTATGGAAGAAGTCAATACAACCAATATATTGGAAGCTCTTATATCTTTTCTGTTTTCTGTCGCAATTTCAGTTTTATTTTGTAGAAACTATTTCTATCGCCAAGCATTGAGGAAGCATTGGAGTGTGCAGAAGGCATTCAAGGCCACCTCGAAACTTGGATTAGCAAGCTATCTCCTAGGACTGGACCTTTTTTATTCCCTTAATTACGTTTCTATGAAAACAAACAAAAAAAGAGAAAAAGCAGTTTTAACAGTTTTCTTGCAAACAGGCTTCCATCAGTCTATCCTTTCAGGAGGAAGGAGCATAAGAAGAAGCAAAACTAGCAAATAAAGCAGACAACTCCCACTTTTACACATACACTTGCAGCCCATTTTTCCCCACCAGCCTGGATGCTGCAGTTTGCTCCTAGGTGCGTAATGAATTGCTGCAATTCCTGCCCTGCGTTTCAGGCCTTGTCTACACATAACTTGAATCTGTGAATCCGTAGCTTTCTGAGCCCAGCGGTTTTTTGTGACTCAAGCAGACACTCTGCAGTCATGCAATCTGGTACAAGACGTCTGCCGAAACTCACAGCTTCCCAGATCATTCTCTTTTCAAAGACCTGACAAATATTTTTCAGGAAGGGTATAGAAAACAATTTTCATCGAATGTTATGAAGCAGTCAGCTGTTCTCTGCTGTAATTTAGCAGCGCAGATAAGCGGAGATTTGCTTTGTACATCCACTGTCTTTAGGGAAAACAAGTGGTAACAGAGGGGTTTCAACTGTCTTACCTGTTCAGGGTTGCTGACATTAATGACACACTGCATTCACATATCCTTCTCCAATGGCTTTTATCACTAAAATAATGTTGTCTGTTTCCATGAGCATCCAAGACTTTGAGAAATGAAAACTCGGATCAACAAATACGCCTGTCCGTCCCTAGGAAGGTGTGCGTGACACACACAATGTCCTGCCTAACTGCTCTTTACAGACTGGTACCTTCTGTTCAGTGGTGTGTTGTATATGGCATTTCAAGGGCATTCAGTGTTCACAGGAGATGAGGACTGCCAGCATTCCAGGCATTTCTGAAATAATTTTCTCTTAAGCTACCATGCCATTTGGTGCTCATTGCTGATGATACAGGCAAGAAAACAAAACAGACTGGCATTATATCATGAGCTTGTACCATAAACTCTTTAAAACAAATAAACTACATGTAAGGAACTGGAGACACAACAGAGCATGGAGGGGAAATGGTATGAAACGCTCTGATGTGCCTCTAACAATGATTCTCCATTCCTGAAGGACAGGAGAAATTTCATCAGTTTGTTGTTTTGTTTGGTTTGGGTTTTTTTCATTTTTGCATCCATTCTCCTTTACAGTAATAAAAAATAATGATGGAAAATGTTAAAAACCATGTAAATCTGTACACTGTACTGTCAAAGTGCAGAAGAGAAATTTTCTTTTATAAATGGCACCAGGCCAATATATTTGAGGATGATAAAAGAACATATTGCCAGTGTGTATCTCTGCATAAAAAGCAATTAAAATATGATGTTAAAAAATGCTAAAGAAAATGAGGGAAGCACAGGCACTTGCTGTCTCTTTCTTTTATATACTAAATAATACAATAAAAATAGAATCCAATTAAAAACTCTGCCAATGCTGCAGGAATCTTATGACTCATTACAAGCTATTGGAAATCAAAGGAAGACAGACACCCAAATTATCCCAGATCTTGAACCACAAGTACTCAGACCGACAACTGGCATGAATTCCTTCCACATTAATTCAATCATCAAGCAGAATCCTGACTTTGTAAACTCTAATGACAAACCAGTCCAAAATTTCTGGTGTCTGATTTTAATTGTGTTTTGGTGGAAGAAAGGATCCTTGTCCTAAGGAGTGAAGAAATAGCTGTTCATAATAAACACTCAGGCAGCAGGATGCAGCCACTTATTTGGCTGGGCTTGTACCATACGCAGCATGGAGACATACAAAATTTCAGATTGAACTTCCCCCCTGTTAAATACAATTTTTGCTTCTATTTCTGTAAGCATTTTGGGGTTTTTAGTATCTTAAATAGTTTTTCACTGTAAGTCAATCAAACCACCCTCACTTTGACAGTCTGGAGGCAAAAATCATAAAACATCGAGCTCAGACAAAAGAAATTAATTAATATTTTCCACTGAATATCAGCACCTAACCTACTTTGCACTGGGCAGAGTGCTTGCTAGCGTGATTAAATCACAGTTCCTCAGGAACACTGCGCCTGCCAGTCTTCATTAAATTTGTCTGTATTAATGCAGTTTTACTTCTTCAATGAAATTAGCAACCAATTCAATAAGAAGCTTAGATAACATCTTTCAAAATAAACAGGAAATGAGAAAATGCTGGGAGGAATAATCCAGCACCGTCTTTATAAACCCCGCTTGCAGCTCCTTGTGTGTGGAGCTGGCGTTGCAGAGCATCTGTGGAGCCAAACCCCACAGAGCTGGCGGTGAAGTGCAGGAGGAAATCACAACCAACCAGCAGCCTGCACTAAGCTTTTCATTTGTTAAAAAAATATATAAAAAAAATTAATAATATGTTTATAATTGTAAAAGCCAAGCACATTCTTTTCTAAAAAGCCCTTTATTTTAACTCTTTTAGGCAAATCAGTGCATGAACTCTGGTTCTCTTGTGTGTCTTGAAATGCAGGCTCCCACTGGTCACTAAAGGCTGCCGGAGATTGCCTTCCACCTCAGCCCTTGGAAACACAAACCTATAAAATAGCCTGCAACCACCCTTTTGCTCAGAGGCATAATGTTTTACACCAAATGCTGGCTACCTTTAAGCATGCAAAAGTAAAGGATTTCTATTAAAGTACCTGTCACCAAAGTGATATTCCTGGAAGATGCCATTCCAGAAACAATAATCTTTGTTTCAGCAAGACTGGCATCCTTCCATAGCGAAAATGTCACAATTTCCAAAACTTCCCAAATTTTTAGGTCCACACAAGTATTGTTCTGCCTTGGTAGCTGAGAAAGAGCATTTGCAAATAATGAAATACTGAAACCAGGAGCAATCACTGCAGTGATCCATTGGGAGCAAGTGGTGATTGCTGAAGCCAGGGAACCTCTTCCAATGCCCTGGGAGGACTTTGGAGAAGACCTAAAGGAGGAAAATATCATAGAATACAAGAATCACAGAATGGTTTGGGTTGGAAGGGACCTTAAAGCTCATCCAGTTCCAACCCCCTTCCATGGGCAGGGACACCTTCCACTACAGCAGATCTCTCCAAGCCCCTGTGTCCAAACTGGCCTCGATTGAACACTTCCAGGAATGAGGCATAATCTGTGGGGCATTATCTAACCTATACATCAGCTTCTGAGCAATCTAGGGGTTACAGATCTCCATATTTGACTGAGTCAACTTAATTCTCTGGTGCCTGAAAGAAAACATTCTCCCAGCATCCAAGAGATTTGCTTCCTGAAACTAATCTTGATTCTCAATTAATTCTAAAAACCTACCAAGCTCCAAAGATGAGCAGGGTAAAAGCTGCCTGGTACCGTCAGCTGTCTGCGGGGTAGTCCCACCCCCTGCCTTAGCACGATACAGAGTGTCATGGAGTGGAAAACGAAGCGTCCCTTTACTGCATCCGGCATGCTCCATTACAGCAAACCCATATCGAAAAATAAATAGGAACAAAAGATGTGGCATGCCTATTCATTTTCAGGCAGTGTTAATCTTTACCTGGGACGTAGAGATAGCCCTGACCAATAACTCAGAAAATAACATTTTTCTAATACATTTTTTCAGTGCAGCAGCTGCTCTGGCAAGCTCCTTGTTTAATTTATTTTTTTTTTTTTTTTTAATTTGCTGTTTTCTCACTCTGGTTTGGGTTCTGTTCCTCTTTATGGCAAACAACAAACAGGAAACGTTATGTTGGTATTTCAGTGCAATGATGTTTTGACTCTTTTTTTTTACAACACTGAAAGCATATTTAGGCTCTGCACTCAACTGTGGCATATAGTAGCTCTGACAAGGTTTTTAAACAGCTGGAAACTTCTGAGAACTTCTATAGAGATGCTGAATATAATTAACACGTAAGAGGAGCTGCAGAACGTCCGTGCTGAAAATAAACTCATGAATATGCATGAGACTTATGGAAGTTTGTTCCAGGATATTGAAGAGGAGCAGTAATGTTGAAATGGAAGGTAAAGAAAGAGACGGCAAGTAGAAAAATGTGACTTTCTAGATTAAAATGGCTCTCTTAGACAAGGCAGTGAAAACTCTGCAACAGCAGATTTTGAAGCAGGTGAAGCCTGTAGGATTGAATTCCTCCATTACTGGTGAAGATCACCGCCTCAGGCTGAACTGCTCCAGAAAATTTCAATTAAAAATTTCAACTGCTTCTACGACCAAAGTACAGAAAATATTACTTTGTCCTAGTTAGAAATATACATTTATTCTGGTATGAGGGCTTTTTCCCCCACCTGAAGGTCCTGTGAGTAGCGCCTGGAAACGCCTCAGGAGGTTCTGTCTGTACTGGGGATGTGTCTTCATTGCTCCCACTCAACTTCAAAGCCATCCAGCATTTTTGCCAACCTAGAAGTCTTCAAATGCAACCCAACCCACTCATAGGTGGCAATTACAACCCTATATATATATATATGCATATATATTTTTTTCCATGATATTTTATCCAGACTGTGTTCATCCCTGACATCTTCTCGGGACCGTCATGAGGAGGACTTCAGGCACACACCACAGAGCAGGCTGGACACAGATTGTGCCACAGATGACTTCTGCTCTAACCAACATGGTTGTTATCAGCTTAAAGGGCACAGATCTGCAGAATGGGGCTAAAAGTTTTCATCTTGCCGTAGGACACAGATTCTGTTGTGTGGTACCCATGTGGACTTATTTTCTTCCACACTTATTTTCTCAACAAAGTAGGAAACCTAAGAAAGCTATTCTATGATCCTAAAAACCGTATTGAAATGTCATCGTCCTGCAAAGTCCAGATGTAGCAGTTAGGAAACGCTGGGCAGCCTGTCCCATGCTGAATTCACTGTACAGAATATGATCTAACGATAAGATACTCATTCATTTACTAACTCTGCTCAGAAGGCTTACTTTTCACTCCTGTTAAGGAGATAGAGCTACTAAGTTTCCCCTGGGATTTCGATAGCATAAGCACTTTGCAAACACTAATGAATTTAGCTTATTACTTGTTCATAAGTTTATTTTCACATCACTCCTGTGGAAAGGATGACATTATCCCCTTCTTCACTTGGAAAGATTAAGCTTCACTACTTAGGATGTTTTATGATGCTTACTATGCAATTCTTTAGCAGTTTTGCTCAGATGTTAGCAGTATTGAAGTCCTCGGTTTATTCCAGTCACCGCTTCTACTGCCTCTGCAATTTTCAAGACTTGAAAGTGAGAGCTCCCAGTCCAACCAGAAAATAAATACTGTGGTCACAGCTGAATGACTAACCATGAACAAAACCAGCTCTTAACCACAGGTGAAACTCTGCATCAGTCCCTGCTATTTAAGAGTAGCAGAGCACTAAGTGATCTTCCACTTACACACAAGCTGACCTCAGCCTTGTGAGCTGTGGATGCAACTACTAGCTTGCTCTTATGCTGATATACCTCCAGAAGCTGTGGCAGCAGAAGTAAAAGTCTTAAGTCATTGCATCTGAGATGGAAGATTTGACTTTTTAAGGTGTTACCACATGATTCCACCTCCACCTATTTATGCACGTTCATGCACAACCGAGCAAAAAGGATATTTGATGGTTGCTGGCAAACATGGGTACATGGTTTCCAAATCGTGACAGCATGTTCTGCACCAAGCTAAGGTCAGGCATCCCTGAGAAAACACGTGAACAGGCATAGCGCTGAACCACTGTGCCCTAAGACCTGCAAAGGGAATCAACTATAGGTTCACCATAAAGTCATGGCCCACAATTTTACAGGATCCTTGAATCCCAGACTGGTTTGGTTGGGAAGGGACATTGAAGCTCATCCAGTTCCAACCCCTGCCACAGGCAGGGACCCCTTTCACTGGAGCAGCTTGCTCCAAGCCCCTGTGTCCAACCTGGCCTTGAGCACTGCCAGGGATGGAGCAGCCACAGCTTCTCTGGGCACCCTGTGCCAGCGCCTCAGCACCCTCACAGGGAAGAGCTTCTGCCTAAGAGCTCATCTCAGTCTCCCCTCGGGCAGGTTCAAGCCATTCCCCTTGGCCTGCCTCTACCTGCATTTGTAAACTTTGCCTTTGATTATTCAAACCCATGTGTACTTCCCCAGCAGCAGAGCTGTGTGCATGTCTAATGTTAAGGGACATGGAACTGTTGGAACAAGTCCAGAGGAGGCCACGAGGATGATCAGGGGCTGGAGCACCTCCCGTATGAAGACAGGCTGAGGAAGTTGGGGCTGCTCAGCCTGGAGAAGAGAAGGCTGCGTGGAGACCTCAGAGCAGCCTTTCAGTACCTGAAGGGGGCCTATAGGGATGCTGGGGAGGGACTCTTCATCAGGGACTGTAGTGACAGGACAAGGGGTAACGGGTTAAAACTTAAACAGGGGAAGTTTAGATTGGATCTAAGGAGGAAATTCTTTCCTGTGAGGGTGCTGAGGCACTGGAATGGGTTGCCCAGGGAGGTTGTGAGTGCTCCATCCCTGGCGGTGTTCAAGGCCCAGTTGGATGAAGCCTTGGGTGGGATGGTTTAGTGTGAGGTGTCCCTGCCCATGGCAGGGGGGTTGGAACTGCGTGATCTTAAGGTCCTTTTCAACCCAAACTATTCTGTGATTCTATGATTCTACATAGATTGCTATACAGAAGCATATATAGTATAGATATGAATAGTACAGTATATATACATTGAGGGTGGTGCTCAGCAGCATAGAGAGCTTTGGGCTAGGGAAGAAATCGAAGGTTTTTTATGCTCTTTCTTAAATTAGCCCCCTGAGACCAACAGCGGGATGCCAGTCACTGGCCACCACCTTGTTAGACCTCAACTGGTGCCTGCAGAAGAAGATAGCATCAACTTAACAGAGTTCACTGTTGAGGCAGCACTTTTCCAAGCTAATTGCTTCCCATGCATGAAACCATGCTAACATCCCATGAGGGAACTGTTGGGATTAATTAGCTCATATTTGTTAAGCACTTTGAAGATGAAAAACACTTTCTGAAAGTCAGTTGTGCTACTACTCAGCCATTTTTCCACACCAGGGCAGTATGTTTTTCAAGTAGAGCTTTGCCTCCTTTGCACTACAACTACCACACTGTTTCAGTATACACCTGGGTACATCTGAGAAGAAACTTGTTTTGTACCTGTGGAAAATCTCTCCTTTTGTTCCCATTTTTGCAGATTATCACCTGCCAGAAGTCATACTGTAGACTGAAGAAGCTGCTCTGACAGCATGTCTACCCTCGCTTCCCATAGCATCCCATGCAGGACCACCATAACATTTTTTTTCTGTTTCATATTCCAGTCATCCCTTCAGAAATAAAGTGGCAGACTGTGCCAATTTGTTTCACTGTGTTTGCTATCTGCCTAGGGAATGTATGTGCGTGACCGTGGCAGAAAGCTGAAATGGTACCTGGAGTGCAGAGGGGCTGGAAAAATGCCTTCGTTCCAGATTTACCACAGCTATCAGCCAAATGTCACGCAGCCCATCATTGCACTGCTTGGACCTATTTGGTTCAATCTGGTCTCCTGGTTGCTGTGTGCCACACTTGGAAAGGCAAGTGCAGTCCCTACTCTCAAAGAATCATAGAATCATGGAATGGTTTGGGTTGAAAGGGAGCTTAAAGCTCATCCGGTTTCAACACACTGCCATGGGCAGGGACACCTTCCACTAGAACAGGTTGCTTCAAACCCCGTCCAAACTGGCCAGGGATGGGGCAGCCACAGTTTCTCTGTGCTAGTCCCTAACCACCCTCACAGTAAACAATTTCTTCATTCTATCTTGCCTAAATCTACCTTCTAGTTTAAAACCATCATCCCCTGTCCTATCACAACAGCCCCTACTGAAAGTAAATCCCCATCTTTCCTACAAACCCCTTTAAATACGGAAAGATTGCTCCTGAGGTTCTGAAAACTGCCAAGCCTGACCCTCTCAGTAATGAACTCTTTTCCCCAGTCATACAGCATTGACTCATGGGCTTATTGTTACCTATTTATTAATTAGAATTTTTAACCAAGGTAGAAACCTTGAGGCTAATGCAACTGGAGATTTCCTTTTTCCCCCTCATTGTTTCTCTTTCTCCACTAAAACCCATCAATGCTGTAGCTCAAACAGCATCCCTTCAAACAAACCACAGGTGCTCACTGCCCCAGGGGGAGAATGGTGTTGATGCAGGGACCAGCCCATTCCTGAGCTGCCCCTCGGCAGAGATGTCCACCTTCTGCACACCTATTTGAAGGGAGATGCTGAGTCTCAGATGGGAAACCTGGCCCTTTAATGTGAGTTCATCAAAGGCTGGCAGCCAGATTGCATAATCAGTCCGAAATAATTCAGATTCCTTCCTATGAATAACAATTTTAGAAGATTATAGTGATTTCCCATACAAACCAGCCACATTGAATAAGAGACTGCTTTTTTTTTGTTTTGTTTTGTTTTTTTTTTTTAACAAGGTCATTTAAGGCCACCAATTTTACTCACTGGACTTTAGCCAAAGAAATCTACATAAATCTATGTAATTGTAAAAAAGTTACATTAATTTGTACATTATGTGATCCCCCTTAAAAAAAATTCCCAGAGGGCCAAATATGAAAGTGGCATATGAAGGTAGGGCAAGTTAGCCCTGGCTGGCTGGTAAAAGGAAATATGCAGAAGAGGTGCTTAAGCACATGGGGATGAAAGGGACTTGCACCCTAAGTCAGCTTAAGATGATCTGTATTACATCTGGAATATTATTAATTTCTTCCTATGTTTATTTGTTCACAGCAATTGACTGAACTAACACATGACCGAGCAGAGAGTAATATCTACGAGGCTGGGAATGCATCATGCTCTCAAGCTCTGCTGACATTCAGTGCTAAAAAGCTGCTCTTGTCAGCCTTTAGGGTGGTGTTAGTTGCAGAGTGAGATGCTGAAGACAGGCAGCAGCACTCAGGGACCCTCTAACATGAAAACAATAATAAAAGTGACAATGTACAGACACGACTGCAGACTTATTGCCTGTCTGCTGGTAGGGGACAGGAAGAGTGTGGAGGTGAGGGTAAGCAACGGTCCTACCTCATGGGTCTGAACACCATCATAAAAAAAGTGTCATTCCCCATTCTACTGCCTGGGAGATGAAAATCTGTTTATGAAAGGGGAGACCACTTCAGCAGCTATCGTCTGACTTTCCATGGCTTGACAACAGAAGAATCAATCATGGAATCATAGAATCCCAGGTTCTTCTCCTTCAGCCTTTCTAGGATGACTAAGACAAGATGTCCACCCAAATCTTAACAGTGTCCAATGTTGAAGAGTCCACCAGTACCCTGGGGAGATAATACCATGGCTGGTTGTTCTCCTGGTGAAGTTTTTCCTCCTGTGTCCAGTTGGAAATCCCCCCAGAAATAACTTGTGCCTATCACCCCTCATCTAGGAAGTCAAAGGAATTATTTTAAAGGAAGTTTACACCTGTGAATTAAAGAGCATCAAACTCTGGTGTGGATACCCTCCTCCAAAAATAAGCTGGCTTTCATTTGCAGTGTTTCAAGGAAGCTCATGCTTCACTGAAACCACAACTTTATGTCAGACTGAGAGCATCTGCATGGGGTTTTAATGCCCTTTAACTTATGTCCATTAACCTTACTGCTGTCATTAATGTCTCTTTGCTACCTAAGTGTACAACATCTTTCATTCACTTAAAAAAGGAGCAAATCATGTTGCAGTGGGTGGGACCAGCTCCAGGTTAGCAAGTGTGCTGCTGGTATCAGCTCTTGGGGCTGTGTCTGTACCAGGGCTCTGGGATTATGCCAACCTTCTCCTGATATCTCAAAGTCTTCAGCAAAGCCTGTTGGACCTTTAAATCCACAACCCCACAGTGCTCTTAATTTGCTATCAGGAGGCTGGAGCAGCACTGAATGCTAAAAGTGAGCCTGTCACGGTTGTCTTCTGGTATGTTGTTTCCATTTCGCCTTGCCTGTGTTAGGATGCTCAGTCTTATTTGTCTCTTCAGCTGTAACAGTAGCATTCCTCTCTTTTACAACCCTTCTGTTCTTTTATTTTTTTCTTTCTTAATTGCAAGATGTTCTCCAGTCAAAACAATTACAGAAAAGGCATTAGAACACAGAGGACTAAATAACAAAGAAACCACAGAAAGCAATGTGGAATAAAATCTGTCAGTATTGCAAAGCTGAAATAGCGCAAACCAGAATTAGAGATGAGTGAATTATTTACAATAAGTAATTTGTCTTCCTGTCTGCTTGCAAATGAGGAAAAGTTGGATATATCCTCCAACTCATTCAAGAAATCTGAAGAAAACATATTTCTTCATGATTCCCTTATATGAAATACAAAGGTGAAAGAAATTTTCTCTATTGGTCACATAGCATCATGTCTGCTCTTTATAGGGCAAGCATGGAAGCATTCTGACAGCGACAATCTGCATGGCTACGTTTAGAGCCTGAATTCCACCAGATAATGTCCGGGCTCAAATGCTGCAGCCCTGACACAGCACAGAGAGCAGAGGTACTGGGAAGAGCCAACCCACTCACCAGATCATGGTAAATAATATAAATAGTATATCATAGTTTATAATATAAAAGTTCTGTGCAATTCTGGAAAGCACTTAAATCCTTAATTCAAGGCCAAATTGTAACAGGGATTGCAATGCCAACTGAGACAGAAAATATTTTGAAGATCCTTACAGAACTTCCAAATGCAAGAGGACTTTATCAAGCTCCAAATTTTGGGAAGAGAAAGTAGGGCACTGACAGAGAGAGATGAAAACAACCAACAGAATTAAACCTTTTCTCCTAAGCCAGCTGGGATTAAACCACAGACCTACATGCTCCCAGTTATCAACTAAAAGCATCACTTCTTTATTATACAAATTTTGTTGGGAAGATAGCAGCTCTGCTAAGTTCAGTTGCTTTATCTGATTTTAAAAACAATATCACGTTTTTCAGGACTAATGTTTTGCCGGTAATTTTCAAGGAACCTATTTATAAATGAATAAACTGTTTACCACAACACATCAAATTAAGAAGAAGTATATTTAGGAACCGATTTGCACTGCTTTGGTTGTTATCATTATAAATTATTTTGTCAGCCTAACTGCCTAATTGCAAACGGATAAGGATCTCTTAAGGGAGCAAAAGTAAATATTAGAACAACTGAATGATGTGCAGCATCCAAGCATGCTTCCTGGCAAGGACGGAGGCATTTGTGCCAACCTGCTTATGGGTTTTGAAGAGCTTCTGACAACAGAAAGACCCTCATGAATCAAGGTTTTCTTTGGGAAGATCTGAATCTATGTTTGGACGAAGCAGAGCCAGAGCTAACAATGGCATGCTCTCAGTAGAGCACAGGACAAACAGATCACCATGGGGCAGACTGAAGGGTGGCTAAAACAATATTCTGCATTTTCCCCCAAGGTATTATTTTTCCTTCTCCTTCTTCCACGCCCAAGCAGTAACTGCCTGAGTGAAGCTGGAGGCTTTCACAATAACAAGAAATGGGAGAGCCCTTCTCAAGGCTGGAGTTTTACTGACCATAGAAATATTAGCTGTGGAACCATAATTCAGTTGCTCAAAGGAAATGCTGCAGGTCAAAAACATATCTTTTTTTTTTTGTGGAGAGAAACACAAAGAGCTTTTCCAGCTCAACGGGCATTAAACACCCTCTCTGATCTCACTTTGCACAGACCCTATGGTGGCCAAGCTCATGGTCATGGTCCTTCAGTGCTCACTGGACAAAATTACTGTTTGGCATCGTCTTAAACCAAATATAAACTTTTGACCTCATTCATATTAAAAGTCTCATAATTGAAATAAGCTACTATACACAACACAAGCAAAACTCCTGATCCACTCTGACTGAAAACACTGCCCCGGGTAAATCATATGCCAAAGGGAGAGTTTTCAACCAGACAAACCGCATTAACATTAGGTACAATTGTACAGAGCGTTGTAAATAGCTGTCTTCAGTCCCTTTCTACACTGTGTAAAAAAAAAACCCAAAACCAACAAGCCAGCGCAATTTTTTTTCTCTTTTTTTTTTTTTTTTTGGTGATTTAGGAAAATCACTACATTTGTTTCTGTTTCTGTTAACATCTTGAAACTTATTTTTTACTCAGAATCTACTAGTGAAGTATATTATTTGTCATATATTTGTTCAGGGTTTCATAGATTAATAACATCACAGACTGGTTTGTGTTGGAGGGGACCTTAAAGCTGATGCAGTACCAATCCCCTGCCATGGGCAGGGACCCCTTCCACTGGAGCAGCTTGCTCCAAGCCCCTGTGTCCAACCTGGCCTTGAGCACTGCCAGGGATGGGGCAGCCACAGCTTCCCTGGGCACCCTGTGCCAGCGCCTCAGCACCCTCTTAACTACATTTAATCCATAGACATAAAATAAAAATCTAAAAGCTTAAAACGCAATACAAAGGTATTGTGCATTTTTAGAATATATGGACTGTATCAAAACAGCCTTCTCCAAGAGCAGAGGAACAGGCTCAAAAGCTGCACATAAGGAAGTACAAAGAATTGCCAAAATAACCCCAGAATCTGTGGTGGCTGAATTACAGATAGAAACACCAGAATCTGTCAAAGAGCTGGTTCTGCATCAAACGGATGCCTTTGGCTGAGCCAGAGTACAGCCTACTCCTGCAGTGTGGGACAACTGTCCAGAAGCATGATAGATCACATTTTTAATCATTTTTTATGATATCAAGCTTCTAGGCACGCCAGTTATAACTGTTTCCAGGGGTCAGTGAGCTGAACGTTTTCGCTATCATTAAAATCCCTTTGAGATCAGTAAAGTTTGACTTGGAATGTCAATGTTGCTCACATTAGAAAGGATATTGGTACTTTAACCTGGCATGTTTGTTTATGTCCAAAGACATGCAGAAATCATCTTGTCCTGAGGATGGAAAACAAAATCCCAGCATTTAGCCCAGCATCTCCTTCCTCTTGGCTCTGGGAGAGGGGCCGAGCAGCACCTGCTGTCTTCTCCCCATCCCATTCCTCCTGACCTTGCCTTTCTGCTTCCCTAGGCTTTTATCGTTTCTCTCAGAGATACCCAGGAACATATAAGCTCTACTAATCAGTGTCATAGCTCATTAATTTGCTTTATTGGTCTCTGGGTAAACCTCTCTTGCTACACTGTTCAGAAGCTACTGAGCCTTTATCATTAAGAAATACTGCCCAGAGCTCCCACTCTGTGTGTTGCCTGGGTGCATTAAGTGGCTTAATAGTATCTCTAAATTTATCTTAAATAGAAAGGTGGCCAGAACATTCATCACCTTGAACAAGGTTTAATCAAATCCCATAACATAACGAATCTGTCCCACTTTAACACCATAACCTTTGAGACTTTGTATGTACTCAGCAGTGAGGTGCTGGATGTGGACAATACCCTTAGAGTGCAACAGAAAGTATGGTACTATACAAGGTGTATAGCTCATAATTTGTGTGATGCACTTTGAAGTGCACAATTATAATGCTTTCTTGATTATGACACATCTTCCAGCAGTGAATTCAAGGGATATTTTCTAAGATAATGACCCACAAACGGTTTGGGTCTCAGAAATGTGTATAATTACAAGCCAGAATCAGAAGGTATTGATCTATAAGTTTCAGCAAATTTTCTCCCTTTAAAGGTTAAGCTCAGTACTCATTACTATCCCTTCCTATATGTAGCAGATTTAAAGGTTAAAGAGCTCTTTCTCTGAGGTCCTCTCCATACTAATACTTCTAAAGGTTACATACATTGTTTCTAGAGGACACATCTCTAAATAGTGGTGACAGTCATTCTGATTTTACTTTTTTGTTCTTTTAAACTAGTTACTTGGTGTCGATTCCTTTACGAGGAACCCAATCTCAATTTCCAATTCAAAGCTCATCTTTTCATACAGCCACATTCATGTGTATCTGAGAGCTTCAGTCTCCTCAATGTTTTATGAATATTAGCTAATTAAATAAATTAGCTTGCTTTTCACACTTTGCAAATAATTCGTTAAAATCCAGATGACTACCTATTGTTTCCTCACCCTTGCCATGAAGTGTCAGACAGAAATATCACAGGGCAGCCTTGTGCACAGGGTTAGCCCAAGCACTTAAACTTACTGGCTGTCATTGCTGCTGAGCTCCTGTGGGTTTTTCCTACTTCTTGATTCCCCATCCCTTCTGGAAGGTGTATTTTGGTGAACGGCACTGAAAGTGCAGTTTGTTTGACACTATAACCAACCAGTTATTTTCTGTTTCTCAGTTTTCCCCCAGAATAACCATTTCATTATGCCCAAGTATCTTACCACTTAGCAATTCTATTAACATTTCAGACTTTGAAAAAGTGTTTCAGGCCTCAGTCCTCCTGTTTGTAAAATGTGATAAGTGCTGGACAGCTGCTGCGCTTTGGGTCCAGAATGAGCTCTGCTCCTGGCCAGACTGTATCTGCAAAATTCAGCATTCAATGCAACTGGAGTTGGAGGATGGATCAGTGTTTCATGAACCTCACACACAGGGCAGTGGAGGAAGAATGGATGGGCTCCCCATCAGTTCCATCAGTTCGATGGGAGACAGCTCTTCTACCCCAGGTCATATCATTGCACATTCTGCTGCTTTCTTAAGCAGTTTTAAACTTCATTAGCAAGATAAAGGAATATTACAGAATAGGTTTGGAAGTGGAATTAGAATTGAAACTAGAAATGGAATTGAAATAAAATTAGAAGTGGAATTAAAATAGAATAGACTAGAAAAGACTAGA
Source organism: Lathamus discolor (assembly GCF_037157495.1). Taxonomy (NCBI): domain Eukaryota; kingdom Metazoa; phylum Chordata; class Aves; order Psittaciformes; family Psittacidae; genus Lathamus; species Lathamus discolor. The sequence continues at coordinate 111,451,362 of NC_088909.1, read as the reverse complement.
ACAGAACAGAATAGGATGGAACAGAATAGAATAGAATAGAATGACAGTATTTTCAGTAGGAAGGGACCTAAACCTATCATCTAGCCCAACTGCCTGACCTCTTCAGTGCTGACCAAAAGTTGAAGCATGCTGTTATGGGCATTGTCCAAATGCCTCTTAAACATTGCTAGGCTTGGGGCATTAACCACCTCTCCAGCAAGCCTGCACCAGTGTTTGACCATCCTCATGGAAAAGAAATGCTTCCTCATGTCTAGTCTAAGCATTACAAATAATGCTCTTTCGGGGGAAAAACACTTTCCACACCAAACAAGTGTTTCACATGTGATAAAAGACACTAAACAGGATATATCACACCTACTTCAAGCAGTCTGTCCAGACTTAAAAGAAACATTCTTTCTTGATATTGCTTTATCATAAAGGGCCCAATCCATCCTTGTCCTCCAGTGAGCCAGCTGCCCTACACAGGGATGATGTACAGCTCAGCAACAATTCCTCTGAAGGTTTAGGATGCATTTATAGCACATTTTAATGCACATTTAGTAGCAGAGCAATTTTAAGCAGCTGAGCTAAATGCAATTTGACAGAATGGTTGATCTGTTCGGCAGTGTTGGAGTATATTGCTTGCTGTCAGTGCAAAGCAGCCTCCAGACCCAGATGCCATGCAATGAAAGAAAAGTACTTTTGCAGCGACAACATCTGGCTCCTGTGTGCCTCACGTCTGTCACAGAGCACCCCAAGGCACATCTCCTCTTGTCTGCATCCTTCTCAACAACAGAAATCAACATGGGGACCAAAATCATAAGGGGAGGAGGAGAAAGTTAATCACATTTTGTTTTGACAGCTTCAAAATGGTGAAAGCTTTGTTCCATGGACTGTCAAAGAGTTTGATGATGACTTTAATTCGGAGACCACTAAGCATTTTCCAGCTGAGTGGCAGACCTAAGTGTGTATGGTGAAAAACTCCTGATGAGGCTTGTTTCCTTTAGGTCCTATCCACAGGTCATAGTGGGTCTAGTCCACAGACTACTAAATATGGGTTAAAGTAAAATATCTCATAGGAAAGTGCCTATGACAGCAGGCAGCCAGATGACTGACTATAAGTGCTTCAATCCTTTGGACAAAATAATTTAGAAGAGACTCAGAGAAACAACAAAAAAATATCAATGTGATTTTAAAAAGTGTAGCTAGCTCCAAAGTACTTGTCTACCCTAAGATACCCTGCAGCGCTCATCATTTTAGGCACTGTTCTTCATTACAAAACATTAAGATGGTTAAACATGATTAAAAGCAGAGTTGGATGACGGGTCCCTGACCACAATCTGCCCTTGTCTGGGCTGATCCCAAAGTCAAGCTCATCCTTACTCCAGTCAGCTGCAATTAAAACCCCAGTACACCGGGCTAGGGCTTGATTTGCTGCTATCGCTGCTCTACTCCCCACCAAGGTCACAGCCTCGCGTTAAACTCTTTCAACACTCCAAAATTCTGGTCCAATCAGCAGAAACACTTTGCAGCCCTGAGGGGTTAAAGTTACCATGAATATGGAGCGTCTCTGGAATATGGGTACCTGTGTATATAAGTAGTATGAAATCAAGTGATTTGTTAGGGGTGGAGTGATACCACTAGCCTACCCTTTCAAAGAGTAAAATACGTTTTCCACAACTGCAGAGATTTTGCTTGGAATAATTGACCACATGAAGCAGAAAGAAGGGGAAAGGTTTACTCAGTGAATGTTAAACAATACAATTACTCATACCAGAAAGAGCTACAGATAGCACTCAGCAAAATATTACATGTGTGGAATTCAAGTCTATGATCCACAGATAGCTTAAGCCACCTTTTCCTCTGTTGAATTTGATACAACCCCCCATATTTTATCGATCTGAACTAAAGAATGAGACAACTCTTGCAGTTTATTTATATATATTTCATAAACATATATATATATTATAAACAGCATGAATTTCGATTTGTGGTATGTTTCTGCGAACATTATGAATCATAATGACTGTGAAGTGTTTTAGGTATAGGTACAAACACACAAACACAAAAGAAACGAGAAATGACCATTTCACATCTTTTGTCTTTCCTCAGGAGATTGTTGCTGGTTATGTTCTCAGAGCCCTAACTATCCTATGAAAAATCTTATCCCAGAAGCAATCCTTATTCATCGAACTGGAACTACATCCCAGGATTAAATTGCTACTTAAATACGACCAAACCAATTCTGCTTCTACAGTTAGTTCTAATTATTTCTTCACTTTTCTCCATATTTTAAAATGAGAAGAAGAAATAAAGTTACACACAGTTTTAATTAAATAAATCTATAGCTATTTCTGCACTTTAGATTTGTTAATTAGCAACTAGTATTTAAAAAATTACAGAAAGTAAAAACCAGCAATACTTAAAGCAAGGAAGTAAAGAAGTAAACAAACACATAAACAGCCACAAACAGTTGCCTTCATGCTGGTTCTTGAAAAGGGGTGGGAGAAGCAAGCTCAAAGGAAGAAACAGATCTCAAATCAAAGACAAAAGGAGCAAACTCCCAGCTTCCTAGCTCATGGCCCCCAGCTAAATCAACAGCTGGGCAGAAGTAGCAGAAACGGTACGCCAGCTCAAAGGAGTCCAGATCTGCCAGATCTTTCCCAAAGTAAGAATACCTTTTTTTTTTGCTTTGTTCCCCCATCTACAGCAAAATGCATGTCTCCTTGTTCTTTCAAACAGGCTAAATTAAAAAAAAACCTCTTTAAAAAGATGCAACTTTCAGTAATAGGTTTAGCTTAGAATCTACTCTTACACATTTTATATTTTCTAAAAGCCTGGTATAATTTTTTTTCCCTTTTTGATCTCTGCTGATCAAAATTTGGCAATTGCCCCATTCTTTCTGCCAGAAGAAGCTGTTGACACAGATAGTTCTTGGTCAAAACTCTATTCACAAATTATACATGTCCTTTTTCTTTAAACAAAGTAGGGTATTTTCAAACCAAAGAAGTAAGAAATAAATCTCTTACTTATTATATCCCATATCTCTAATAAAAAATCCACGCAAGCACCCTTTGCACTTCTGGTATTGAATTGTCTCCTTACTTGTCTCCACCACATCTGTGTTGCATTTTACAGGGAAACGTCTCTTAAGCATTGAACTGTATTTCTGCCATAGTCCTCACCATTATCAATTTTGATCTGATCAAGGTCGCCAGTCACAGAATACCATCAATATTTAGCAATAATCATGATAATAGTAATTCATATCAAGCATCTTCCATTTGCTTGGCCATCTCCGTTATGTTATTAAATTAATAGATCTGCCACCACTGAAGAAAAATAGCACAAAGAGAGAAATCTTATTAAACTAGAAATAAAATTTTAAACAATTCTGGGAACTGCCAGAGCCAGCCTCTGGGCTCTTCTGTGCACCACTTCAATCCAGTTAGCAAACTCAAAGGGTTATTTAGTTATTTGTTTTGATTTAATCAGTTTGTGAATTTTAAGTCTTCAATTAAATTAATTCTGACTGCTGCCAAAAGAAGAAAGGCGAGAACACAGTAAAAAAATGACTGCAGAAATACTATATTCCTAGTTATTGCAGTCTTTTATAAGAGTGGGAGACTGTATAGAGCTCTTTTCAGCATTAGCTTAGTTGTGCCTCAACCACCACCACCACAGAAATTGTACTGCAAAAGAATGGGCAAAGTGTTATTTTGGGAATGGTCTTTCAAGCTAATTCTTCAACTTGAAAAGCCTTTTTATTCCTTAAGACTTAGCAAGTTCAGTTCATTTCTGTGTTTGTTGTTCCAAATTACCTAGATGTAAATATTTAAATTCTATTTAAGCTTATCAAGATTTGCTGGAATTCACTGGGGCTTTCTTGTGTCTGCATTACCTGTAGGATACAGCCCAGAAGAGTCTCAGGTGGTTCCACGTATCCTTTACTCTCTGATAAAGATCCCCATTTCATGCATACACTCCCAGATACACCTTTCTATGCAGTTACTATGTCACACACATAGTACCAGCTTGCCAGCTTAGAAATAGATGCCCTGCAATGCCAGAGGCATCATAGAATCACAGACTGATTTGTGCTGGAAGGGAGCTTAAAGCTCACCCAGATCCAACCCCTGCCATGGGCAGGGACACCTTCCACTGGAGCAGCTTGCTCCAAGCCCCTCTCCAGGTTCCCTGCAGCCCCTTTAGGCACTGGAGCTGCTCTCAGGTCTCCCCTTCAGGAGCCTTCTCTTCTCCAGGCTGCCCCAGCCCAGCTCTCTCAGCCTGGCTCCAGAGCAGAGCTGCTCCAGCCCTCGCAGCATCTCCATGGCCTCCTCTGGCCTCGCTCCAGCAGCTCCCCATTCTTCTTACTTTGAGGGCCCCAGGGATGCTTTGGAAGGTCTCAGATCCATGCAGGTGTGATTTGCAGACTCCCACTGCCCACAGCAACCCTTGCCTCAGTCTACAGGTGATGGAGAAGTCCTCCTGTTAACCACTAGTACAGCTTGCTAGCACTCACATTTGGTCACATAGAGGAGGACTGAGACGTGTTTCTATTGCCTATCCAAAACCACCAGCCCTGCATGGTACGGTTCAGCCAAACACTCTTATTTTCATTTAAATCCTTGTGAAATACAGCTGCAAATTAATAATCCGCAAAGACTTCCAGCATTAAGTACTCTGTGACTGGGAACATACCAAGACCCCTGATGATGGTGGATAGAGGCACAATTTATGCACAGTTCAACCTGTCTTACCCCATCTGTATAAACTATCTCCACCTGTGAGTACCAATAATGCAATAAAACATCTTAGGATAGGAGCATTCACATACCATCCAATGAAGCACTGTACCCTGCAGCTTGTTTTCTATTTTTGTTCTACGTACTTCAAATGTAAATGATCACCACAAAAGGTCACAAAACGTGATCAATTGCTCTCTGACATTTTACCTTGAGAATAAGCAAGAAAAAGTAGACATAAAGGTTTGGAACAAGATGTGCCAAGGCATCAATGCCTTTTGGGCACTATGTGTAAGAGGAATTTAAAAGGAACGGGAGCTGGGTGCATTAAGAAACAAAATAAAAAAATAACCAGAATATATGTTTGATGTCACGAAAACGAACAGTGTAAGAGAAAGACCAAATTGACAGGTATTCGGTGTTCCCATCAAATCAAAGATAGATAAATGCTCCCTAAACAGCAGTTTATCCTCGTCAGTGAGCCTGGGGCTCCTACTCCTTGGTAGCTGTGCAAATGGATGCCTCCAATGATCATGTCCAAAGGGACACCCTGACAAGACACAACTGGTTTCATGCTTTAAAGTGTGAGCTCTTCCATGTTCCAAATGAAACACTGAACTTAGCTATGGAAGAAAAGCTTAATCAGTTCCAGTAAATGGAAGGAACGAATAAAAAGAAAAGGAATAATCTCAAACACTTTTGAAAATACATTAAGACACAGCACTCAACAAGTAGTAAGCATAATTAGCACCTATTATGTACAATACTATATTATGAAATAACATCAACCCAATTAATTTGTGATATGGAAATGTTGGACTTTTTAATGGAGGAAAGTAATGGACTTAAAGAAATACACCTTTCAGAAAACAGATGTATTTGTTGGAATAAGCAAGACGTCTAATAACAGACCTACTTGCATGTGGTGCTTATAAACTCTCAATAAAATATTTCTCTCCCACACCACCTCTTCCCAAGAATCAGCTCTGCTTCTCATTATTCCCCTAGATTGCTCCATTTAATCAAAGCACAGCTACGTTTAATGCAGGTGTTACTCTGCAATCAGAGAACAGTTTCTGCTGTTCACCTAAGTTTAATTGACAGCGCTGTTGCCAAAGCCTCTCTGGAAAAATCACTGCTCCTCTCTGAAACTGGGTGTTTCAGTTCTTGTTTTAACAACATCTAATAGGCAAGTCAGGGGAACATTCTGTGAGGGCCAGGTTGGCTTTCGTTGTATATGAAAAAGCTACACAAAGCAGGAACACATCCACAAACACCCGTGATCATGGGCCATGAGGTGCTGAGCACATGGCAAGACTTACCCTGGAGTTCACCACTTCCAAGGAGATGTTCTGAGGCATCGCACTGGGCACTGAAAGCGAAGAAAAGCACAAAGAAATGGGAAATATTATCATTAGTATCTAAGTCAGGTTACATAGAGTATTTCTCTTGGGGGAAAGAAAAGAGTGCAGCTTTTACACCTAGTTTATAATCTGGTCATAACCATGCAGCTAATCCACGTGGCACTTCAGAGGTCCCCTAGGGAGAGGAAAAACAAATGCATCTGTTCATTTTTTCCTGTTTTTGATAGACCTGTTTGTAAGCCCTTTAAGCAGCCAGTCAGAAGGCTCCCTGCAGTGAAGCCAACTACTTGAACTCAGTTATTTGTAACAAACTTGGTCAGAAATAAATATGAACATGCTGCAATTTCTCTGGCTTCTGTGTATTAAAGTGCGTTTCAGAGCGTATATTATATACAGATGGAGCAGGATATTTCTTTCTCAATGCACCTCTTTTTACAAGGATGCCTAAGAGAGAAAGATAAAAGAAACATACATAATAATATACATACATACATACATAATCTAATCCATACTGGCTGTTAAACAACTAATCATAGAATCATAGAATCAAGTAGGTCAGAGAAGATGTTTAGGATCATAAAGTCCAACTAATTTCATTATATTCATTCTTTAAGTCTTAAATGGGGTTAATAGCTACACAAAATATGGTCTTACAAAGGTGCTTCATGAGACATTAATGAGAGGGTTTGGCACCTGTAGCCTTACATAAAACAAGTGCTTCTGACACAAGGGGTTTATTTTCCATCTTAGAACTTCCTTTCATTTCATGCTCTCTTTAACTACATTTATAGGAAAGAGTAGTGCAGTGCAAATCCATTTATCCTATCCTGGCGAAGGATAGGGCTCTCACCACCAAGGCACAGTGAATTCTCTGCATGGTTGGACAGACCATTATCACCTAAATATTTCCTGACACGTTTCTGCCTGTTTTCCACTCCATATCTGTATATTTGTTTCTGATATGCTTGTGTAACAATGGCTCAAATTCCTCCAGCTGATGGCATATATTAATTCAACCATTAAGGAGCAAAGAGCTTTAAAAATAAATTCATAGCTGGTGATGCATCAACTGCCTGACGTGAACCTCAAGTTTTATTTTCCTTTCAGACAAATAATACCTGCTTGCTAACCTGTGCTACTGAAGACCTGAAAAGCAGATAGGCAGTTTATTCTCAGAGGAGGGTGGTCCTAGATTTGGAAAGAAAGAGCTGAAAAATCATCATGGTGGGTGAGCTACCCAATTTAAGAATAGTTTGCATTCCTATATACTACAGTATATTATTTTTTCAGTGTATAAGTAGGAATATATCAAGTCAAAGAGTTGTTTAACGTATATGATATTAACAAGAACTCCAGGGCAAAATCATCCTCGGTGAAGTTGTCCACACATATGGATTGGTTCAGCAAAGATCTACAGGAATGATCTGAGACCTAGAACAACTTTGAGATCAAATAAATTAATTTTATTTAAATAACTGTAGTGTTAAGAAGTGCTCGGATTGTTATCTGTTGCTATCTGAAGGAGGAAGGACTTCTGGCTGTGAAAGAATAATTTAGTAGGCAAAGAGTTAGGAGCTGGAATCCATCTCACTAGAAATCAGGCGTACTTTCCTTTTCACCTTCTTCATCTTCACTGAAAATTGCTGTCTACGTTGTGGGACATATATCACCAAGCAAAATGTAGCCATAAGTTTTCTGTAAATCACTTACTCTGGCCAAAACTGCCACCAGAATGAATTGGTGACATTTGATGTACTGTATAGAGATGGACATGGGGCGGTTACTGTCTATGTTGTCTCTTTATATTTCTTCTGTGTATACTCTAAATTGTCCATGTAAGCTGCCAGCTGTGGCAGGTGGAGATGATCAGTGCAGACTGGCTTAACATCAGCACTCTGGAAGAGGCAGGCTGCATCTATAGCTAGGAATCACCCCTAGCCAAAACACCTCTGAATCTCCAAATAGTTTAATGGGCACTAATATGACAATAAACACTCCTGTGAAGTTATTAAAGGAAAGGAAATGACTGCAGCAAGTCAGATAGACGCTAATTCCCTCAGATTATTTTCAGCTCCTCTGCTGAACTCTGCCCGGTCACATCCAAGTTCAATAAACAAATCCCCGAAGTATATCCTCAATGTAGCCTCCTCAATGCATGCTGCTGTTTAAGATTTAAGTCAGACAGAGATAAGTCATTCGTCAGTGCTAATAAGAAAATTGTATTTTAAATAAAGGCTACAAAAGAGCAGAAGTAACAACAGCTAACACCAGGAGGGACCTGCTGGCATATTAATACCCTGTCCCTCATGAAGGCTCCATGGAAAAAGAAACTCTTCCTCAGCTCAGGGATCCCAAGTCACAGAGACTGGCTGCTGGAAAAGGTGAAAGGTAACAAAAACCTATAGCCTGAGTCCGTTCGGAGCTCCTGCAACCCAGCGCTCTGGACCATTTTGCTTATCCTGCCTTGCCTGATTTGAAGGTAGGTATGTAAAGAATATACAAAACCAACTTGACATCATGCACTTTGACCACGCAGACCTCTCCATCACAGCAGATGGCCCAGGCTGGCGCACGCAAGCATACCTGGCTGCAGGACCTGAGTGCCTGTCTCAGCTCTGCCCTGCCCTCCCAGGGCTCTGCACGCAAAGCTTCCCTGTTCAGTCGCTTTTGTATCTCTCCAGATTAGCAGCTTTAGAAATGATGGCTTCTCTAGTGCAGCAGCTCTTTATTTGTTTCCATACTGCCCATGACAGCGCAAAGTTGATCTGAGGCATTGCTGCTGCAACAGTACCGGCGCAGAAAACAGTACATGAAACACTTCACCTCTCATAACACAGAGGAGATGCCACTGACCACACTCCCCTCATCTGGAAAAATATCAGATGGAAAACTGCCCCTGTGATGTACTTGGAATAAGAAAATCGAGATATTTTTGGACATTTCTGAATTAGCTGGATCTGATGAACACTGGTATCTCCCAGAAAAGCCTATTTTCACTGGAGGATATTTGCCCTTGTTTATGAGCAAGGCAGAATTTCTTAGAGTCCCAGATTCTCAAATGCGATTCTTCTCTCCCCTTACTCATGGGCCACAAAGGCTCATCGCAACATTTAGCCATTTTCACCTTAAAGCTTTCCTTCACATTACTGACCAAAATTTTATTGCCACTGCACATTATTCCCCTACCAGAAAAACTTCTCTTCAGTTATTCTTTTTTATATTTTCCTACTACTTGTTTGTCTTTCCATTACTTTGATGATTTCTCTTCGATGAACGCTTGTCACATTTCCCAATTTTGTCGCATACATGAACATAACTGATGCACCCTTCATCTTCAATCAAAACAAGAAATAAGCCCAGACCTGACCCAGCATCGAACTCGATCACAGCAATACTGAATGTCTTTATTCCTTGCTCAGTGTTTAGTCAAGGAGATGTTTTGAATTACCAAATCAGAGACCCAGATTTAATATCCTGGGTTGTTATTGCATAACAATCAAGAGAGCTCCCCGGCAAACCCAGTGCCTGTAAGATTACAATTACTTCCTCCAGCTTTATATCTTGATCAAATAAAGAAATTGGATGCGCCTGGTAAAATTTGTTTTTTGTTTATTATTCACAGTTTAATTATACCATTAGAAATTAGATAAGAACTCATTTTACCTAGTGCTAGCTGTGCAACAAAAAATGAACAGAGACAGACACATCCAGGCTCTGTGTCTCAGCATGGGGTGACTCAGTGGTAGAAGAAGCTTTGAATATGCTTGAAGGAGTCTTGCTGCCTACCTTGCACCAGGTGTCTAAAGGGAGGGAAGGTAAACCTCACTGCTGGATACTTACTCATGGGAAGAAGGATCATACGGCAAGGCGCTCGGATTTGTTGTGTTTGCTTTTTCTTTTTTCATAAAATCCCGGACTGGTTCATGTTGGAAGGGACCTCAGAGCTCTTCCATCTCTAACCCTCTGCCACGGGCAGGGACCCCTTCCACTAGAGCAGCTTGCTCCAACCCCCTCTCCAGGTTCCCTGCAGCCCCTTTAGGCACTGGAGCTGCTCTCAGGTCTCCCCTTCAGGAGCCTTCTCTTGTCCAGGCTGCCCCAGCCCAGCTCTCTCAGCCTGGCTCCAGAGCAGAGCTGCTCCAGCCCTCGCAGCATCTCCATGGCCTCCTCTGGCCTCGCTCCAGCAGCTCCACGTCCCTCTTGTGCTGCTGCCCCAGAGCTGGATCAGGGCTGCAGGGGGGGTCTCCCCAGAGCCCAGCAGAGGGGCAGGATCCCCTCCCTGAGCTGCTGCTCACGCTCTGGGGGTGCAGCCCAGCACACGGAGGGGGTTCTGGGCTCAAGCGCTCACTGAATCCGGGTCATGGGGAGCTTCTCACTGACCAACAGCCCAAGTCCTTCTGGCAGCTGCTCTCAATTTCTGCCTGGTGAATAATGACTGACACAAGTGCTCCAGGTAACAGAGTGTTGCTGGTGCAGGCACAAACTCCATCCACCAAAAAATAATGGGTTGCATCAGGAAACTCCTGTGTAATTCTTGCAGGGGAAGAGGAATAGGAGAGATACAGCCTGGTACTTCTTCTGAACAAATAAGGTGAAACTGGATAATTTGGAGGGAATTCACTATCTCAGGAGACCTGGCTAATGGAGTGCTACAATACGGGACTCGGTTCCCAAAAAGGGTCACAGCCATGACACCATTCACCTCCGGCATATCTATGCTTGTAGGTCTGAGCACTGGGTTCTGTTCATGCTCCCATAAGCATCCTCACAACCTCCTTTTCCTCACCCTTCCTTCAACTCCGATGCAACCACAGTGATCACCATCTAAAAAAACTTCATGGGCCATCTCTTTTGTCAACAAGAACGTCAATCTTCAAATTTTACCTAACCCCCTCCCCAACATTCGTATTATAATTATGGACATAAATTATATTTAGATCAAATACTCACGAAGCATGAAATAATACTGTCTGCCAATTGCTGGGATTAAATGCATTTTGATAAATTCATAAGCATGATAGCTCAAAGCATTTCTGAAATGGCACACAGCTTGGCCAAATATTATCTGAGCTGTATTTTAAACTGAAAATTAAGCCTTAGAGAAACAGTATGTTCCTTGATCTGGTGCATGCTGCCTGGGATCTGTAACCTGCACCTGGAGATGCTACACGAAACTCCTTTGATTGGAGGGCATTTCTCAGACTACAGATTACATCCCAGAGCTTCATGCGACATTTTTTGCCTACAAATGTACAGGAAGTAATAGTACAGGCTTTCTTTTTTTTTTTCTTAATACAACTATACATCCTATTGTACGCTATACCGCAAAGGCTTGGTGTGGAAAGAATAACCAGCTTAAGCATGCTCTCGTGAGGAAGACAGACTTAGAAACGATGCTTTCGTTTTCCCAAGGGGAAAGGAAAGGCAGACTGATCTTTGGACTCTTCTCCCATTTTTGACATTTACTGCTGCTCCAAACCAGCTTCAGAAGAGCAGCACAGGGGCATCCCAGCTCCTTGCCCAGGGGCTCCCCTCTGGGTTTGCCTGCCGAGGCAAAAACGAGCTGCCAGAGACTACATGGACTGTGATGCGAAGACAGCATGAAGCAAGGACCAAAGGGAGCCAGCTGTGACAGGCAAGGTGCTCCATGTTATGGTGTTGTCCCTCCAGCAGTGGTGCTTGCTGCCTGATGATGTTGCTAAATCTAAGTTTAGGCGGAGGATGGGTTGCAATCTAAATAGCATAGCAGGGCAGCCTGGGGAGCTGCTCTCCTCCACGGGGAGGGTGGTAGCAGGGATGCAGGAATAAACCTGCCCAAATCCACATGTGTGGATTGTACAGGCAACTACAGACTTTTCCTTTAATCCTTCCTTTACCTCCCACCTATAAAATAGGACATATGGAGTGTCTTTCCCCCTGCTCTATGTAGGCTGTTAGCTCACGGGGGCAGGAGTTATTTCTTGCTGTTTTATCGTGGATCCTTCTAGCAGAAGTTGAACCTTAATCCTAGGGAAGGTCTACATGGTGCCGTAAAAGAGGAAACTGCAGAAAGTTTTAGTGCTGTGGACTTGCTTTCTCCATTCTCTCCTTTCTTCCCTGGGACAACTAGAACCCCTACCACCTTCACCCAGGCTTGGCCAATGCCAGGCTTTTGCTCTGGCTTTTTTGCTGTTCTTCTTCATGCAAGAGACCAAAGTGCTTTCAGGCAGACCCAGAATAGTGAGGGTGAAAAAAACATCGTAGAATCCCAGACTGGTTTGTGTTGGAAGGGACCTTAAAGCTCATCCAGCTCCAACCCCTGCCGCGGGCAGGGACCCCTTCCACTGGAGCAGCTTGCTCCAAGCCCCTGTGTCCAACCTGGCCTTGAGCACTGCCAGGGATGGGGCAGCCACAGCTTCTCTGGGCACCCTGTGCCAGCGCCTCAGCACCCTCACAGGGAAGAGCTTCTGCCTAAGAGCTCAGCTCAGTCTCCCCTCTGGCAGGTTCAAGCCATTCCCCTTGGCCTGGCCCTACAGGCCCTTGTAAAAGAAAAGAGAAAGGATTTTCTCTTCTACTTGCTCCAAAACAGGGGAACACTGGGAAGTTGCAACCAAATGACTTCTCTGCAGAGCAGGCTTCTGCTTAAACACAGAGTAAAATAAATACCATCTCTTTCCAGATTCCTGAAACAAGGGCACCTACGCACATTACCATTTTCTGGACTAGTCTCATGCAAACCTTCTCGTTAGCACTGATTTTTGTTCACAGACAGGTAAAGTGTTTTAAACACTTGTGGAAGATAATTTTCAGACTCATGAATAAGAATCTTTCCCTTTCTCATTTATGGTGGTGACATTTAAAACCAAAGTGGAGCACAGGGCTGCAGTTTTACACTTCACAGTGTGAATTAAATCTACATACATTATGCAAAATATTCATTTTCACTTGTTTTCCTTTTGTTTTTATAATTATAAGTGTGAAGTAATTTATTCTGCCAAGATCCAGCCTCTATTACAAGGGAAAACTGAATTTGCTGGGTAGACATAAGTAGCATTTGAAAAAAATATTGCAGAGGTGTCAAACGTACAATAACAGTGCCAGCCGAGGTGTGGGTCATGGAGATGAATCCCATTGAAGATACAGCCCAGGACAACACAGATTAAAACAGGACTGAGGTTCTCCAGCTCCCTCAGTATCTGTACAGCTTCTGCTAACCCTGCCCAGAAAGAGGTATTGTTAGTTGATCAGATGTACCATTCAGAAGCAACTGGGTTACCAGACAGAAAATTGTCATTCTCAACCTTGTACAAATTTTCAGCTTTTCAACTTTTTTGGTAGACTAACAAGGGAGAGTTCTCAAATTTCTAACAAAATTAGATAAATATTTGCAAATATAAAGGATAAATCTCAGTCACCCTGGTTCTTCATCCAGTTTGGTTTTTTTTCCCTCTGTCATAGAATGGAGGATGTCTTTAATGTACAAGGCCAGGTTAGACAGGACTTTGAACAACCTGGTTTAGTGAGAAGTGTCTCTGCCTGCGGCAGTGGGTTGGAACTGTATGAGCTTTAGGGTCCCTTCCAACACAAACCAGACTGGGATTCTATGATTCTGTGATTAACAGTGACATTTTTTATGTGACTGAGGTGCACACCAGGCTCTGTTTCTGGATGCGCTCACTAGCACAGGTTACCTGCTGCACTTCTGATAACAGAAAAGCCCAGTAAGCTCAACATACCTAGCTGAAGCCTGCAGCAGTGTGTTTCTTGCCTACTCCCTGATTTTATACTCTCATTTAAAAGTAAACATTTTTCTCCCCATGAAAATGACCTTAAATTAGTGATCCAAACCCAGGACAGAGACACCCAAAATCCAAACCTTGCTTTATAAGTATGTATGAATTTAACTTGCTTGAATTTTTATCAGAAGGAAAATGGGTTGTTTACAAACCTCACTTTAAAAGCTTACTGCCCACCTCATGTCACCTTTAAAGAAAGCGTTGTTATGGAAAAATCCCCTCTGGCTGTGGAGCTCTGTCAGGAGCTGGCATATCCCTGAAGCCTCTGGAGCCTGTCTCTGGTCTAGCTTCTGCCTTATGACCTCCAATCAACCCTTCTGAAAGAATTTTCTCTCCATTTGTATAGTTTTTATACTTATGTAGCTGAAGTGACTCCAATGAAGTTATTCCCATTTTAGCCAGGTGTGGGGTTCAGGCTCAGTGACTTCAAGAGGAGTCAGGCATGATAGCAAACATAACTAAGTGCTTCTGACTGCAAGGTACAAGTCAGTTTATCTCCTGGAGCCTGCAAGCCACAGGAACACAGCACGAGCTCGGGAAGGATGCTTGTGCAGCCAATGTGACGAGCAGAGATTGAAGCTCTGGCACATTTGCTGCCGTTGTGTTTAAAGCACAAGGAAAACTCAGGCAGTTGGCTCTTCAGATACAGCTGTAGTAAAACAGCATCTGTTGAAATGCTCAAAGGCTACAACTGTGCCTAGGTTAAAGAGAAAATAGAGAAGGACACCATCCTTATCACTAGACATAGAAATAATGAAATGAACCAATTATCCTTGGAGATGAACACCAGCTCAGAGGGTACCACTCCAGGAACCTCCTATCTATGTCCTTCACATTCAATAACCTCCTTGCTTCACTGCTTCTTCTTCCAAGATATGGTGGCAGAAGAAGTCTGATAATTGCAACCAACAGACACAACCTGCCCCTTCTATCCCCACTCACCATCCGAAAGCGTGGTGACCGTCACATCCTCAGTGGAGACTCCGGGGCCGTAGCGGTTGTAGGCGAGGAAGCGTAGGGTGTACTCGGTGAACTTCTTCAGCCCCTCCAGCCGGTATGAGAGCCCATCCACTTCCACGTGCTAGCACACAGAGACAATAAACCAAGGGGAAACGTGTCAGCCAGCACTATGGCCATGCCAGGGGATGAGAGGATTAGAGGCGAGCTTTTCACTCTTTGACAAGTACAGTGAAATCCTTATTTAAGTGGATATAAAAGGCAATTTGTAACAGAGTCTCGTTACGGCTCAGTTCTCGGCACTCATCCGCAGTCCTGCCCACAGCTTTTGCATGGAGGAGATTTTTGCACCTAATTGTGTTTAGTTACATAGGGTGCAGGAGAAAAGTTTCTTTTTTTCTAGTTAAGCCCGTTGTTGTTACCCCACGGGTACATGACAGGGAAAGAGGAAAATAAACACAAAGAGTCAAATGGGAATTTTGGAGCAAAGGAGGAAGTAAAATAAAGCAAGCACAGAAAAAGTGGGGATGGTATAGAAGTTCCCATAGGAATACTGAAGTGTGTGCCACAAGACTGCTGATGCCTGTGATTATCATGTACTATCAGGCCAGAAAAAAGACATCTCCACTTTCTTCCCTGCTGCACTTTTTGCTAACAGCCTTTTAAGGCCATACTCTACCCATCATCTCCACTGTTACTCATCCACAGCAGCTCATCTCCACTGCTACTGCTGCATTCCTATCAAAAACTGGTTATTAAATGGCCAGTGGGAAGTGTCTGAGCAGTTTCTCAGAAAGCCAGAGTGCTTCTTTGCCCCTCAAAAGCATGCGCGCATGGCAGAGTTAAGAGTGCAATTAAGTGCACAACATCAACAGCAATTTTTACTGTAAGCATCTGCCAATCTGGAGAGAAAACACATGATTTCTAGCCTGGATTCATATTATTTTACCCTCCTACTACAAAGAAGTTACAAGCAGCAACTAAAAATCTATATTCTACAAAGACCACACGTACAAACTGCCATCAATGCAGTGATGGTTCTGCACAATGTAAGGGGGAGTCTAAGGGGTCTTTAGATGCTCTTCAGCATTATTCTGAAATTTCAGTGTAAAACTGAGGGATGGTTGATATATGACAGGGTGCCTCTTCTACCTTCTGAACCCATTTTATACTGGTGGACATTTTCATTTTGCTTGATTTGCCCTTTTATAGAATCGTAGAATCATAGAATAGTTAGGGTTGGAAAGGACCTCAAGATCATCCAGTTCCAACCCCCCTGCCATGGACAGGGACACCTCACACTAAAACAGGGACACCTCACCTCATCACTGCTCCGTGCAAAGTTTACCGTGGAGGATTTATCTGTAAAACCTCTTGCTCTGAGCCTTTCTAAGACCTGCAGATGCCAACACCAAACGTCTCCTTTTCACAAATATCTCCTCTTCCTTTTCACAGCGGGAGAAGAACCACTCTGGTCATTGCTCACCTGTTCTCTCCCAGTCGCTGTCTCTGTACAGAAGAGTCTGTAGCCTTGGACGGGGCCATTGGCATAGGCAGGAGGATCCCAGGAGACGAGAATCGAGGTCGGTGAGGTAGACACAGCCCGCAGGTTTTCCACCGGCCCAGGAACTTGCACTGCACAGAAAGGAAAGGACAGTGTGAAAGCCCCACTCCTGCATCACCCACCACTGCAACCGGACCCCCATGCGTGGCACAAGCCAGCCCGGGATACGCCTCCAGGGGTGCCCACAACAGCAAAGCTTCAGCCCCTCAGAAAGTCCAGACAGAACACAAAAGGGACCCATGGAAAACCCATGGAAAAACCCACGGAAAACACTCTCCAAAGAGACTTGTTTCAGATTCAGCAGCATGAACACATCAAATCGACTCTGTGAAACACTGAAAAAGGCTTGTTCCATCTATGCTACAACTCGGTGCCTTTGGCTCAGAGGATGAACTTCATCTTTAAATTGAATTTCTGGGAACTAATTGGCACAGATATCTAAAACACTCAATAGATGCATCTATTTTATGGTAGTGGGAAACCAGAAACTTGCAAACCTGATCATCCAAGACCAGCTGTAGCAAAGAACTGCCATTAGGAAAACTCACAGGCAGACACCAACACACTACAATCATCTCATAAACACACCAGCTGAGAGCTTAAAGTGCCTTTCTGGTTAGCTATGTGTGTTTCCGTCCCAGCTCTGTATGTACCAGCTTGGTGCTATTAAATTATAAATTGATCTGGTGCACCGCAGCAGGGTTTGGTTTCTTTTAGAAAGCAATTGTCTTCAAGATCCCTCTGTTAGCTTTTACTTAGCATATTTGCTCATGTTGTGCACATGAAGCTGTTTGTGCTATCTGTTTAAACTTCTTTATGCGTTGCTCACTCTATTTTAGCTGCCTGAGCGCTCACAGATGATGGCTGAGATGAAGCGTTAAGTGCAGTCTCCTTGGCATGCTCTAACGAGCAAGGTTGCTCACAAAGGCTGGGCTCTAAGCTGGTATCACCACATCTAGCAGGGGCATGAAATTGCTCCTGCAAGGCCCCAGAAACCTGATAGAACGATAGATTTGGTCAGAAGACATCCTAGAGCTCTACCTATCAAGCCCTGATGACTGGGCTGATCTTGAAGCTGACCTGCTTTGCTTAGGGGCTGGACCAGAGACCTCTCATCATCTGCAACCTCTAACTTGCCCTCAAAAGTTTGGCCTCACTAGCCAAAATCTTCAACATTAATATGTAATCCCAGTTCTGCTCTTAAATAATATTCTGGTGTTCGCAAGTTGCCCAGCACTTACAGAAACTGCAGGGCTGTAACAAGCTCATCTTACAAACCAGATAACATCAATAGAAGTGCTAAAATATCCCATCCTTGAAACTGTTACCTGGTTTGATTAGTTCTGAAAACAGAGAAGCTTGCAGTAGTTTCAGCCTTCAGTAGAGATCATTTGAAATGTAAAATTTAGATCGGCCTTGACACTAAGTCATGCTGCTGGGTGAATAAGCGCTTAACTCCTCCTCAAATGAGAACACAAACCAAACACAGAATCACGGAATAGCAGCACGGGTTGGGTTGGAAGGGACCTTAAAGCTCATCCGGTTCAAACCCCCTGCCATGGGCAAGGACATCTTCCACTAGAGGAGGTTGCTCCAAGCCCTGTCCAACCTGGCCTTGAACACTGCCAGGGATGGGGCATTTCCATTATTTATTATTATGAAATAAATCCTTTATTTGGTTTATTTGGTAAAAGAATCCCTGATAAGTGCTAAGGGAGCTCTCCTAGGTCACTTATTGTTATAACAGTCACAGAATTGCTAGGGTGGGAAGTGACATCTGGAGACCATGTAGTCCAAATCCCCTGCCAACGACTGTGTCTTAAAATGCACTAATTTCAGCCTGGATGCAAATTATCACACATCAGCCACATCACACTTTTGGATGTCAGCTTGAACCATTTACAAAAACAAAAGAGCTAAAAAAGCTTAATAAACTCCTGTAACTACCAGCATTATTTCCCCAGAAAATCACTCCCTGCATGTCTCTGAGGGACCTAAACCCCATGACACCTGATTTGGAGATACGGCTATCTATAGCTAGTCTGTGCTTCCATCTTGAGCTTGAGCAAAACTGGAAGAGAAAAAATGAATAACTGTGGCAAATTTAAAAGTCAAGCAGAAAAATCTTCATCACCAAATATACCTTTTCACTTCCCATAAGGAGCGTCCTGTGGCAAAAAACAAACTCACCAGCTGTTGCATGCATGGCAGATAACAGAATTACAGCTCCTAGAGCAGGCTTTCTGCACAGTTACATCCCCGTTACCAGGCAGTTTCACACTAACAGCTCTTTATTTTAAACTGTGTGTATGGTGAGCAGCAACAGCAGACCCTGCTCTCCTTGGATCCAACCCTGTCCCACAGAATATGGGTTGCAAGGCTGAGCATTGGAGAACAGTGCCCAGACATGGTGTCAGCAGCACACAGATACCATTTGATCACAAGTAATTTCAGCTTTAGATGCAGCGTAGATACATTTAATTTATTTTTCTTTCCTTCACCCAGTTTCCCTTTTCATTCTATTTCAGTATTTCTGACAGGCACTCTAATGTGCTTAAGGTCTCAGTATTTTCAGCACACACAAAGCATTTAATAATCTCTCCTGATCCCTTCTGTCAAATAATAATCTCCTGAAAATTGGCATTAAGTTTTAAATCTTTTCCTAAATTTTTCTTTTCCTAAATAGCACGCAGGCCCTAGAACTGCTTTACATTCCATTAAAACAAGACGTTAAATCATGTTTCTTCTAAAGTCAGTCTTTTGCGACTAACAGCATCCTTTCTCTAAGAAAAAAGGGTAAAGGAAAGAGGGCAGGCAGATGACTGATGCTTTTTCTCTTACTGGGGGCTCCACGTAATGCTTCAATATATTCAAAGTCACCCTTCCCTCTGAGAATGCCCTTCCACTCCCACAAAGGATTGGTTTGGCACTTCAGACTGTTGCTGAAATAGGAGCTACAACAATTGCTTGCAAAGAGTTCGATGCTGCTCTCACAACTGCCAAGTCTGGGGTTATTTGGTGAAATCTCTCCTATTCAAAAGCAGTAAAAGTGATCGGGTCCAAAGCCAGAAACGGTCAAATGCTTTGGTTTTCTTGAATCCAACACTGGTTTTAGAAATACACATGAACTTCTTTTCTGCTGTTGCTAATGTTAGCTGTCAGTGTGGCTGATCTTGTGTTAGGGTGTGTAGCTGTATTCACACTGTGCTGTAAGAATATGCCTCACACTGCCCCAAAAGCCAATGTTCCTGGGGCTCAGAGATGATACTTACCATAGGCACCAGATATATACCTTGATTTTAGGTATAGACTATTGCAGAAATGACTACTTGTGTTCCTAACATACTCGTTGCTGAATGGCACTGTTGCTTCCAATCTAAGCTGGCCCAAGCCAAGAGGGCTGTCCGCTATGGTAATGTTATGTCTTGCTTTTAATCTTCCAGCAGTTCACAAATCCAACAGACCTTGGGCTATTTCGGAGCTCATCTGCCAGCAGTCCATATGATACCAAAGAGGTCATGTGCAGCTGGCAATAGGTGAAGTGCCTCCAGACAACATCCACAACTCATTCCCTCTCTCCGTCTTACAGAGCAGTGCTGCACATAGAATCATAAAATCACAGAATGTTTTTGGTTGGAAGGGAGCTTAAAGCTCATCCAGTCCCAACGCCTGCCACGGGCAGGGACGCCTTCCACTGGAGCAGCTTGCTCCAAGCCCCTGTGTCCAACCTGGCCTTGAGCACTGCCAGGGATGGGGCAGCCACAGCTTCTCTGGGCACCCTGTGCCAGCGCCTCAGCACCCTCACAGTAAATGTCCTGTGCCGGCTGCTGATGCACCACAGACACAGGGCAAGCTGGGAGCCTCCTGTGGGAGAAGTGGCATTTGGATTCATACCTCCGGCGTGCGAGTTGAGGCAATGCAGCTTTGATTTTGGGGTCAGCAGACCCAGAGGAACTCAGAAGGGGGAGTCCACATCTTGAAGAAGGCAATAGCTGCTGGGAAGACCTCGCCGCTTGTAGGGTATGAGGCCTTTAACACCTCTAGAAATCCCACACGTTTGATGTAGTGTAGGAGCAGAGAGGATGGGCATCTCTGTATGCCAGTAAAAGCATCTCCTCATTGAGAGACTCTGGTGTTGACCCTGCTCACTTTCAGTTGCTTAAAAACAGACGTCCACAAAATCAACTGCTCTTTAAAAGCTGCAGGAACACAGTATCTACTCTCATGAGCTTCACTGTTTTCACACAGACATTTCCTCTTTGGTATTGTTTAGTCAAATTTCTGATAATAATAGCTAATAAGACATAAGCAAGACAGAAGTGCCTGAAATAGGAATGTAGGCAACTACGTCAGAAATTGCTTGGCAACTGCCTAAACATGACAAGCATATCTCTCAAATCTGACATCTTTATCAGTTTCTGAAGCTCTGCCTTCTGCACCTCAGGCCACCCGGCCTGTGATGGTGGGAATCTGGCTCATAAAAGCTCCAATGGAGACCAGAGAGAGAAGAACCTGAACTCCTTGATCACAGCTCTGCCACGTAAAGAGGCAGTTACCCCAAACTGCCACATCAAGCTGTACCACAAGATAATGACCTTCTTTCAGAGCTATCGATGGGCTCCAGTCTTGGGCTCTAAGGTGTATTGGTGCTGAATTACGTATTACAGCCTGTGGACAAGAAGGCAGAGTCCTAAAGATGACTTTGAAGTTGTCTTGAAGTTGAATGCCTAAAAATGAGGTGAAAAGGTGACAGTCCTACTTGTTTTCTCTCCTTCTGGTCCCAGGGGTCTTGACTTTTACTGCCCCTAGCCCAAACCAATCTCCCATCTAATGGCCATGGGTCTCCTGGACTAAGTGTGCCGTTCATGCTCTGAATCCTTTCAAGTATAAGAAAACATTAAACTTTCCCAGGAGAGAGGATGTACCAGCACCATGCTTTTATAAGGAAAATAAAGCCACTTATCTCAACCCAATTCTTTTAAAGGAATATGCCTGTTAAACTTGAGTTAGGCTCCCTTGGTCTCCAGCTCTGTCAGGCTAGCCATCTCTATCTGCTAAAAAAAAAAAGCTGCTTTTTAAAACATTTTTCCTGGTGATTCATTCTTCTCTATAATGAAATGCAATGATTAAAATGTTCTTGTTATTACATTTCACTTCGATTAAACAGCTGGTTCTGTGCTGATCTGCACTGAAAACATTTATAACATAAAACATTTATGAAGCCACTTGCAGTTATTGATAATAGAGTGCATGCTTTGATTGTGCCTTTGATTTCTCCCCTCCCTTCTTTCTCTGTAGTTAACAGCTTTAACGATATTTCATTAAAATCTGGTTCAATGCTGCACAGAAAGATGCAGCTCCAGAGAACAGTGTAATTATTAACTCAGAAAAACCTGCTCACCCACACTGGACACGCTCTGAAGACATGAGAGTTATTTGGCAGGACTGCCATGGATGCCTCCAGTGTTATCCAAAAGAGCTGGTGGTGGAGACAGCTTTTGGAAGTAGCTGTCATTTATATTTTCACAGAGTCTTCTGGTTTTCATTAGTTTGCCCTCTAACTCTTCACGTGATGCTCAGCTGTGCACCACAGATGGATGCATGAATCTAGCATTCTTTGGTTTGTTAAGGAATGTGGGATGAGGGATAGTACCACCAAGTGATGTGATGGAGATGGCTCAGATCTGAGCTCTACAGTGAATGGAAAATGCCTCTTTGGGGCTGCCTCTACCAGAGGAGGTTTGGAAATGTGTCCTCTTCCACACTCCTGCTGTGTAGAGGCAGGGGTCTGGGGAGAAAAGGGAGCTCAGGGGACATGTACATCACCACGAATGTACCGGTGATCCAAATCTGGACCAAGAGGCAAGATGGGAGCATGGTGTTACCTTCTTGTCCTGGAATGCAGTGACAGGATGGCAGTGATCAGCAGGTAGAGGCAGGGGATTCTTGCTGTCTACAGAGAGACCCCTCCTGCAGCCCTGATCCAGCTCTGGGGCAGCAGCACAAGAGGGACGTGGAGCTGCTGGAGCGAGGCCAGAGGAGGCCATGGAGATGCTGCGAGGGCTGGAGCAGCTCTGCTCTGGAGCCAGGCTGAGAGAGCTGGGCTGGGGCAGCCTGGACAAGAGAAGGCTCCTGAAGGGGAGACCTGAGAGCAGCTCCAGTGCCTAAAGGGGCTGCAGGGAACCTGGAGAGGGGCTTGGGAATATAAGGGATATAGGGACAGGCCAAGGGGAATGGCTTGAACCTGCCAGAGGGGAGACTGAGCTGAGCTCTTAGGCACAAGCTCCATCCCTGGCAGTGCTCAAGGCCAGGTTGGACACAGGGGCTTGGAGCAAGCTGCTCCAGTGGAAGGGGTCCCTGCCTGTGGCAGGGGTTGGAGCTGGTTGAGCTTTGAGGTCCCTTCCAACCTAAGCCATTCTATTTAGCAATTCTAAACCATTCATGGGACTGGTTCAAAGCCGCACCAGCAGAGGTTTAGACTGCACATGAGGAAGCAGTTCATTATAGAGAGTATGGTTAAAGCCTGGAACAGGCTTCCTGGGGAAGTGTTTGATGCCCCAAGCCTGTCAGTGCTCAAAAGTCATTTGAATAATGCCCTTAACAACATGCTTGCACTTTTTGGTCAGCACTGAAGGGGCCAGGCAGTTGGGCTAGGTGATTGTTGTAGGTTTCTTCCAACTGAAAATATTCTTGCCAAATAAGTCCTTGGCCAGAAAAGTGCAGCAGAAGCTGCTCAACACCTTCACAGGCACTTCATTAATAGAGGAACTTTAAAAAGTGTCTTCATTACTCACATTTTCACTCCCATCCTTGTTTTGCCTGACATTCAAACATTTCTGTATGTATCTCACTGCACACTTCTAGGAGTTGAACCGCTGTAACCAACCTGTCAGCCCTGCTACTATGCTCAGAACATTTAAAACAATTTCCTACTATTATATTTACACCGTGCTGATGGGCTGTGTTTGTGGCAGGTAAGCCACAGGATTGCGGATGGAGGAAGAAGTCTATTGTACTAGTTTGCACTGGGGAGAAGATCTCTCTGAGAATCAAAATTTATTAAGATTTCGTTAATGTCAGTAAGCTGTTTGAGAGCAAATACGGGCTGCAAACATGAACACTAAAATAATACCATCAACAAAGACATATTCCGCAGTCAGTGAGATAAATTCAGCCAGAAAACACGCTTTTGTTACAAAATCCATCTGCTTCTGGGTGTTGAAACATGCCCTGCATTTGTTTGAGGTCTGAAAAATGGAAGGAAAACCTCTCTGAATGGAAGGGCATTTACAAGAACTGGAGGCCCCGCTATGCACTTAGGTGAAATGATAACATCCACAGAACTAAAAAGCAACTCTTATTGACTTCAGCAGGGACAGAAATTCAACCTTTTATTCTGAGAAACAGTGCAGAGAAACACAGGGTACAGCAGTCCTGGCTCTGCTCCGACTTCCAGAGGGAGCTTGGATAAATAATTTAATGCTTTTATGCTTCAATTTCCTTCCCATAAAATGGCATAATAATATATCTCCTACCCATTCTTTATCTTACCTATTTATACTGCAAGATTTCTACAGTAGGAAGAAAGGTCCAGATGAAACAAAGATGAATGCATTTCAGACAGAACTGAAACAGAATTTCAATTCCTATATCCAAAGCTATTTTAGAAACTCTTGGCAGCAGCTTATTTTATAGAACATCTTCCCTTCGACCTTCTTCTCCCGGTGCTGTGTTACTGCAGAGGACCAGAGTGCTTGTGGCTGAGCACCTCATACCCTGCCAGCTCCTGGTGAGACAAGACTGGTGACTGCAGCACCCAGGTTCCTGATGGGAGCTCATCAGATGGTCAAACACCTCCATGGGCTTGTATGTACCACAGATACAACAGATATGAAAGGGGCCAATGGACCTATGTGAATTGTTTAAGTGATTTGTCACTCCCCAGGAATAGTAGGTTGGAGTGCTTCCCTTGCTCAGCTACAGAGGTTTAACAGTCTGCTTCTGTCTCAGGTCTCATCCCTCCCTTAAATTTGTAGAAATCATGGCACAAAAGACCTCAAGCCTAAGTGAGGTCTCCAGACACAGCTGTCCTACAAATAAAACCTGTCTCTTTATGGAGGTAGCCTTGTTTCTGATCAAAAGGTTTCAGAAGAGATTTGTACCACTATTCGATAAGATTTAGTGGCATTGGATCAGCTGGAGGCGTTGAGATGGTCACCTCCCTGTGCCCAAATCAGGCTTGGTGAACTTATTTCATTTCCAGCTCATTACCGGTGCCACAATTGCCATTGTTCTAAGAAAGCTGAAGGGACACAAATGCATCCCAGTAGTCTGCAGGCCAGCAGAGATTTCTGGATGAATCTCAGCAAAATGACACACCAGCGCTCCTGTCCAGAGGGAGATCAGACAGTGCCAATGTTACCTGCCAAATCTAGCTGGTGAAACACTGTCCTGCATCTCACCAGCAGCGAGTGGAAAGGACAACCATGCTGCTCGAGGACTGCGGCATCAAAACACTTCCTTGAGGGATGTAAGGATGGAGAAAATTGATGCTACTGTGAAAGAGCTTCCAACTGTGACATATTTCATACAGGTAGGGTGACATCTTCATCACTGTCAAGTGCCTCTCATAGAATCATAGAATCTCAGAGTGGTTTGGCTTGAAACGGACCTTAAAGCTCACCCAGCTCCAACCCCTGCTACAGGCAGGGACCCCTTCCACTGGAGCAGCTTGCTCCAAGCCCCTGTGTCCAACCTGGCCTTGAGCACTGCCAGGGATGGGGCAGCCACAGCTTCTCTGGGCACCCTGTGCCAGCGCCTCAGCACCCTCACAGGGAAGAGCTTCTGCCTAAGAGCTCAGCTCAGTCTCCCCTCGGGCAGGTTCAAGCCATTCCCCTTGGCCTGTCCCTACAGGCCCTTGTCCCAAGCCCCTCTCCAGGTTTCCTGCAGCCCCTTTAGGCACTGGAGCTGCTCTCAGGTCTCCCCTTCAGGAGCCTTCTCTTGTCCAGGCTGCCCCAGCCCAGCTCTCTCAGCCTGGCTCCAGAGCAGAGCTGCTCCAGCCCTCGCAGCATCTCCATGGCCTCCTCTGGACTCATTCAAGCAGGTTCATACTCACCGACATCCCCAAACTGCCATCTCATCTGTGTGCAGGGTAAACCCTGCCACAGTGAAGGGTGCCGAAGGTGGTCTGTCTGCCCTACACTGCTCCTGGATGAGTGGATCCAGTCACAGCCACTGCGCCTCTGCCTCTGCATCACTCTTTACATCAAGGACCTATCAATATGGAGATTTCATGCAAATAGTGAAATTCCTTTATTTGCATACTTGATTAACATATGTTAATCTTTTTTTTTTCTTTTTTTTTTTTTTTTCAGATAAGAGTGGCTATAATTTTCTGTTCCTTTAAGTCAGTCAAAGCAAAATATTTTGCTCACATAATGGTGCTTTTGCATCTCAGCAAACCTGGACCAGAATTAGACATACTTCCAGCCACTGAAGCTTATTATTTATAAGAGCAATGATTAGGTGGCAAGCACTGACTTCTTCGTATCAACCTCCACCAGAAGCCACGAAAAGGCAGGAGCGTGTGGCACAGGAAAACCTCAGAAATGGAAAATCCCTTTTCTCATTTAGAGCATTTGGAGCATTTTTACTGAAGTAGGTTATTTCTGGTAAACACAGTCTTCACAGACATCAAGACATTTGGAATAAAGGGCGACAATGTTTTCTTAGCAAGAAAAATGAAGCAAAGTAATTCCATTACTGAAACATCCACTCATTACATTTTCAAACAAAAAATATTTATTTTCTAGATTTTTTGTTTCTCACTTGCACCAATTTTGGTATAAGCTTTTCAAAATTTTTTACGTATTGGATGACAGAATAAAACACATTGTTTCACTAATTAAAAAAAGAGAAAAGCAATTAAGAATTGTTTTTCCTGTACTTCAAAATACAAGAGCCTTCAGCACCACAATTTCCTGTGATCCTCAAAACTCTGGTCCTTTCCCTTAACTTGCTGTCCTCGACCTATATTTAAAAAGTCTGATGAAAAAACACAAAATAATTTTAAAGAAGCACAAAGAAAATTTTTTTTAAATATAAAAAAACCCTCACTATTCTTTCACAAGCGAATTTCAAATTAATGAAAATGGCCAGAGGAGAAGATCTGTTAAAAGCAATTGGAAAAAAATTGTAATTTAGCACTATTTAAAACCCCTGGAAATACCTGTAAGAGCCCTCACCAACCATCAAACTGCCAAGGCTCAGCAGACTGAGAGGGGAGGAGGTTCTTGCTATTCACCTTAACACTGAAGACTGCTGCTAGGTCAAAAGGCGTGTAAAAATCCCATCTCTGGTGAACCAGTACTTTTACAACATCTTAGTTTTTGCTGCTACTGTGAGCAGTGACTCTTTAGGCGGTCCTAAATGATTACACATGTAACCCTTGAGATATAAACAGCTGAACAAGTCTGGGACTAAGATCTGGACCTAGCTGCGGTAAGGCTCCATCAGGAGTCTAGAAATCAAGAGGGTCCACTCTTAACCTTGTGACTCAGTGGGAGGGTCTCCCTTACCTTTCTGCATCTTTGGTCTCTGTGTAAATCATTCTAAATCAGTTCTAACTAACTCCTTCGCATGAATTTCATGAATTCCTGTTAAAACTATCCTTGCTAATACCTTTGATGGTGATTCTTTGAGTGACCCTCAGCCATCACGACAGTGTCACAGAAGAGAAAGTCTTCCTGGTATGGTGACCGTGTCAGTAATCAGAAGGAAAACAACCCTTGAGACTGTCATTGTTTCACATCATGTTGAATGCACCAGTAATTCTGTCCTAAGCCTGAAGCTATGGAGGTACCTACTCACGAGTGCAATAATTACACTTCAGTGTACATCTGATATAAAATTCAGTATATATTAATACACATCTGATATAATACATATTTGTTGTTTACTGCATTTCTTCCTCTGTAGAAATCATAGCACAATCACAGGACACCGAGACTTACGAAAGTCTCATAAAGGGAATGCAAAGGCATTTGAATTCACTTTTAATTACAATTATTTCATATAACAATGCAGCTTTCTAATGAGAGTTACACTTTTCAAAGGAGGCAGAAGAGCTGGTCAGAAAAAATATAAACTAAACAAAACCTCCAAAAGAAAAGATTTTGACTTCATTATTTCAGTTAATTAAGATGAATGATGAACAGCAAGTAATTTCTGTTACTTTCAATTGAATCCAAGACAATTTGAAAAGGAGTAATTTTATTTTCTGGGTTTGATTTGGTTTTCACTTTAACTCATAGTGTACCAAGATGGTAACAAATACTTCCACTATTAATAACCTGATTCTGCCTTCATAGAAAAGAAGGGCTTGTATGATATCTTCAAAGGATCAAGATTCCAGTATGTCTTCACCATTGTGGTCATTTTAGAATCAAAGGGATGAAGATATACAGGAACAGAACACTTCACTCAGTGCCATTGCATGAGCCAGCTGGAACTTCAACTTCAGAGAGCTTCTGCAGACAGCACTATGGGTCACTTGGAATTAAATGAGTATTTCACCAGGTTCCCTTACAGCACATGGCTGCAGGGGGGACAGAGCTGGGACAGAAAGGTAACAGGTAGCATGACCGCTGCAATATTCAGGGTGGAAATACCCTCAGTGTTGAAGACTATTTCAAAAGGCGGAAGATTCTGTCAGAATAAATGTTTTTGCGAATCTGATCATCCTAAGATTTACAGAACTACTGAAGAACTGACCACATGCTCACCTGCTCCTATTTTTACTGCTCTAAATGGAAGGTCAGAATCAAACTGAGATCCAAAAAAGACGTGAAGAATATTTTCTTCTCCTCCTTTGCTATATTTTTCTGAAGTCTCTAGGAAGCAGAATAGCATAAATAGTGATTTTTCTCTTATTTAAACCCTCCGTGTTGTAAATGGCCTTTTACAAAGCTCTTAATCAGCCCCCCCATGACACACAATGAACACATCTTCAGCAGGTAAGTGCAGGTGGAGTAACTGAATCTAGCTGAAGGTACTGCATTTTGTTCCACGTGTAAAACTAGAAATTCAATGGGAATTGAAAAAGAAATAAAAGACGGAGAAAAAGACCACGGCACTAAAGCTAGCCAGAATCTGAAGAATAAAACAACATGAGGTGATCTTTAATCTCAATTATCAATGCTAACAGTCTCTATTAACCAGACCTGACTCCAGTTTGAATGTATCTAAGAAGCAGAAGCTGGCCTGACTGCCCTGCAGCACATACAGACCCAGACACAGTGCAGCAGAAGTGTCTGGGCAGTGTGGGAGGTGGCAGCAGGAGCTGGCAGTTGGCTTTCCATAAGAAAACAGCTCAGATTCCCCACAAAATGAAATTAATTTCTACTTTATTTGAAATTCAACCTGATGTAAATAAACACGAAGCAGAAGATAAAATTCATACCACAGATGTGTGCAGCACATTTGATTTCATATATTCCATTGCAGAAAGCAGCGCTAATGACACCAGAGACAGGGCAGGAGCATTACGCAGACTGTGCTGGGGACGGCACTAGGAAGTTAGAGCTAGACCTCATCCTGCTCCTGCATTAACGTTCTGCAAAGTGACGATCCTTCTTGTGAGGGTGCTGAGGCGCTGGCACAGGGTGCCCAGAGAAGCTGTGGCTGCCCCATCCCTGGCAGTGCTCAAGGCCAGGTTGGACACAGGAGCTTGGAGCAAGCTGCTCCAGTGGAAGGGGTCCCTGCCCGTGGCAGGGGTTGGAGCTGGATGAGCTTTAAGCTCCCTTCCAACCCAAACCAGTCTGGGACTCTATGAAGCAACTTACAAGAGCTGAGACTAAAACAACTCTACTCTCAAGAAGAGAGATAAGACAAAAAAACCCCCACAAAACCCCAACAAAACAGCAGAGGGAAAAAAGTGGATGAGAAGCCAAAAGCAGGATTCTAAGACAGAGAGACCAAGACACCTCCACCTTTTCCTTCATGTCTACCCAACTTTTAGAAAGAAAGATACGTTTCATTTAAAGCAATTGAAAACCTCCTCCCCCCTACAATGCTCCACATAAATTACTCATAAAATTAAAGAACCATGCAGGAATGGCATAAATTTACCCCAGGGTGTATTTTACTGAGCCATTATGGAAGAATACATACAAATGAGGAGGATATTAATGACTCCACAGAAAACATTTTTCAGTACTGCTTCACCCTTTCATCAAATGATAAGAAAAATTCACTCTGAAGGCACTACACCGGAGATGCTTAGGTTTCTGCCACCCTCAGCTCTTTTATATATTCATAAACATATGAAATACATTAAATATATATATAAATATAGAAATAACCCTGCACCCTGCAAAACGGACACTGCGCAAAAGCAAAGCAGCCAATTCATTATTCTGGGGACCTTTCTGTGCGCACAAAATTTGGCAGGGTGAGAACGAAGACTCAGGCAGACTTTTTTTAAAATTTAAAATAATATATGCAATGTTGTAAAAGGATTAATGGGTGGGTGGATGGTTGGATGCATGGATGGATGGATGGTCGGATGGATGGCAGGAGTGCCATGTCCTCTGTTCCTCACTTTGACAGCCAATGCAGGATGGACTGCAGCAGGGAAAGCTGCTGATGGACTAGCTATAGGTCTGTTAAAAATTATTGACTTTTGTTACATCAGCACTTGATGAACAGGGAAATCCCTGTCGTGAAGGACATTTTTCAAGCAGCTTGTGGAGATCTTTACCTGGGCATGAGCAAGGAAAGAAAAAAAGTCATGGACCTAATTAATAACCCGGGTTGCAATGGCCCTGGAAAGATCATTAAGCTGAGAGAGCTGGGCTGGCTCAGCCTGGGGAAGAGAAGGCTCCTGAAGGGGAGACCTGAGAGCAGCTCCAGTGCCTAAAGGGGCTGCAGGAAACCTGGAGAGGGGCTTGGGACAAGGGCCTGTAGGGACAGGCCAAGGGGAATGGCTTGAACCTGCCTGAGGGGAGACTGAGCTGAGCTCTTAGGCAGAAGCTCTTCCCTGTGAGGGTGCTGAGGCGCTGGCACAGGGTGCCCAGAGAAGCATTCCTGGCAGTTTTCAAGGCCAGGTTGGACAGAATTTGGAGCAACCTGGGCTAGTGCAAGGTGAGACCATTTAGCACCATTTATAGCATCAATATTATTGATATTAATATCAATATTATTGATATATATAGCATCAATTGTAGTGACAGGACAAGGGGCTGTAGTGACAGGACAAGGGGTAATGGGTTAAAACTTAAACAGGGGAAGTTTAGATTGGATATAAGGAAGAAATTCTTTCCTGTTAGGGTGGTGAGGCACTGGAATGGGTTGTCCAGGGAGGTTGTGAGTGCTCCATCCCTGGCAGTGTTCAAGGCCAGGTTGGATGAAGCCTTGGGTGGGATGGTTTAGTGTGAGGTGTCCCTGCCCATGGCAGGGGGGTTGGAACTGGATGATCTTGAAGTCCTTTCCAACCCTAACTATTCTATGATTCTATGATTCTATGATTATCATTGTGACTGAAACTGGTACACAAAATAGCTGAGTAGGGTGCAAATGTGGCATTAGAGCTCTTTGAAACAGTCAGCATCCAACATTGGCTGGGTGCAGCCCTGCTTGAGGACCCGTACCAGCCCTGAGAAGTGAACAATCTGGCACCATCTCTGAACTGGTGTCTAAAAAGGATGGGTCTGATAGAAGTCTTTAGAAAATTCAATTACTCCAGCACATGTTTATTCTGTAAACTTCACTTGCACAGATCAGCATATACGGAGCACATTATTGTTTGAAAAAAATGTCATCTATGTGGGCTTTAAAGACATCCCTTTCTTTCCTTGCTTTTTCATGTGAAATTTCATTGCATTAATTTTAATGGCCTTTTAATTTTCTATGTGGGTTTGACATTTGTATAAGAGATGTATGTCAAAAGAGATTGCTGTAGCAACTTTCTCTATGTCTTTTTAACACTTGCTGTGCAACAACTTCAAAGAATACTGTCTCCACTGAAAAACCTGTAGGAAAAAAAAACCCTTCACCATGAAACCAAAAACTTTAATAGCTCCTGGTGCGATTCCTCTAATGCAGTATTGATGGTACTTCTTGCTGCTAGTTGTTTTAGCAAGAAAACTCAGGTGCAGCCAGTGAGTGATAACGGAAAAAGAAAAGAAAAGGAAAAGAATAAAGTGACTGACTTCTGAGGTTAGATGTAGCATTCTCTAATGGGAATTGAAAGTGTCTACAAAAGCATCTAGGCAGGCATGGATCTCAGCAGCCAAAGTCACACAAGTCTGTGCAAGTAACATCACCTTCTAGCCACTGCAAAATGCCCCGCTCACTGCATAAATTCACCCCAAATCATAGAATCATAGAATAGTTAGGTCTGGAAAGGACCTTAGGATCATCCAGTTCCAACCCCCCTGCCATGGGCAGGGACAGCTCACACTAAACCATGGTACCCAAGGCTCTGTCCAACCTCGTCTTGAACACCGCCAGGAATGAAGCCTTCACAACTTCCTTGGGCAACTCATTCCAGTGCCTCACCACCCCCACAGTAAAGAATTTCCTCCTTATATCTAACCTAGACTTCTCCTGTTTAAGTCTGAACCCCCTATTTCTGTTTCAGAATTCCCATTTCCAGGATATTGGGATAGGAAGCACAGTTCCTCCCTGCTGCTCCCTGCCTCGGGTGGTCAGAGATTTGCTCCTCAGTGTAGTGCAGGAGGGGGTAGCCATATGGGGACACAGCTGGGCTTCTCTTACGTAGGTATAATACCAGTTCCTTACCTCAGAAAGATACAGTAATTAATGATTCCTTATAAAGCCCTTAAAGATGGTTGGGTAGAAGTTGAGATGTCAGCACACCCTGAACTGATTTCACTGGAACAGCGATGATAAGAGGAGACTTTATGAGGCTGAAGCGAGACCGTTATGTTTCTTCAGGGCACACAAACATGCCTTCCTATTCATCTTATCTATCTTCCACCAACTAATACACACATCAGGGAGACATAGATATATTAGGAAACTGGTTTTAATTCGTGAGGGCTGTGAAAAGAGACGAACTGGTCCCACAGCAGGAAACCGCTTTCAAAGCTGGGGTGGACAATTTCAATCCTCCTTGTGAGTATAGATGCTTTTTTTATTCTTTACTACCAAGCTGCTTTAACAGCATCTTGAGGAGCCAAAATAATAACTCACAAAGTCTCCACATGTGGTATGAAAAGATTAGACATAGCTTAAGCAGTCAGGGATTTAAATCTGGACTGATAATACTGTAGTGAAATTATATACCATAAAAGCAGAGAAAAAGGGGTCGTAGTTTACTAAAAAAAAAAAAAAGGTAGGAGGGGTTGTTAATCTGGGGACAAAAACCTTCATATAAATCCAGCCCATACATTCCAGATGATTATTTCAAAAAAGCTGGAACTTGTTCTGTTGATCTTTTAAACTGATTACGGAGCAAATGTATGCACTTTTAGAAACAGGCACTGACAGACATGAATTTCAGATGTCCTTTTTCATCAGCTTTTTCTTCTTTAACAATGCCAGATTGCATAATACTTCTGATACTTTCAAATAATGTGAAAATTCAATTTATGTGCAGCCATGTAATTTATTGTACAATAGTTACAGCATGTTCTAAAAGACAGCCACATAGAGGCTGACTGCCTCTCAGGACCAGCAAGAGTTGTTTCAAAATGATAACATAATTTGGTCAACAGTAAAAAAGCACAGAGAAAAATGGAATGCAATATTTTCTACATGCTCAAACCTGACACTTCAGAAAAATCTTGAAGTTATTAAATAGGAAAGATATTCCAAATGTCTATGCCACACATAAAACAGAGCTGGTAACTGTGATGCGACAGCTTCAGATGGTATCAGCAGGGGGTAGCGGTGCCTGATTTTCATTGCGGCTTTGCCAGGGGGAAGGTATTTTCCTAACTGAAATGTTATTTTGCTTGTGTAAATATATATACACAATATATATATAGACTGCAAACACATACAGAAATGTGTATATGCAGATTTGTGAGTGTGTGTCTAAGCACTGATAAATTGCTAACAGATAAATGATGCTAATGGTTACTTAATACCTTATTTTCAATAGGCTCAGATTCATAAACTGACTTTGAGAGGATCACAGAGTCATAGAATAGTTTGGGTTGAGTTAAAAACTCATCTGGTTCCACAGGCCACCAGCAGGGACACCATCCACTAGAGCAGGTTGTTCCAAGCCCGGTCCAACCTGGCCTTGAACACTGCCAGGGATGGGGCAGCCACAGCTTCCTTTTCAAGAATTATTTCCCCAAAAAGGGCTGGGGTACAACTTTGCTTCTGTTTGCACATGGCAGTAACTACAAATAAAGGCAGGCATTGAAGGTGTATCTAAAACACAAGACCATTGAGAGAAATAGAAATCGCTGTATCTCGGGTGATTTTTCACTAGCATTGCCACTCTTGGGGGTTTGGGAAGTGATAACAGGGAGTAAAATTCATGTTTTGTGATAAACAAAGCTAAAGACACAAAAACCACAGAATAATGTAAGTTGAAAGGTCCCTTTTCCGCTTATTCACAACACACCTTGCCTGGCCAGGCGTTATCGCAGATGTTCTCACTAGCTGTAATAGACACCTTTCCTGGGGCTCAGATTAGCTGTAAAGGGAACAGAACAGTTCAAAAGCCACCTAAAGCTACCCCACAAGGCTTGCCTTATCACCGGGTTTGCTTCCAAGTGCTTCTCCCTCTCCACCCCCGTGGAGAGCTATTCCCACCTCCTCTACCTAGCTCCCAATGATTCACTTGCAGCAATGAATCAAGAAAACACATTTCAGTGTTTACAGCACAGCTGTTATCTTCACACAACGAGGGGTTTTCAGACAAATATTGCCTTTCAGTAAATTTCTGAACATAGCAGGGTGTGACGATGTAAAACAGCTTCTGTGCTTTTGTGCAGAGTTAGTTTTCCCACCTTACTACAGAGGGTGGGTGTATTCTGGCAGGGACTTCTGTGCTGAGCACAAAAGCAGCTCAGCATCACACCATTTCCCCTACAGTTCACCAAAGTAGTCTAATGACCATCTGTACCACACACAGCACCCATCCTGATGCTGAGAACTAGATACCAATCCCATTTTCACTGTCTAGTCTTCAGAATAATTAATTTTGCCATGGAAGGGTTCCAAAAGTGTTTCAGTACTCTCTGTACAACAGCCCTTCTTGGACCTTCCAAGGGAGAAAAACTGCAATAGAACAAGCACAACCAGAAGGAATTTCTTTCTGGAGAGTAGACATATGCAAATATGTACAATAAAATCAGACATAGAGAAAAAGTGTTTACTGAAAGATTCCACCTGCTCCGAAGAAATATAAAACACACTTACTGTTAACATTAACTAATAGAAAAATATTTGCTTTTAAACACTGATAAGCCAAAATGTTTTCTCCAGTAGAAAGTTTCTGTATCTTTCAGAAAATTTATCTACCATGTTTCTTTGTAAAAAACCAACTCCTTATGTATGTTTTGGGTTATCTTCCATCCAATTTATCGTATTTCCTTGTAGAAAACCAAAGTGTTATGTACCATAGCACTGCTCGCATAATAGAAGATGGGGTATGTGATCATCAAAGTCATGACTCAAACAAGCAATACGCTTCTGTTAAGTTCTTGTAGTAGCTGTAATAGTTGTCTTGCT
The DNA here is from genome assembly GCF_037157495.1 of Lathamus discolor. Taxonomy (NCBI): domain Eukaryota; kingdom Metazoa; phylum Chordata; class Aves; order Psittaciformes; family Psittacidae; genus Lathamus; species Lathamus discolor. The sequence continues at coordinate 111,416,267 of NC_088909.1, read as the reverse complement.
CTGCAAGAACTATTATGAACTGAAGAAAGGTTTTATTTACCATGCATAAGGGCAGGGTCATGTTTTCTAAGAGCAGCTCTATGAAAACCTTAAACCATTGCACTATAAGTGCTGCAGGGCTGCAGCTCATCCCTCCTGCTCTTGCTGCCACCCGCACCGAGACCCCACTGCTATGAGCACTCACACTCTGGCTGTGTGGCGACCTTGATGGGCTGCGAGCTCTCTCCTGGTCCCCACTCGTTGTATGCCACCACTCGGAAGGTGTAGGTTTCCTCTGGTTTCAGGTTGCCCACGGTAAGTTGAAGTGTTCCAGGCTGAGAAGTGTTGACTGCCCGTTCCCTACAAAAAAAAAAAACAACCCCAAAAACCACTTTAAACCACATTTGGATCTCAAAGCATCATTTATTTACGCAGTTGGTAGCCAGCAAGGTGCGATTGCTTATCAGACTTAATTTTGAGGCTTGTTTGTCTATGGGGTTTCGATACTTATTTTTACTTTAAAAAGCTTAATTGAAGTAATAGGGCCCACTGGGAACAATGCCAGCACTACAAAGACGACATGTATTTTAACACTTCATAAAGCATAGAGGTCCTTGGTTCTTTGCCTTTCTTATCAGAAGAACAAAGGAAAACTGATGAAGGAAATGGCTATTCAATAAAGGAACACATCTCTGATACAGGAGGTGAGATGCATATTGGACTCTAAGCGTTCAGCTGATGAAAACTAGGTTTGGATTGTGCTGTAAATTGAGCCCTTGTTGGTGCTCCTGCTATAATTGTACCTGCAAAACCACCATCACCCCCTACTGTTTCACAGGCAAAGGGACCACATGGAATTTTTAATAAGGTGGGGTCACCACTCACCATTTCAGAGGTCTAAAATGAATATCTATTAGTGGAGTTGCACTATGCTCCCCACTGGAAAAACAAGCACCCATGCAGTTCAGGAGCAGCTTTCTCCTCATATCATAGAATTACAGAATGGTTTAGTTTGGAAGGGACCTTAAAGCTCATCCAGCTCCAACCCCTGCCACGGGCAGGGACCCCTTCCACTGGAGCAGCTTGCTCCAAGCCCCTATGTCCAACCTGGCCTTGAGCACTGCCAGGGATGGGGCAGCCACAGCTTCTCTGGGCACCCTGTGCCAGCGCCTCAGCACCCTCACAGGGAAGAGCTTCTGCCTCAGAGCTCAGCTCAGTCTCCCCTCAGGCAGGTTAAAGCCATTGCCCCCTTTCTATCCCATCTTCATAGCCTCCTCTGGACTCACTCTAATAGCATCACATCCCTCTTGTGTTGGGGGCAGTGCTGAAAGATGGTCAGACACAATTTGTGTAAACTTGACCATCAGCTGCTAGGAAAACTGCATAGGGACAGTAGGTACCCCTTCTCTCGAGCAGTGACTGTGAGCCTGCCTGGTGCCCAGCACAAAATGTGTTTCAAGAAACACTCACTACAGCTCACTATTGCTTGCATCAGCTGGGTTTCTGTTTCTTCTAGCTCAACTTGTCCAGCAGTTTGCTATCACTGACCCATCATAAGTAACGTGATTGAACCTCCTTCATCAACTGCTTCCAGTGATGAGTCCTGCTTTAACTGGCTGGTGGTGGTCTCCAGAGCAAAGGTACAGCCGAGACACTGGGACATGGCAGCTCCTTAACCAGGGAGTTGTACAAGCCATCATCCCCTGATCACGGAAAGAGCCATGTAATTTTTCCTGGCAGCATAATCACCCAGAGCTAAAGGGTTATCTGCATCCTTGCACCGGCTTCTCTACTCCACCGCAAGAAAAGCTTGTCCTAGTTCATGCTGCTCAGGAGAAAAACAACTGCAGAGACCCACACAGAGTCATTAACATGGGATTATCTGGGAAAAACACAATCTCTAAACAGTAAAGCAGGGCTTAAATTGGATGAAATCACAGTCATTTCATGGACAATCTGCAAACAGAAGTAGGTAGAATTGCTTTTGTAACTGATTTATTATGGGTGGCATGCTTCCCTCCTCTCTGTTACCGGAAGACCTCTGCAAAGATAACATGAAAAAGAAAAAGATTAACTTTGCTGCAGAAAAAAAAAGTCATTTAAGACCGAATCAACTAATTGACAAACTTGTGTAGCGCTGCTGTGGTTCTCGGGGCTGCAATAGGCATAGCAGCAATTCAGAGAATTAGATTATTGCTCCTTTGGGGAATGTTTCCTCAAAACTGAATTCCTCAAACCAGAGAATGGTCCTGTCCTCCACGAGCCAGGCTCTACCATTGCTCCAACTCTCCAAGGAGGGACTGAGCAAAGCATGGGTGAACCTTTGCTGGTGATGAGCAGTCAGATCATCCCTGGGCAGAAACAACAGGAGTCTCATGCCTCTATTCCAGCACAAAGGTTTTCTGTTGCACTTGATAACTCAGAGCTGTGGATGGCTGCTGCTCCCTGATGAGAATACAGGCAGACAGAGCCTTTGCTCTTTCGAGCTGTGCAAGCTGAGCTGTGCTTGACCAACTTGGCTAATTTTATTCTCTTGCCTCTTATCTCTGCTTTCTACTTTCAAGCTGTAGAAGCAGGAGTCCAGCTGCATTTAAAATGGCTCCAATATATTTGTAACCCACGGAACGACTCTGAAAGCAGCGGTACTGCAGGGTGGTCAAGTGCAGGGGCACTGATGTTTTCCTGAACTCTTTAAGATGCAGGAAACCACAGCAGTAAGAGAGAAACCCAGATATGCTCGGTGTCTTCATACCTGCAGGACAATGGGATTGTGAGCAACTGTATCTCATCGTATACATCTTTTTTGTTAACAGCAAGAAAGCAAAAAGACCACCTTTCGATCCCAAAACAGCAGTAAAGCAGCAAGAGAGGAAAAAAAGATGATGTGATAAAAGAAAACTCCGGTCAGGTCTCTGTTTTGATACTTCTCTGTGACAGCGGTACTGGTGGTTATACATATATATGCAAGTCCAGAAAGTTGGAATGGTTTGCAGCATTCTTTCAGTAAACCTTTTCCCATTATCTAGTAAGAAAAAACCCCAAACAACCTCATACACATACCCAGTGCCCTCAGCACTCACACTGCTGTTGAGTGACTTCCCGAGCAGAATCAAACCTTCATTTAAGACTAACGGGGCTGAACCAGCATGACTCTCTCACCTCGTGTAGCTTGGGATGTAGGTGTGAAGTGTGATGATGAGGAATGAAATTCTGGCATAGCCCATTTTGTATCTGATGATGAGTTTCAAGAGCAGGGGGAAAATATCCAGCCCCTGTCACAGAGGCACAAAGAGACCCAGGGCTGCTGCTCCTCTTCTCAGGCCTGTATTTGCTGCGTCACATCCTTGGATTTCCTTGGATGCAGAAACATCCAGGGAAATGTTTTGACTGGACTCTAATGCACTGATTTTCCAAAGTTTCAGCAGCTTCAGTGTTCATCTTCCATGGGATTTCAATGGCGTTGCTAAAGTCCATGTCCCAGGACACTTCTATGTGCAAACCAGGAGCTGTAAAAACACTCAGGTCCATCAGAGCTCTCAAGCTGGTGAAGCCAAGAAGCTCATCATCTGTAGAGATGGACCAGTGCATTCCTAGATAAATGCAAGTCCAAGTAAAACGCTGCTGCTCCCAACAGCAGCTCACACAGGATGGCAGTGGCTGGAGGTGTCTGCAGCACACTCCATCTCATAGTATTCACACATCACTTCCAAGGCTGATTACCTTGAGTACAACCCTGTGCTCTGGCAATTTGACAGTTTCCAGTTCGGGAGCAGAACTGAACAGCAGAAGCTTTGGGCTGCCATGATGAAAAATCAGAGCAAGAGGTTCAGCATTCTTGGCCAGTCAGTGTGTTCCCTTCATGCCCCTCAGTAAAACACTGAACAAATTAAACCTTTACATGTTTTACTTCCTATAGTTTGGGTTTTCAAGCTATCCGATCTAAAGCATCATCCAAATGCAACACTACCTATAGGGCAATGAAGGATATTGTAAAAAATATAAGAAAAATATAAGAAAAATATAAGAAAAGGCTGTATAAAAAGAAAGGTCCAGATTCTCCTAAGACAAGACTGAATAATAGTCAAGCACCCACCCCAGGACTGAGACCAAGAGGAATAAAGCAGAAGAAAGGGCTGAGGTTTCCCTCTGGGCAGGCTGAGATGCAAGAAGAGCCAGCAGCCCAGTCAGCCCCATCTCATAACCTGGCAGCAGCCAAACAACAGACACTGAAAGAAATAAGTGAACCAGGACAGAAGTGCCTTGCTATTCTCCTGGCACAGCACAGAATTACCTGGTTATTCTCCAGGCACCTTACTCCTGCTCACAGGTTTTTGGCACCCAGGTGATCACAGACACCCAAACGGGTCCATCACCTTCAAACTGTCAAACCTCCTCTAACTCCTCTTTCTGTGATATCCCATGGCAATGTATTTATGTCGTAAGAAATAATGATTCCTTTTGCTTAAACGGGCTGCCTGCCTGTGTCAAAGCTGCCAGTGATGTCTTCTGTGACACCATGGGCCCTCCAGCTAGCAAAGAGAAAAAACTCTTTCTGAGTATAACACCTACTTTATGAAGACAAGTGTAAGGTAATCTAAAGCACATCATATGGATGTAGCTGCCTTTATCCCAGCAGCTTGTTCCGCTGACATACACTTGGGCTGAAGGTAGGTGAGATAAGCACCCAGAAGTCCATCTTCTGCTCCTGCTTGCCAGCAAGGGATAAATTCAATACAGATGCTACAGAAATGCAGGAATAATGTAAAAAAGCACCAAATATCCTTGAACTGGGCACCTTTGCATTTGCGGTTTTCTTTTTAAAACCCATCTAGGCCATAAATTGCAGTCTAAAAATAAAAGACCTTGACTGAAGTCATCCACTTTCTTGTAAAATGGAGGCTTCGACATGTAATTTCCAGTGAGTGAAGATCATGTTACATTACAGTATCAGCATGTAAAAAAAGTTAATTACAGTTCCCATACATCTCTTAGGTGTGTAACAAATGCTTTTATAATGTTTCAAACACCTAATTAGTTACTTCAAGTAAGACAAGTCATGTTCATGCTCCTTGCTGTGAAATTAATGCTATTAAAATGGATGAACTTTTACTACCCTGAGTTCTTTTTTTATGTCCCATTATCACTCTTCCCCAAAATAACATAAAGTCCTTGATTATATTAAGTAAACCTCAAAACTAATGTAAATATATCATCTGGGAATGATATTTTAGCACTTCAGCTGAATTTGGAAGATAGGCCTTAATCAAATATAAGGTTTGGTATTCAATTAAGCAGTCCCCTGGTTCATTTCTTCAGTCTGCAACATGTAGGAATCTGAACTGGGAGATCTATTAGCTTGTTGTGACTATTGATGCATTTATTATTTCATTGCTGAAAACAAGTTCTAGAGAATGTTTATCTGAAAATAAAACTGGTCCCCAATCTTGCAAGAGAGTCCTTGATCAAAGCAGTTTACATTGAGCTGCAATGCTGATTTCCAGGGTAATTTTATTATCTTTTTTCTTTTTTTCTTTTTTTTCCCCTTTTATGTTCTGAGCATTTAATTTCATTTATTGGAATAAATGGTTGCCAACAGTCAGTTAAAAAAAGCTAGCTGCAAACCATAACCAACTATTTAAGCCAACTTGACATTTCAAAGGTTGCAATCAAAAACTGAACAGTATTTTGTGGCTTTCTGTCTCATCTAAAATGCTAAACAGAAAAATATCACCACATAAATATTTATCATTCTTTAGAAACAAATACGGTGATTTTTTATTGCAAATTAAATTTTAAATTTTATGTATGTTGATGTAAATTCTTACTGGGAAAGCAGAATTCGTTTAAAAATATGCACAGGGTAATTAAATGTGTCTTGATATTACCTTTGAGGAGTTATTTTTTGGTTTCAAGATGGATCAAGAGCAAATCAGGAAAAATAAACAATGTGGTGACTAGTACACTGCCAGATAAATATCAAGTGCCTGAGTGAATCAATGCTTGCTCAATGAGAAGCCGACCAGCAGAGAAGGATGAGAAGAGGGGAACAAACATCGAGGCCAAGAGCAAATCTCAACATCGAAAGCAGATCAAAATTTGAACCTCCCTGTGGGTTTAAATATTGAACCTGGCCCATTTTGCAAATGCTTAGTACAAAAGAAAACAAACAAACAAAAAAAGCTATTCCAAATCAGTTTGCAACTAAAGTTAGGAAACACCCGGATACAAATGCTATCGGTTTAGAAGGGGCTGAAGGATGGGGATGGATCAAGCGCTTTCCACATGAAGACCAGATTTAGATAAAAAAAAGTAATATAGTCATTTAAAATTAAAGTTTCAACAGCACGTGGATGTCAGAGATGCTGGAGGTGAAGCACCATCTCCACTTTCCCAACACCAAAGGAGAGCACTATACACAAGATCTCACCATCTGGGCAGCATCCCAGCAGAAAATGGGAAATAAATCAAAAAGGCAGAGATTTACCCATTACATGAGTAAATTGTGTATTTATAATCTTTTGGATGACCTTATTACTTGCATAAAAAACAGTGGAGTTTTTTTCTAGTGAGCTTATGACATCAAACAAAACCTAAACTCCTTTCTCTTCTGGAACACTTCTCCAGCAAGGCACGGTGGATTCTATGGTTTTCATGTATGTGTGTACATGTCTATACCTTGGAGAGTGATACGTACTGAAATGCATGCATTATATTCTGCTATTTTACATACCTCTATATTTTAACAGAAAATAAGCACAATCAGATGTATACTAAGAGTTACATATCTATTGGCAGATCCTATCCATGAGATCTTCCATTTCTGAAGGATCTCAGTTTTTCATCAACAGTCTGGTATTATCAGCAGATGTTATAGAATATCTCCGTTCTAAATCTGAACTTTCATCTCAGCCAGAAACTTCTTTGAGTGCAGGTGTATTGGTTGGCTGTTTATCTATTTCTTCACAGATTTAAGGTTTGTTTGTTCCTTCTCTGAAAAACTTGCCTTTTACCTTTAAGTGTTGTTTCCAATCATCCTTATCAGCAACCAAAACCGTTTGATCCCACGCAGGATGCCTAGCTGAGCATGAAGATTAAAGAGCCTCCCATCAGCAGGGCTCTTGTGATTACGCTGACAGTAAGTGCAATCACTTCCAAAGCGGGCTACTTCGAAAGGGCTGTGCTGAAAAGCCCTTATGAGAGGAGTTCAAAATACAGGAGGCTATTTCTCCGGATGCTCCCCTAAATGGCTGTGTGCCCCATGTGTCGTGCTGGCCTCAGTGATGCTGCCAGCTGCCACACGAATCCTCACTGCTCTCAAACTCAGGAAGATCGTCTTGCTGCAGCCTTACACTTATTTCTCTGACAATTCCTTTGCATCCCTGAGGTTAATGTCAAATCCAATATTAATTTTTGCAAGCAGGAAAAATCTGCTTTTTTTTTGTAAAAACAATGTGTAAAACAATGAACAGCTCCAAAAATCCATGGAAGCTTTTTCCCTTAAGGAAAACTACACTAATTTTATCTCAAAGTTTTCTGAGAGTTTGCAAGACTACAGGTACATATTCAAAAGTTATAAACTGCAAGCAGTATGCCGAGCCTCTTGCTGGAGGGAGTATAGTGGACTTTTTATTTCATTTATTTATTTCTTTTGTTATCATAACACAGAGCTCACCTCCTTCAGGAGACTTTGTGAAGGTGTGCATATAGTCGGGACTAAGACATATTTCTGATACACGAAGCATGCCTTAGTCCCATCACCACTCTATGTCTGGTACACACCATGAGCAGCATGATGGAAATTCAGGAAGAAGAATTCTTTTGAAGTCTAAGGGAATCCAGGATGATCTCTTTTTCTACCTTGTTTGACCTCAGAAACACCACTACTTAAAGGCCTCATAGAAGAGCGTTAGTATTTTCTCCTCCACTGATAAACTGAGTTAGAATATGACTCAATCTAGTTGCATGTGGCAGCTCTGATGTTTTTTAAGACAGTTAAAATAAATCAGATGTCCCTACAACAGCACCCTCCAGCATTGCTGCATCTTGGGAACTTCATGCCCAGTGACAAATCTCAAAGCACATTCTCAAGGTGAGGTGATGAAATCCCCATGGACAGCACAGGACCCTGTTCCATCATTTCTGGTTGTGATGGCTGCAGACAAACATTAGGACATATATGTGCAAAAATATCTGATTCAGCTGTGTGAACCCCAATTTGGTACCCAAACTGGGAGAGACAAGGGAGCCACTAAGCTTCCTCACTTCCCACTGAGCTCATTAATTGTTCTCTTTGCATCAGTTACTTTGCTAGGGCCAGTACCTATCGTCCCTGAGTGCTTTACAACCTCCAATATACCTCCTTCCCAAAGCCCCACTGAACTGTAATTCTTGTGTTATATAAACTAGTCTCAACTGGAGACTCGATTTGATGCATGATGGAGATCAGAGCTCTGAACCTGTGCCCCATCTGTCTCACTTTGCTCCCACCTCCCCCTTTCTGGTCACAGTCTGACTCAGAAGGATTTGTGGAAGCTGAGATGCCCGCGTCTGACCTGTGAACCAAACCCAACAAGGCTGGCTCCTAACCCATGCTTTCACTCCCTGCCTACATGCTGCTTATCTCACAAGTGACACCCTGCTGCAGAAGATGCCTCCAGCACCAGCCTCAGGAATGCCAACTTGAATTTAAGAGCTCTCTTTTACAGAGGCAGAGTGTTTCACACTCTCATCCCAAGTGCTTTGAGTGTTGTGCTCTTTCAGGCTGATCAGCCAGACCAGATGGATACCCATCTCTATTTAGGAGTGTCAGCCTCTTGCAGCAGGTACCACTGCTGTACCTGTCAATGTCTACAACTTCTATATATAAAAATTTTATATGAAGAATAATATATAGAATTAGGTTGCAAAGGACTTTTAAGGTTATCAGGTGCAACCATTAACCCAGCACTGCCAAGCCCATCACTAAACTATGTCCCTAAGCACCACATCTACATGTCTATTAAATACCTCCAGTGACTCCACCACTTCATAGGCAGCCTGTTCCAGTGCTTCACAACCCTTTTGGTGAATAAATGACTATAGGTGAATAAATGACTATATGGCTATAAACAAAAGCTGGACCTTGTTGGAGATTAAGATGAGAAGCCTCTGAATGTCCAGACAGGGGCAGGAAATTTTGCTTGCAACACAAAGCCCTTTCAGATGAGCTCGTATTATGGCAGAGGGAAGCTCACTTTGATAGCTGGGGGGTCCTGCTTCTTTAGCTCTTATGAATCCAATACACATCCGCTCCTATTTTAATATAAATATAGATTCCTATTCAAGTCCCTTCAGAAGCGAACTGCCATCAGCACACACAAGTACTAGTCACCAGCTGGTAGCTGAAGTGTATCATAAGTGCACTGAAATACAGGACAGGCTACTTCAAGTGAGTTCTTCATAATGATGTACAGGAAGAGAAAAACACATGATTTTTCTCAGGCATAAAGCCATTTACGAATTTAGGAAAATGAAACAAAACCCAAGTAAATATGCAATGCCTTTCCAAGTGTGAAATGAGCATATACAATGAGGAATCATGCAAACACCGAACAATCTATAGTGCCATTGTCACAAAAGAGATGTCTTCTGTGAAGCTCTAATTCATGTGGCCAGAACAGCCCCGTGTGTTCCACTGTATTTGCAATCATGTAAAATCTTCACAGCCCACTTCCCGGCTTCTTTGAAGGTCTTACACCATTTGCACTGCTCTAAAAGCAATCTCCTCTCCAACTGATTAGGGCTCAACAAATTTCCCTCCACTGTCAGTGCAAAGAACACTTGACCCTGTGTCTTCAGAGGAAGATGAAAGGTAAAATAGAAAACTTTATTTTATGGTAGACAGTCGAGTAACAACGGGAGGAGGTAAGATCCACAGACATCACTCTCAAAGCAAATGGTTCTTCAGACCAAGACAATGCGCACATTTATATAACCCTTGATAGGATATCTGAAAAAACACACAACAACCAAAGACTCATCTAGCTACAAATGCACCATAGGGACAATGGTTGAGAACCATTTGCAAGATACTTGCAGAGACCTCAGACCCTCTTAGGACTATACCCCCCATCCGGAGGAGACCCATGGTCTGTTGGGGCTTACCTGTTGACGCCATCCCTGGAAAAGAAGACTGTGTACGTCTGGACACTGCCTCTGGCTTCGGCGGGTGGGCGCCAGCTGAGACGGACAAATCGGCTGGAGACCAAAACAGGGACCACATCTCGGGGAGCAGAGGGGAGGACACTGGAACTTGGGACAGCTGGAGGGGAAGGAGACGAGTCAGTCAGAGAGGCTGGTGGCACAGGGGTGTCAGGGCAGGCAGGAGGTGCCGTGGTGGACACAGCTGAGGTGTTACGAAACAAAGGGCCAAGGAGGCACGGAAGAAGCGTGAATAAAATGACAAGGGGTGAAAGAGAGAGAAAAAAAACTAACAGTAAAATCACACCTTAAGACACGCCACCCCGAGCCACCCTCTAAAGTGAACAGCAACACGAAAAACTTAACTAGGCTACTTCCTTCTGATAAGTGAAGTTATTTCTTGTACAGTTGATCAGTATGATACTATTTGTTCACTCCTATTTCACTGGTTTTGTTCCTTGTGCCCCAAGCAGATGCCATAAACAAACAAGAATTGGCTACTCAAAGCCTGAAGCATACAAACCAACTGGTTTGGGCAGAGCAGGAACTAAGTAGGGTGCTTCTGCACATGACTTATTAGATAATTGTATCAAAGCGAGATAAAATGACAGTGAAACTTGATATTAATGTTGTTCCTCATGGAAAGGCATTCAGTTTATGTGCAAAATGCAGAAATGCCTGAACTGCAGATTTAAGAAGTAAAATTCATGTTAGAACACTACATATTTATATAGTTTAACATTTCGGTTGTTGCTCACCAAATCCATGTGAAAGCTGGCCTGCCAACATAAATAAATAAAATATTTATTTTTCAACAATACTTGAAGTGATCAGCTGCTTCCTGCATTCCTGAATCTTATGGAGCATTCATGTCACCGAGAGCAAAATTATGTGTAAGGTCCCAATTCACAGGCTATACCAGCCCTGAAAAGCAGGTTTTCACAATTGGCATAAAACCAAAAAGCAATTAATTTTTTCCATTATTGCAAATCTTTTTTGGTCAGCTCCTTATGCATATAATACGAAATATATTAGTAGCATTAATTTAGTGTGAGATCATTAACAGCCTTGTATTATCTAAACAGCTTATGAAGAATAGCTTTAGGTAAAAAGCATGAAGCTCATTGAATAATAGCTTAGTGTTTTCTTATATTATCCCTAAATTATTATTAAAAGCCATTAATTTTGCTGTTATTAATAAGAAATATTATTGCCTCTTACTTATTGTGATCAATTCCTAACCAGAGAGAATTGAGGAATTTCCCAGCGGCATTTCCAGAGTAATGATGTGTTGAAAGAAAGTATTAAGCCATAGTCTCAGCATTCTTGGCTGCAAAGTTGTGATCCATTATTTGCACTGAGGTTTTGTTTAGCGTCCTTAGTCATGGGCCACTGATCTAAATAATGGGCAAACACAAGGCCACAGTATAATTCTGTGCACATTTATATTACAACAATGCGACTATATTGCTTCATAGCAAGTAGATTTTGGCTTCTGGTCTGTCCTGTACATTGATTCATGCATTATAAATGTAAGTGCATTGTTGTCTTCTAGTGAAGACTGAGGTAGGTAAACATTTCTAGAGAAGTATCAAAGGCAAGATTGGAAAAAACACATAGACAGAGTTCTGGTACTTAAAGTCAAACACAGCAACTGGGAAAAATCTTTCTTATTAGTCACTTTATAATAACTATAAATAAATTTATTTTAATTATACAGATTCCTCCATGATTCCTTCACCAAACATCCATCTTCCTGGTGGAACACAGCAGCCTGGCACTTCTTTTCCCTTAAAACCTATTTAGAATTGGAAACCTGTGTTATGATCAGCCCTGAGTCCACACGTGTACATTTAGGTAACTATGTGTACATGACTACATATATACAGGTATCTAAGCTCCCCCTGTAGAAAATAAGTACATATACCTAACACAGATAGATGACGGAGCATAAAGAGCTAACCAAACTACCAAAGAGTTGTATCTACCTTCAAACACACCGTAAAAGTATCGAAAATCTGGAGATAAATCCATAGCTTTCATGACCTCATGCTCACAGAAGCATGATTCATTTTCAATTTATGAAAATAACAGCAAAAAACTGAGGTGAAAAGCAGCAAGATTGGGGCTGAAACTCCAGTCCACTAAGCATGTATTTTGCTTTGGCTTTCAGTAAACACTGTAGAGCTATCACTGACAAAAGCAATTTCACTTTTATTGTTGCTAGCAGTGAATAGCAAGCATGTGCATTGCAATAGTACAATATAGAGAGACATAACCTGAAATTATCTCAGCAAGTAATGCCTGAAATCCTTCAATCTTTCATATGACTACACAAGATCAATCCACCACTGGTTAAACCATCTTCATCAGCTTGACAAGCTCTGATTTCAGCCTGATGCAGTTTACATTAACTCCTTGCAAAGTGCGTCTTGTCTGCTCTTGCAGCTGTACAAATAATCATCTACCTCTGTTGAAAGCAAGCATACAACCGGACTAATTCCTTTCCTATGTGTGCAAATCAGTATACAATCAACAGAGAAGGTCTGAATATAGACCTGATGGAAACTGATTCTCATGTTTCCATTTAAGAAGCCAAACGAAGCAGCTCACATTCAGAGCCAAAACCCCCACTATTTATAGTCTAGAATCAACTGTGACTTTTGTGACCTTAGCAGTATTTTGAGAATAGCTCCCATTCTTGAACTCCTAAAGAACTCCTCTAACCTGTAGGGTTTTTAATACTTTCCACAGGTTTTGGGGGAATTTAGAATCATAAAATCATGGAATCATAGAATAGTTAGGGTTGGAAAGGAACTTAAGATCATCCAGTTCCAGCCCCCCTGCCATGGGCAGGGACACCTCACACTAAACCATGTCACCCAAGGCTCTGTCCAACCTGGCCTTGAACACCGCTAGAGATAGAGCATTCACAACAACCTTGGGCAACCCATTCCAGTGCCTCACCACCCTTACAGTAAGGAACTTCTTCCTTATATCCAATCTAAACTTCCCCTGTTTAAGTTTGAACCCATCACCCCTTGTCCTATCACTACAGTCCCTAATGAAGAGTCCCTCCCCAGCATCCCTATAGGCCCCCTTCAGGTACTGGAAGGCTGCTATGAGGTCTCCACGCAGCCTTCTCTTCTCCAGCCTGAACAGCCCCAACTTAAACTTTCTGGTTTTGCTTTTATTTTTTTTTTAACATATATGTTTATCTCAGCAGCAGGTGGGGAGGAGATCCTATTAGCAGCACCTGCCTACTCTTCACATGTTGTTCTTAGAGACCAGCAAAAGCTTATGTTATATACAAGAAAAAATGATGAAAGAATGAAAATACCTTGAGTTATATCCCACAAGGGATTTGGTATCAAGAACATATAACATTATTATTGCTAAGCAGAGGTGGCAAAATATGGTATGGGCTTATTCATGAGCCTTTCCTGGGGAAAGACATGGTTAAAATCATCTAAATCCAAGTTATAAAATATCTCATGTTCTGACTTGGGTGATCAGAGGGACTTTATATTTATATAGATATAGATTAGATATAGACACAGATGATATAGAGATATATACACAGACAGACCTCAGCAAAGGTTTTGTACCTCTGTACAAAAAACATTAATTTGCAGTTTTGCTGGTTTTGGTTTTTGGTCTCTTTTACATATTTACTAAGTCAATAGGAAAGGGACAAATATTTAAGGAAAGAAGTTGTAAGTTTAAATTAAAAGTAAGTTGAGAAGTCACAGTACATACAGGAAATATTTCGCTTGTATGTCAGTAATACTGATCTAAAAGGTATCCTGCTAATCTGCATTGAGATCCAGTCTTTAAACTGATAAAGCTGAGTTTGGCTTCTCTTCTTTGAAAGCAGTTAAACTTTGGTGGGTTTAGCTACTCGTGTTTAACTCACATAGAACACTGATGCCTGTTATAGCAAGTTGCCTAAATTTAAAATTATTCAAATTTTTCAGGGGGATAAATTAATACAGAAAGAGATTGGGCTATTTATAGCAGCTGTCTGAATCTCAGAGAAAGTGGTTAATGTCCATGACATTATTTTTTTTTTTTTTATTTTTTTTAAATTATAACCTTACCTAAGGAAAGACTGGTGAAGCAATTGCCCGTTTTACACTTAGAGTCTGTTAAAATAAGACCATCTACTATAGGCTATCTATACTTTCAAAATGCGGCCAATTAGAGCTCACTGATACGATCTGAAACTCGATACTTTTTCAGCAAAAATGAGAAAACCATCACACCTGCAATCTTCAACCTTCTGCTACAAATCACACTTTCCCTGAATAGCCTACATACCCTGATGCCAAAATGACATTTCAAGACATCAGATGAAAATTTTCAGCCAAGACACTACCTCGAAGTATTTTTTATGACTTCCAACAACTATTTCAATCCCTTGATTTGATTTTTTTACTATGGAGGTGATTTTTATTCTATTTCAGTTTTAAAATACTTTTGAAAAATTCACTGAATGCATTTAAACATTCAGAAAAAAAAAAGCCCCAACCAAAAAACCCCGATGTTTTATTCAAGTTAAAATATAAATCTTTTGGATTAATTCAAGTCTTTTTCCCTGCTCTCCCTCACAATATTTTTTTTTTCTTTAGCACTTTAAATCAGTTATATGTATAGCAGGAATTTCAAGTACGACATAGGAACATGAATCTGTTCTCAACTCCAAGTCCTCAGTGCTAAAAGAAAAATCAATTTACATGGAATTTTAATTCCAGAAATAGCATCAAATAAGTGCTTATTGTCTGGTGTTGCTCAGTATAGGAACAACCTGGCAAATCCACTCTCTTTTTACACTCCTGCATTCAGAGAATTTAGTCTTTTTGAATTTCATTTTTTTACTCAGAACCTTTTTGACCCATCTTACACCTTCCATACAACAAACTGTGAAAGTTATAAGTGAGAAAAAGAGCTCGCTGCAGTGATACCTATAACTCAAGAGATGCTGCATATGTAACACCTACCACCTGAAAATGTGAAGTACTCTTGCAGCGAAATATCCTTATATGGGATCTGTAATAGATAACTGATTTTAGTGGTTTCGTAATTTTTTAAGAATGTAGACACTTCTCCAAGAATCATTTTCCCATTTCATTGTACAGAATGCCATTTTATTTTAATTTTACTTTAATGGCTATGGCATTAAATGGCAGAACTTGGAAGCTGAGGGGCTGACAGTGATTTCTGGGGAAAAGCCTCAGATATGGGTCCAGATGCCATTCCCACATGGCAATGATGGATTGAAAAAAACCCAAACCCCACCACCACCAACAAAAACTTTTTCATTAAATTTTAAAGAAGGAGTTAAAAAAATCTTAATTCATGGTCTTTAAACAAATAAATCACCATTGATGTACATTAAGAAAAGAAACAGAAGAACTCTAAACCAAACAGAAAATTGAGATGTAGAAGATGAGTTGCCTAATTTTACGTTGCACTGGTTACCATAAAAATATGAATTTTCAATTATATTAAATTTGTAACACATAAAATATGGTTTCTAATTTAACAGACTGCTCCAAGGATCTGCAGATGAGAATAGCTGTATTTTTACAGTGTTACTTTAACATAACAAGATTCATTTACCATCCAGAGGGACCTTGACACGCTTGTGAGGTGGGCTGATGCCAACCTTATGAAGTTCAATCATGACAAGTGCAAGGTCCTACACCTGGGTCGGAGCAATCCCAGGCACAGCTACAGACTGGGCAGAGAAGAGATTCAGAGCAGGTGTTGGTCAATGAGAAACTTAATATGAGCCGGCTTCAGTGTGCGCTCGCAGCCCAGAAAGCAACCGTATCCTGGGCTGCATCAAAAGGAGCGTGACCAGCAGGGCGAAGGAGGTGATCCTGCCCCTCTGCTCTGCTCTTGTGAGACCTCACCTGGAGCATTGTGTGCAGTTCTGGTGTCCTCAGCATAAAAAGGACATGGAACTGCTGGAACAAGTCCAGAGGAGGCCACGAGGATGATCAGGGGCTGAAGCACCTCCCGTATGAAGACAGGCTGAGGAAGTTGGGGCTGTTCAGCCTGGAGAAGAGAAGGCTGCGTGGAGACCTCATAGCAGCCTTCCAGTACCTGAAGGGGGCCTATAGGGATGCTGGGGAGGGACTCTTCATTAGGGACTGTAGTGACAGGACAAGGGGTGATGGGAAGTTTAGATTGGATATAAGGAAGAAATTCTTTACTGTGAGAGTGCTGAGGCACTGGAATTGGTTGCCCAGGGAGGTTGTGAGTGCTCCATCCCTGGCAGTGTTCAAGGCCAGGTTGGACAGAGCCTTGTGTGGGATGGTTTAGTGTGAGGTGTCCCTGCCCATGGCAGAGGGGTTGGAACTGGATGATCTTAAGGTCCTTTCCAACCCAAACTATTCTGTGATTCTATGTTTTTTCATGAACTCAGAATATAAAAACAATCCATGACTTACACGTTACAGATACACCTACGAACAGTTCGAGACAGTAACCAGGAGCTGTTTTCCTCCTGATCAAGGAAGGCCGCAAAGGACAGAGTGTTTATGCCACTAAAGAAGCTGGTTTCAGTACAAGGCAAAACCACTGATGTATGGATGCTGGCCTCTGAAACCCCTGTGTTTGGAAGTATCACTGGTGTTAAGACATGCAGCGAATGCAAGATAAAATTCTGCATTTAGCAGAGGCAGTTGAAAATTTTGTCTGAAATTTCGTGATGAAATGCCACTTTTAAAACCCAATGCTAACCTGCAGCAGGAAGACAGTCCCTGGGAAAGCCCTGGGACATAGATTCAGGAGCTCTCATCTTCCCATGTTAAGTAATTAAATAGGTGAAAATTGGTGAAACAGAGCAACAAGGCCCAAACGAATTGCAGTGTTTTGGTCTGATTGATAAACAACTGAATTTTGGTCTTGTTTCTAGCAGCTAGGAGAAAAGCAGACATTCTATCAGATGACCTTTACCGAGATATGAAATAGGTGTCATTTACTGTCCAAAATAAGTATCAGATTGGACAAGTTACTGGTAACTCATTACTTATGGTCAAACAAAATGCCTTTTTCCGCACAAGCAACTCCTATTACCTTTCCTGGGGACCATCTATACAATTTGGCCTTTCCAGTTTTTATCCAGCCAATTAATCATACAACACAGTTTCAAATCATAGCATTCAAAAGCATTTCTTCAGGCGCTCTGAGCTGAAATCCACTCCCCAAATGCCAGCAGAGGTCACATTGGAACAGCTCATATGGGAGTGCACACATCCACATTTGATGTGTTCACACACGTCTGGTTTTACCAGTGACACAGAGCACATGCCAGGACGTCAGGGTACATCAGCATATGTTTAGAGATTTTCAGCCCATATGCAGTGATACTAATTCACCAAATAAAAGATCTGTCCTCCCTGCCATACATACTTCCTCCCTTCTGGCTTCTTGCTCAGCAATTCGTTATTACTTGGTGCCATAATGATGTTCTTAGAAACAAGTCATGCGGTACTAATTTTTATTATGCCTCTTTTATGACACCATGAACCTTGCTATAAATCACTGAAGTTCATGTGTGTCAACAGCGCCTGATGTTACTGTACAAGGAACACACTCCCAACTCAACGCCTCTCAGGATTAAGCTATTTGCGCTTTGGAAACAGCGTGTATGTAACTGAAATATAAAATCTCAGGGGGACTGGGGAGATTTTGATAGTTCCACCCTATGCAGTAACAACCACATCAGAAGCTAAATACACACTAATGCTTCTCCCTTCTCGCCAGCCTCATTTTCTCAAATGCAAGCAAGAGAGAATGTATGGCAGGATAACAGCTTAATTGCTGAGTTGTGATAGAGGGAGGAAGGACGCTAGTTATCTGCTTAATGGCACGACCTGAATGTAGTAAACAGGGACGCATCCAAGACAAACAAGCCTGTGCTTCCCCTCCAACATGCTCCTTTCAAAAGTGTGGTGGTGCTCGCACCCATAGAGAAGCCCGCGTGATCTGCCACCAGGATGGACCATGAGACTCTGCAGCGGCAGCCACACTTAGTGAAGGAAAAGACACCCAGAGGGCCATGACACAAACCACAAATCCGACAGACATTTCCCTGTTCCCATGAAACTCAGGACATCTGAACTGTCCCTCCGGCCTACGCCTGCAATACAGCCATGCTACTCTGGGGTTTTATTCTCTGCTGGTCGCCGCAATTTCTCACCACCTCTCTGGACAAGGGGAAAAACAAGAGAAATATGTATTGAATGTTGACTTTTAAAAAAATCATTACTATGAGGGTGCTGAGGCGCTGGCACAGGGTGCCCAGAGAAGCTGTGGCTGCCCCATCCCTGGAAGTGCTCAAGGCCAGGTTGGACACAGGGGCTTGGAGCAAGCTGCTCTAGCGGAAGGTTTCCCTGCCTGTGGCAGGGGCTTGGAACTAAATAAGCTTTAAGTTTCTGTCCAACCTCAACCAGTCTGTGACTCTCTGGTTCTATGAAGACCACCACATCACACATTCACATCTCCCATAGAAGAGTCAGCAGCTTTTATTTTTTATTCATCTTCCACAGAGGAGAGTGCCTGAAGGAGTGGCAAAACATACGGAATAAAAGAAAGGGATAAATGGATTGGGAACTGGATGCTCTCTTCAGGATCTCAAAGTTAAGATGCGCTGAGGTGAGAAGCGAGAAAAGAAGGTAGGAGGAAAGTCCAGAAAATGATCAGACATTGTGTAGTCACAGAGACAAAAGGGTAAGCTCTGGCCAAAGAAAGCTACATAACTATCAAACGAATAGCACAGTTTAAAATATAATCTGTCTGGATCCCCTAAGAGTCAAAAGATGTGTTGCCTGTGTTTACTTTGACATTCAGTAGTGCAATATACAACTACAAGACCCCATAATTCCAATTAATACAGGCATTTGTCCAATGGTTATTCCAAAAGTTATTTTTAAGGAAGATATCGATATAACTGAGACACTTATCTGCTCTTAAATGTGCAAAACAAGACCTTGTACAGCTGTGGCCCCTTTGGGAAGTTGAGAATAATTACTGAAACTTCAGCGGGATGTGGGCAGGAAAGGCAAGGCAAAGAAGGTTCAGGGGCTGAAAGGAGAGCATCCATGGGATGATTGTGTTTGCACTGTTGCAGTGAAGATGCTTGATCAGAATTAGAAGAAAGTGCTTTTTTTTTTTTTTCTCAGATCATCAGCTATTGTCACCCAAGAGCTACTTTATGCAAAAGAACCAGGCTGGGTCAAGGCAATGGTGGTGAAGTCCTGCTGACCAGTCTCAAAGGGTGCTGGGTGGAAAGAATTGCCTGGAGCCACTGCTGCAGCAAAGTTCCAGCTGTGACTGCAGCTCTGCCAGCAAAGGAGACATTTTAGTGGTTTTCCTTATTTTTTGAGAACTGGTGTTCCCCACTGTAGGAGCTGTCATCCTCTATGAGCGCATGCTACCTCCACACATATATCACTGCCATGCCAGCACAGCCACTGCACTCCTAGCACAGTCACAGCCACTACTCTTTACTTCATTTTAAAAAGCCACCTATAGATGATACAAAAGTACTTTCTTCAACTGCAGTATATCTGAGATATTTCTGGTTTTGTACCCGATCTTGTTCTGGTAGCAGCTTGGCCAAGCAGTTCTCCAACTGCAGACTCAGACAGGCTGGTACATGTACTGTCTTCTCTCTCTCTGGGAATGTGAAAGGCAGGCATGCCTGTATGCACATCTGTCTACGTATTGCATCCCATTTCTTTCTTTTTACAGCTGAGAAAATTGCTCTCCACATTTGCAAGGAAAAAAAAATAAAAATCAATGGCAAATATGACCTTAGTGGCTGTTTATGTTAATACAGTGAAGAGATCTTATTAATTAATTGACACTGCACTGTAATAAAGCAAAAAGCAACAACAAAAAAAAAAAAACCAATGGGCAAACCCACCAGTGATCAGCTCTTGTGTTCAGAGAAGCGCTATCACTACCCCCCTTGGAGCTGTGAAGGCAGGACTGGTGTCACCACGCAGGTGACATCTGTCATCATCAATTAGTCACCAAGAAAAATGGGGGTGCGAGGGGCAATGGGCTGTTGATTGCGAGAAATTCAATCACCCGCAAATGCTCCCTGAGGAAATGCTGGTCAGTTAATCAAGTCAGCCATCCCCAACCCACCGAACAATAGCTGCTGCCTACGGAAAAAGCAGAAATTAAGATTTTTAAAGCAGCCAAGGGACTTGGAAGGCATTTCATGGTCAAATACCAACAGTAGTAAACAGCAACCGTAAATGTTGTCATCACCAATGGTGTTCAAAATGCAGCAGTGAGCACATTCATTGTTTTGCAAGTGAAACTCCAGAGTGCAGCAAATGTTTCTAGGAATGATCAGGTGAGTGGCTGGAAGGTCAACCCACTGTTCTCAGTCAGTGTCTTGTCTTCTTCCTCCCTGTGTCCATCAGCTCTTCTGCAACAGTGTACTGTGTGTGGCTTATAGAATCATAGACTGATTTGAGTTGGAAAGGACCTTCAAGCTTATCCAGTTCCAACCTTCCAATAGAGCATCCAAGGCCCATCCAACTTGGCCTTGTTTTCAATGTTTTTTTAGCGGAAGTTTAACTTGATTTAAAACTGAGCCCTGAAGAGTATCAAACCGTTCAGGCATGTAACAAACTTAATAGTATTTGCTAAGGGGAAAAAATAATAGTGGGAAAATTCTGAAATCATGACGAACTGAAATGTTCTCATTCTAAGATATAACCATTTCTTTTAAGAACATTATGGCGTGTCTCAACTTGTTTTCAGTGAAACTTTCTGATTCATGATTTTGAAATATCTTCTTATTTTTATAGTGGGAATTTATTTGAATCAAAACTGCAACCTCTTGTGTCTGTTCCCTAGAGCACTCCAAAACAGTGTAAGCTTGGAGCACCTACTCAGGGGACCACAACTGCTGTCACAGTTGAAATTTGGGCACTCTGATATTGGGTGGGCTTCTCAGGGAGGCAGACTATCTACTTAAAATGTTTGCTCACACTTACAGATGCGACCTATTTGCTGGTAAGTCCAATCTTTCAATTTCTCTTTTACCTCAAGTTATATTCACAGTAGTATGTGGCATTACAATTCCAACCTTTAGCACCAATGAGACCTTCAAAGGTCTTCAGTCAACTGCTTTTTGAATACAGAAGAACTAAAATCTCTGAATGATACTGAACAGAGGCTCACTGCTGCTAGCCAGCTCCAGCAAGGTTTTGCTCATGGGCATATGTAAATCTCTGTCTTGACACAACTGAGTTGTGTGAAGCTTCAGCTCACCTACACCTTGGCAGATCCTCCAGGGATGGATCCTCCTCACCAAACCTGGCCCAGGATGACAGCAGGATATAAAAATGTGCTCTTGTCTTTAGTATTTGGGCCAAACCCTTTGCTTTCAGAATGAATGGGACGAAACAGGTATCTGTCTGTGCCAATAAGGTGTTTTACAGCTGATGTATTATTATTATTACTAGTAGTGGTAATATTAATATTCAGAGCTAACCATCCACACTAAATCAAAATGTCTCAGCACCATTCTTTCCTCAACAGCATTTCCCAAAATATGACTAAATGAGGTGGGTATTTGCACAGTATTTTAGTCCTTAGGCACCCAATTATTCTCAAACACTATGCAAAAAAAAAAAAAAAAAAAAAAAAAAAAGACTTTTTCTGTAGCTCGGTCAAAACTCAAAGTTTTGGCAAAAAGTGGCATGTGTTACTGATTTGTTCAGCTGATCTATCAAACTCAGTGACAGGGTAGCCACACATGGCTAATCGGGATGCTTTTCACAGAATCATGGATTGCTTTGGGCTGGAAGGGCCCTTAAAGCTCACCCAGTTCCAACCCCTGCCACGGGCAGGGACCCCTTCCACTGGAGCAGCTTGCTCCAAGCCCCTGTGTCCAACCTGGCCTTGAGCACTGCCAGGGATGGGGCAGCCACAGTTTCTCTGGGCACCCTGTGCCAACGCCTCAGCACCCTCACAGGGAAATTTTTTTATCTAACAGCTAATCTCATTCACCTTTTGAAGCTTTCTACACCTTTTGTCCTCATCTGAAAGAAGGAGAATTGTCAGTCCAAGTGTGTTTGTAGTAAGACAAAGGTTCATACACTCTGGTAACAAGCACCGGAGAAAAGACAGTGAAAAAAATTAAGAATGCCACCTTCAAAGCAGTGTTTGAACATCAGGAAGGAAATACGGAAGATGATGACAAGGCTGAATCTGGCAGAGAGTACAAAACATGAAGTGTTTCCACTACATCATCTTGTATCCAGTAGGAAGCTTCAGAACCTTACAATTGCAAGGGCAGCCGTGAAGTGTCAGGATAAATCCAAGGTATGCATTTCAAGCACAGAAATTTATCACAGTTCATTAAAATACCTGTGGATAACCCAGTAAACTGACCTCTCTCCACTGGGAGCAAACCCATACCATCATGAGACAGCAGGCTGCAGGCTTGACATTTTTACTTCCAAAACTTAAATCAAACTTTCTTGCAGCGACTCTTCCTAAATACACAAGGCTTTGAAAGGTGGGATGTGATGGGAATGTCTTTGCAGATAAAAGTGGAATGATACTGGATCTCCCAGTATTTTAAAACTACTTGCCTTTGCTAGGAAACTCCAGAATAAGCCATGTGCTGCCTCCACAGGATGACCACAATGATGCTCAAACACCACGTGTGCTCAGAGCATCTCCTTTAGCCATCCCTCTCCTCCAGCATACACCTGTTAAGGCTTATTGCCTTGATTTGGTGGTTGTTTATTGATACTCTTCCCCTAAAAAAAACCTTTCTCTGTCTGCATCAGTTTCCCATTTACTTCTGTCTTGCAGAGAGGAGACGTATCTCCAGGACTTGCCTTGTCAGGAACAAGCCTGTTCCCAGACCTGGTTAACTAACACTGCTCAAGGAGCTGCTTTCCATGATGAATCTGCTCTTACCCAACCCCTACAGCACCTGCTTCTATGGCTACACACCAGAATGGACTGATAAATAAATTAATCAGGCCTTTTACAGCAATTTTCATAAGAAGCTATTCTGAGTTCCTCAATAGAACCATGGTTCCCAACGTTTCTCAGGTCCCTTGGTACACTGCAAAAACCTGTCAACTGGTTTTGCTTTACTGAACATCTGCTAAGTCTTGGCCACATGAAAACAAAGGGAGCAGCTGAGGGGAACTCATGAGCTGCTTTACTGCAAACAGTATTTATCTGTAAAGAACCAGCTTTGACCTACAGCAAAATCATCAATATTTCAACCAGATAGCCCGAAACAGAGATGAAAAAAGAAGAAAGACGGCTGTGTAGTAAAGGCATTTTGCCTGTGTTATAGGTGTCCCAATTCAGTTGCTAGCTCTGCAAGATTTTCAGCATAACATAGAGGATCTCTCTTACACTGCTCCTATTTTTTCCCATCAGCACAATAAAATAATCATGCTTATTTTTCATTGCTTTTTTATGGCACGTATTACAACACCCAGCGTTCCTCAAGCAGGCAATTAACAAAGCTCCCAGATCACTTAGCTTGAGACAGGAGTTAACAGGTAAGTAAATTCAGTGATGTGAAATGCTCAGATCTTACAGAAATAAAAGTATCAAAAGAGACTGATGAGGATCTAAGAGGTCTTTTTTCATCTGCATTGCCCAGGTGCCATGACTGCTTTTGCTCTTACCACTACCTTTTTCCTGACATGGGAATCACATCAATGCAGCCACTTTGAATTTTCCATTCAGCCCATCATTTTATTGTATGCTCAGTGTAAAACTGCATGAAATAAGTGCTACCACCTAGCTTGAAAATAAACAAGGAGAAAAGAAACACCCAAGCCCAAATTTCCCGGAAAGTGCAGAGTGAGATTTTAAACAATCCAGACAGCTCTTGTATGCTTTTGTTTTTTGTAAGGCATGTGCCACCTTCACCCAGATCCAGGAGAGAACAGCAGGGGAGCAAAGCCAGGCTTTAAACCAGCCAACAACTTGCAGATGTGTAGCCCACAGTGCACCTCCAAAAGCTCCACATTCCCCAGATGTTTCCAATGCTCGGTAGCAAAGCCCTGTGGAGGGGTTCAGGGGGACCCCCACTTCCCTTTTGCACAGCTGCCCACCACCTCAGGACATGGGGACAACTCAGCCCTCCCTGCTGCACCTCCAGGACTGACTCTGGTGGCTCTTCTCTGCCCACCTGGCAGTTTCAAAAGGATTAAAAATGTTTGACCTTTACTCTCTCCATAAGCATTTCAAACTGCACAACTGCTAATAAATAGCTAAAAAGGGCCTGTAAGAGAGGGATACCTAAAGGCTCCAAAAAGAAAGCTGGGGAGGGGCTTTGGACAAGGGCCTGTAGGGACAGGCCAGGAGGAATGGCTTGAACCTGCCCGAGGGGAGACTGAGATGAGCTCTTAGGCAGAAGCTCTTCCCTGTGAGGGTGCTGAGGCGCTGGCACAGGGTGCCCAGAGAAGCTGTGGCTGCCCCATCCCTGGCAGTGCTCAAGGCCGGGTTGGACACAGGGGCTTGGAGCAAGCTGCTCCAGTGGAAGGGGTCCCTGCCCGGGGCAGGGGTTGGAACTGGATGAGTTTTAAGGTTCTTTCCAACCCAAACCACTGTATAGTTCTATGGTTCTATGAATAAGGAGAGGAAAGAAGGTGAGAGAGAAGGCAAATAGATGGATACCTGAATGCTACACTTGTATAACCCATATTTCTTCACAGCATAAACCAGCCTACAAGCCAGCAGTGACAACCCAGGTACAGATCAGTGTACCCTTTTTTTTTCCTCTGTCTGTGTCATACAAATGACTGGCTTTATAAAGCCTGTGAATTTTCAGCAGAGTGAGCAAAACCATCCAGGAGCTGGAAAACTTCCAGGTGCCCTGTGTGTGACTGCATGCTGCACACCAAGGTATCTCAAGGATAGCACTTTTAAGAGAGACAGATTTGCAGTTACTTTGACCTTCCGCGCTCTTAAAAATAAACCATATGCCTGTGCCCAGTATACGAATAATTTGTGGAGATGTAATTTCTTAACTGTAAAAGGCTCTCACAGTCAGCAGATGACCCAGCTGTTACCCCAAATGGAAGCTGGCAGGGTCAGCATCCCACCATGCATGGTGGGCTTTCAGTAGCTCATTAATGGAATTCCTAGTACTGTTGAGACAGATCTAGTCTTGGTTCATATACAACACAGCGGAAGTCCATATAAACTCCTTAGACTTGTACTGGTGCGTTTGCTAGTTTTAGGAAGACAGGTAAGCTGTGCCTCCCCTATTCCACACCACGCTGAATGAAACAAACACGCACTTCACAACCCCAAAGCCTTGGGGTTACAAGGCACTATTTGCTATTTCTTCTTAAATAGAAATTTCCTACAACTTCCCAGACTAGGAGAAAGGCAGAGGTAAGATGGGAAGGATGTTTTCTGCTGTGCTGGGGGGAAGACGGAGTCATAGAAAATAGAAAATGTAATTTCTGTATAATATGACATGTAGCAAAACTGTGCTCTCAACAACAAATCAATAGGAAGACATGGCATTACTCCCTGGTCCTGGATAACACTGGAGAGAGGCTGCTCTGAAAGCATGCTATTCATTATGTTTAGAGCACCAGGCCCACAACATCCAGCATTTCCTTCCCCAGAAGTGCACAATAATGCTAAGTCCACACCAAGCCTGGGGCAGGCAGAGGGAGGGGGCAGAAGGATGCTGCCATAGGTCTCCCAGCTCTGTTGTTACAATATGTGATAGGGCAAGGGGAAGGGTTTTAAACTGAAAGAGGGTCGATTTAGGTTAGATATAAGGCAGAAGTTCTTCCCTGTGCAGGTGCTGAAGTGCTGGCACAGGGTGCCCAGAGAAGCTGTGGCTTCCCCGTCCCTGGCAGTGCTCAAGGCCAGGTTGGACACAGGGGCTTCGAGCAATCTGCTCTAGTGGAAGGCGTCCCTGCCCATGGCAGGGGCTTGGAGCTGGATCAGTTTAAGGTCCCTTCCAACACAAACCATTTGATGAATCTACGAATCTATGAATAGGATTGCTGAAGCAGTCCCAGCAAGGTGATAAGCTGCCCACCCTGCAGTCCAGGGCTCAAAAGACTGTTGGATACCAGCAGCAAAACACCAAAGGGCTAACCTGCTACCTGGGATCTAAGAAGTGAAATTACAGCTGCTGATAACCTGTGAAAGATTGAAACAGTGACCCTACCCAGTCCTAAAGAAACACTGACCACAAAATTAAATATTTCATCTACTATCAGTATGGCTGGACACAAAAGTGGTAAAAGTACTTAACCCTAAATCCAAAATTTAAGCCCTAGATGGAAACCCCTGCATGAAATCATCTTCATGGCAGTTATTGCCATGTTATATTTTCAAATCTGATTTTTAAGGAAAGAAAGCTTCATGATCATCCCATTTGTCTGCCTTTTAAACCTTCTATGGAATCTGTTGCATTTTGGCCAATTCTAACAAAATTCCTCAAGAGACTGGGGAACTCAAATAAAGGAAGTCATCAAAAGTTTAATGAACATCAGGCTTGGTACCAAAAATATGCTCCCTTATCAGCTACTTCTTGGTAGGAGGTACTGAGGGGCATCAAAAGTGGTGGGGCTGATCACATTTATACTTATTGGGACCCCAGGATGTGTTTCTGAGGTGGGAGAAGGGGTCAAAAAAGTACCTCAGTGAGGATGACTGTGGTGCCAAGGCATAGGCTTGTAGGATGTAAGTCTATAGGTTACGTCCTACCACACAGGGAACAAAATTAGTAATTAAGAAGATTCTCAACCTGAGAGAATTAGTGCCTCCAATCTATAATAAACCTATTAGAAAGCTCAATTGATGATCGCTTGCTACGGGGGAAAAAAAAGAGTCAGCAGAGATTTTAGTGCCCTGTCCTTTCTAAAAATTATATCCCCACCTACACCATTTTGAAAAATGGTAATCAGATGCGTTGAATACTAATTCTGAGGCCATTATCATGGTGCAAAACATTGAAAAAAATATAGTAATGTCTTACATATTTCTCAAGGTAATTTTTTTTCATAGAATATTGAATTTACTGATAAAAGCAAGAAACCAGCAGAATTAATTTATGTATTAATGAAATTCACTGAGCCCCATTAGCAAAGCAGTTACTTTGAGACAACAGAAATTATATTTATAGCAGTGTGTATTGATACTAATAGTTTCATTAATGTTATCTACCTTGCCATAGACTTAAAAAGAATTATACATAATAGTGGTAGTTACAGTAGCATCTTAAAAATTGCTGGCTTTCTGCCATTCTAATTCTCTCTTCAATCACCTATAATTTTCAACCTTTTTCTCACCTATTAGGTTGCAATTTTTCAGTGGAGAACCGCCCACCAGTATTTTGCAAGAAGGACAGTGGAGGGCTAATGGGAGAAACACTTTATTCAGGGCAGGGGGGAAAAAGTTTAAAACTATCTTACTCTACACAGAAGCTACTGAGTCAAACTTTGATTTGGAAATATTACTACTGAATGACTACATGGGTTTCTGAAAAAAAAGAATATTTTGGTTAAGATTACGTATTTTTGAAGAAAATCTCATTCCATTTGTCCAGCTGCCCATGGATGAGGTAAGGTGGGCAGTGGTGGTCCCACACTGGACAGCACAGATGGGCTCCATTGTGGAGAAACAATGGGTGGTGGTCAACCACAGCAGCATCTACTGTGGAAATCTGACCTGATTTTACGATTCTCTCCGTGCACCCTGTTAAGGGATGTTAGAACAGAATTTCGTCTGCCCAAGTATGTCCATCCTGGTGTACTGCAAGTAATAAAATAAGCACATAAGAGGATCAGAGCAAAAGAGAGATAAGGTTTGAGAACACAGACTCAGGGGATTTCTGAGGAACTGGGAGGTGAGGTTAAGACATGAAATGGAATGGAATGGAATAGAGTAGAGAGTAAGTTAGAGTAGAGGAGCAGAGTAGAAAGTAGAGTAGAGGTAGAGTAGAGCAGAGTAGAGTAGAGGTAGGTTAGAGCAGAGTAGAGTAGAGGTAGGTTAGAGTAGAGTAGAGTGGAGTAGAGTGGAGCAGAGTGGAGCAGAGTAGAGTAGAGTAGAGTAGGGTGGAGTAGAGAGTAGAGTAGAGTAGAATAAAGAGTAGAGCAGAACAGGACAGGACAGAACAAGATAGGACAGAGCAGGACAGGACAGGACAACAGAACAGCGGACAAGACCAGACCAGACTAGACCAGACCAGACTAGACCAGACTAGACTAGACCAGACTAGACTAGACTAGACTAGGTTAGACTAGACTAGACTAGATTTATTGCACCCCTAGTTCTCCCAAAAGCTGGGAAGAGACACTGACTCTGAGGCTGCTGGGATACCTGCAACACATGGCAAGGGCTGATGTGATGGATAGCTGAGCTTCTCTGACACATTGTAGTTCAAGTTTGCTCAGAGGGCTTGCTATTATAAGCAGTATGAACAGAATTCTTATCAACTTTGACAGTATTAATATATAATTCCAAGCTTTAGTGTGGTTGATTTTTTATTTTTTTTAAAAAGCTGACAACACAATCCTCTTCCCCAAGCTCTCCTCCTTGCAGAACATAATCACAGCACTTTGGTTGGAAATGTTGCTTGCTTTCTTTTTCTCCTGGATAAAGCTTTGAAATAAAACAGCATTTCTAAGCAGAAAAATTGGAGGACTAGAGAAAGAGTCCTTCCTTTTGAAATATTAAATGCAATTTTATTTTGAACTGCAATGATAAAAAAGAGAAAGCTGCTGTGGCTGAGGTTATGGTTCCTCATCACATGAGGAAACAGACTTAAAGT
This sequence comes from Lathamus discolor, assembly GCF_037157495.1. Classification (NCBI taxonomy): domain Eukaryota; kingdom Metazoa; phylum Chordata; class Aves; order Psittaciformes; family Psittacidae; genus Lathamus; species Lathamus discolor. Next base: position 111,387,286 of record NC_088909.1, on the reverse strand, counting down.
GAGTTTATAATTGTCAGGGAGCTTTAAATAATTGAACAGTAAGGCACAGCATGGGAGGGTGTGTTTTTATTGTGTAATAACATCTCAGGATTCATTATTCATTATAATTATGATTATTAGTCTTGCAAATTTTATACTGTTTCCTTTGAAAATCACAAGGCTGATTGTACAAGGAAAGAGTGTTTAGGATAACACAATTAATTTGGCTTTAGTTTGTTACTAAACTGCATTAAGTTTGTTACCAGGGGGAATTGTCCTCTAACATGCAAAGGTGAGGAAATAACCTCATTAATAAAGAAAAAAATCTAAGGCATTTGCAGATCATTTTAATATAGTCTGTTAAGGTATGATTTGGCACATCTTTGGCCTGAAGTCAAGGGCAAACTCCCTGATGTTTTTAAAGGTACAAAGTAGGCCCATATAAGTCTATAAGGAATTAAAAATTACAGTAAAATATTTTATATTGGAGGGATGAATTATGATATCCTTATTCATACTGAGCCGTGCTTACACTGCCAACGCTTTGATATCAACAGGGCTCTCCATGTTCTATGTTATTATTCAGAGCCAGACAGAAGTGGTTTTCCTGTCTTGAGAAGAAATTTGAGATAAAAGGGGGAGAGAGACACGTTCCTGCATTCGGATGAGCCCAAGACCTTTAGAAGTTTTTTCAAGGAGAAAGGGAGAGGGAGCTACTGCCCAGAGCTGCAGGAGCACCCCTCATCAGAACAAGGCTCCAGCTGATTGTCCCCATCAAAATGAGCATCTTACCATCCCATCCCCACTCATGCTCTCGAAAAAGGTCAAATCTCATAAACTCTGCCATTGTTAACCATGAGTTGCCCCAGACAGAGCACAAATGTTGAGGCTGGAGCTGGAGAAACATCAGTGGAGAACAGGAAAAACAGACTAATACATCCCTCTTATTAATAGTGTGCATTACGATTGGAAAAGTTGAAACAAAGCAATGGAAGAAAACATGATTAAGTTCGTTCAAGAACAAGAAAGTTTTTCAGTTGAGGTATTTCAAACTGCACTTAAAATGACAGAAAAAGAAATGATTTTTTTCCTACAGTACTTATGAAAGATGATTCACCAAAGATTGCAGTCAGATGTAAACAATCACCAACCCTGTCAGCGGAGTTATTTTCCAGCTATTCGCTGATGGGAAAATGGAACTAAATATTTCACTGCCAGCACTCTTCAGAAGAGGCTGCAGCGGCTCAATCCTGAAGCAGCTTGGTTTGTGCCACTGAAATCTTTAACCTCACAGAAAATAACTCACTTCCCCAGTGCAAGCTGGTGTGTAAAATAAGCTGTCTGAGATGTCCAGACATTTATGGGGGTTTAATCTTGGCTTAAAATTTTAAAGCCAGTCTAAAACTTTACTCTGCAATGAGATAAAAGATTCCCAGCAAAACACAGGTGAAACCTGCAGTTTTCTTTTTTCTCATGTCTTTCTGCAAGCTTCATGATTTAAAATTGAAATTCTCTGTCTGAATGACTGAGGGAATAATGAAATTTTCGTCATGCAAAGACCTCCTGGTTTTGAGAACAGATTTGGAGTTTTTTTTCTTCTAAAATGATCCTAAACTTTTCATGTTTTATTTACAAAGAGAGACAAATTACTCTGAGTTGAAACTGTGATGAGTATTTTTTTGGAAGGAGAAAGCAGTAAACACATTTCTGAAAGGACTCAAGAACTTGAATAACTGAAGAAAATCCTTTTACCTTGATGAAAACTCCCCGAATTCCATGACTCCATGCAATAAGGGGGATAGAACATAAATCAGGATTTTTTAAAAAATTACAATTGATATTGAATTCTAGAAAGTCAGGTGCTACTAACATAGCAAACTAAGTTAATAAAAATGCTTTGCAAGCTGGAAAAGAAATGGAAACACAGTGGATTTTTTTTTTTTTTTTATTTAGAAGAAAAAAAGGAATATGTTTTGTGCAGAAAGAGAAGCATTTAAAACAAATGAGATAAAACCCCCAAACTCATTGGTTCCTTAAAGATTGTTACAATAAAGATCATTATAGTATGGGTGATATGAATGATATATTCTCCACAAAAAAGTATGGACATGTAAGCATGAAAGAAAAGAAAGACTTGGAAAAGTATCTGTACAAACCGTGGAGTTGAAGGAATAAATGAAGAGAAATAATAAAAAAACAGAGATTATTCTTCTTCAGACTTTGTACAAAGACCCGGTAATTGATGGCTATGCCAGGACCTGAGCAGCTGAAAAAGTGCAAGATACATCTTCCAGCTATTCAAGACCCATAAATAAGCTTTTATCATGTGTCATAATGGAAAAATGTCACACCATGTCATGTGCTCAGAAATGTCAGGCTGGCAACTAGTAACCTTAAAGAACAGCTAATTTGTCTCCTCGAACTGGAAGCCTGTGAGTACAAAAGGCAAGGAGCCTGGTGATTACCAGCTCCGTCAGAAGTCACTCCTGAGAAGAAGCCATAACTTTTGTTTTCTTTCTTAGAAAACTGGAGTTGCAACTGGAGACAGCTTGACATCTCAGCATAGTGAGAAAGTCGCTAGCCCTGCAGCTTCCTTGGGACAGAGAATAGTGAGAACAGAAATATCTCGTGCGAGTAAATACCATCCTGGTGGCTATTACAAACACGGAGAAACATCCTGCTGGAGCCTGAGGAGGCTCCTACAGCTGGAAAAGTTTCCTCTGTTACTGTGGATGGGAAATGCACAGTGATGTCATGAGTGGGAGGCCAGTTCCTCCATGGGAGGTGTTGCTAGTCAGAGCCTTCCTCAGGAGTTCCAGAGCTTCGGTCTCTCCTACTAATAAGAAATAAGCTTGACAACAGACACCCAGAAGAATCATAATATGGTTTTGACTGACCACTCAATTCCAACCTGCCATGGGCAGGGACGCCTTCCACTAGAGCAGGTTACTCCAAGCCCCTGTGTCCAACCTGGCCTTGAGCACTGCCAGGGATGGGGCAGCCACAGCTTCTCTGGGCACCCTGTGCCAGCGCCTCAGCACCCTCACAGGGAAGAGCTTCTGCCTAAGAGCTCAGCTCAGTCTCCCCTTGGGCAGGTTCAAGCCATTCCCCTTGGCCTGTCCCTACAGGCCCTTGTCCCAAGCCCCTCTCCAGGTTCCCTGCAGCCCCTTTAGGCACTGGAGCTGCTCTCAGGTCTCCCCTTCAGGAACCTTCTCTTGTCCAGGCTGAACCAGCCCCACTCAGCCTGGCTCCATAGCAGAGGAGCTTGGAGATCTCCACATAGTGTTGGAGGTATTTATGAAAGCCACCTACACGTTGGAATGATGACTGCTGAGAAAAGTAAGACATATACTGCATGAGTTGCATTTTAGCAGGTGTTCACATGACATCAAGGGAGGTGGCTTGGTCAGGACTTGGTCCTGCACTTGGGAAGTGGACATGAGACATGGCTCACAGAGATGGCTTAGCAACAACAGGGAGTCTACATGTGTCCAGCAGCCCATGTCATTCACTCATCTTTTGCTAGTAGCTCACATTGGTCTTGTTGACTAAATGCAACTAACTTTGATAAGGAAGAAACAAGCAAAAATGCAGAAACAATATTTACAAATGATTCTGCATGATGATAAGGAGAAAAATGAGCCCCAAATCAACATCTATAAACAGAAACAAAACAAAAAAAAGGCAAAAAGCAAAGAAGAAATTTCCACCCATGTGACTGGAAATGGTGAGGCTGCATGTTTGTATAGCTCAATGGTGCTGGTTTCTAAGCAGGAAATTATCTGTGGCTGATCACAAGAATACTAATTCAAAGTCTAAGAACAGAAACCATTTCATGTACTTACCCTCAAAGTTAGACATCAAAAATAGATGCCAAGCACAAGGCAAATTTTAACAGTGGGGTTAAAGAGCAGCACAGCTTCATGTGGTGGCCAGAGCCAGTGTAGAGTCAACTACAGTGGGTATAAACTCTCAAAATTCAAGGTTATCATTGTATTTGAACATCTGCTTTTCTTTTTTTCCTTTTTTTCCCACCAGATACATGGAATTCCTTCGCGTGTATTTAATTTGGCTCAAAATAAATGAACTGACTTATTTTTATAAATTTGTGAATCCAACCAGAAATGTAATCAAGCAGGGAGGCCTGCAGAAATCTATAGCACCAGCCCAAGCTATTCAGAGTGATTTGATGGCCCGGGTTATTCTATACAGGAGCAATTCAGCACAGCACACAGGGGCTGATCTGCATGTAAATAATCCACCACGAGGCCTGAAACAATGACAGGCTGCTGCTCTCTTTGCAGCCCTGAAGAGCCATTAGTATCATCTCTATCAGGGTGCTGCCACACAGCTCCCATTCTTTTCACTTCCCTTCCAAAGGAGCTTTGGATTTTCACACCTCCTCAGCTGGCAATGTATGGAACTGCCCTCTACCCACTCCAAGTTGTTCTATGTAAGAGCCAGAAAGCAAAATCATTTTGGTTTGCTTATAACATGGAATTACCTTTCCATGCAAAGACTGCTAACTTATGCAGGAGCTGGTTCTCTGGGGAACACAATATGTTGCTGGCAAACATTTGCTATTCTCCTGCATGCTAACCATCTTCTACAAAGCAGAAAACAGCCATTTAAATCTCATTCCATTTCTGTTGGCATCGCTCATATGCAGCAATAAGAGAAGGGGGAAGTTTTCATTAAAAGTGGGTATAATTTTCAAACAGGGCATTGCCAAGGTTTTAAACAAATCCTACCAACTGGTGCTGTTAATGCACATTTGGCTGAAAGTCATCAAATACACATGAAAATGAATATATTATGTCTTACTATCACAAAGGGACACATGACAACACTAACTATACACTCACATCGTGTTTTCATATTGCAGTGCTGAAATATAGCCTGGTTCACAGAAAGCATAACATCACATTGCAAAGACCTAATCCCATAATCACTTAAAGGGTGTTTAACCTGCACATTGTTGTGTAGAAACCCTCAATATACTCAAAGTGATACAACCACATTACTACAGTTCTCACTTCTGCTTATTTAACTAGCTGAGAGGGTTACATTAACCTGTGCAAAGACATGTTTCCATGCAGTATTGCTGATATTAATGTTGGCTTTCCCAGCTGGGGTCTTGGGCAGATACCACAACAAAACATTTTGTAGCCAGAGGCATCTCAAATTAACATCAGGGAGGATTAAAATCATAGTTAGAGTCTGTTGTGTGCACCAACTACAAATACTGCCCGTGATCCTTGGCATGGTGCACCTTTTTCAAGCCAAAAACTATTAGGCAGTGAAACCAAGCCGAACTCCAATGGCAAAGAAGGATCGCATCCCACCCCAGGTTACAAAAGTGGTCATCAGCAGGGAGCTTCCCAACACAGTGTTGAGCCATGTTCCTTTAACAGTTTGTTAGGAAGAAGCTAAAGAGATAAGGCTTCTCATTATTATATTCTGTTGCATTAATATACCTTCTTATTTAACTGCCTACTGTCACATAATTCTCCATAGGGAATATAGAAACCAGTGCAGGTAAAAGGGAGTGTCTGCCTTTGTTGTTACTTCTGGCAAATTAACAGGTAAAAAGTGGAGAAGCGGAAGGTGTCACTGCCCATGGCCAGGAGATTAGAACTAGATGATCTCTAAGGTCCCTTCCAACCCAAACCGTTCCATGATTCTATGAAGTGAAGCACCATGAGCTGAACAACTGGCTGGACACATGGTCTTAACCCTCGTGTGCTTCCATAGAGCTTTCACAGCCATCTTAGACAACATATGGAAGTGGCAAGAACCATGTATCAAGAAAAAATAAACCCATGAAGGTAGTAGAAAACATGAGCAAAAAGACACATGAGAGATGTTTGGTAAGTGGCAAGACTGATCCCCAGTTGCAGCCTCGTTATTTAGACGAGCATAAGGGAAAGCAAGAATCACCAAGGCTAGCTTGCCCCAAGAACAGCTGTATGTGAGCGCTTTCACGGGACAGAGAAAACCAGGGAAAACTCTTCCTGAGCGTGTAAAATGTACTAATTTTATTTTGGATACAAGGCATTAATCTCAGGCAAGTCATAGCAAACTTCACTCAGTTCTCTTAAAGAAAAGACCTCATGTAAAATCATAAAATATCAGGTTGGAAGGCACCTCAAGGATCATGTGGTAGAACCTTTAAACCAACTCATCATCATACAGCCTTGAGGAATGCTCTGGTTTCCTCCCTTTTTCCTTATGAACGGAAATACTGCAGCAAGAGAAAACTCCTCAGTATAGCTACAACTCCCTGGATATGTGATGTTCCCTAAATGGAAAATGAGTGGTTTGGTATGGTTTCAAATTCATTTACTCAACTAAGTTGAAAAAATAATAAAAAAATAACAAAATAGATAAGACTTGTTTAATGCAAAACACTCCTTTAAACAGAATCCCATTCTCTGCTTTACAGATTGAGCTTTCTTTCTGAGGTCATCAGGGTAATGTAAGAAATGGCAGGCAGACAAACTGCCTCTGGCGAAACTTTGGAGTAGACCAAAGACTACATTCGAACAGTGGTCACGCTAGAATAATTCTCCCAAGTCTGGTGTGATGGCAAAAACCCAAGGTGTTGGAATAGAAATCAGCAGAAACCAGTAGGAAAATACTCTATCTACAGCAAAAAGGCATTATATTTTCCAGCCTCAAGAAATTCACACTGAACTGAAAGACAAAAGTACCCACCACTCCAGGGCTGGCAATGGAAAATATAATTTAGTTAATGTGTAAGAGAATAATATTTATACTCAACATGTATTTTTTAAGGGTCTTGCAATCCCTTTGCTTTATACCGCATGTTAAAAATTCCACCTAATAATGTATAGATAATATATAGGATCACTGGAAAAAAAACCCTAAGTGCTACTTTTCTAGAGTTCGCAAACTCTGTGCACTGTGTGATGAAGCTAACAAATCACGGTTAAAAAACATGTGTTTCAGGTATGCCCTGCATGGTATGATCAAGGAGACTTGACATGGAAGGGGATTTTCATCTGTTATGAAGCACCAGCTGAGTTTTGTGCCACAAAAAGTCTTCAGTGAAAGGAAAATATCTACCTTCAGTCTATCCAACAGAGGTTAGAAAGTGGGTGGTATCACGGGACATCTGCCTCAGCCTAGTGCTTGCTGATGTTCTAAAGCTGCCATGTCTAATGCTTTAAAAGCTATTTCCTTCACAACCTCCACTCTTAAGATAATTGCATACGTTCAAGCAGTAGGTCAGGGGGGACACTGTTGTCCTATACATGCCAAGTTGAAGAAAATTAATTCCATTCCCAAAAGAAAAGAAAAGCTGGCAAGACTGACATTAAACAATATTGATTCTGTGGCACAGGGGTCTTGAAAGCAGAGCCAAAACAAACAAGCATGCTTTTGGATCCAGCATCTATAATGTATCACCAGCCCAGATGGATCTGAAACGGCTCAGCAGAGGACATGGGTCTTTTCCCTTTCCTTGCTACAGTGAAAAGACACACAAAGCTCCTGGTAAAAAATCAAAACAAGTCGTGTGTAGAGCAGAATACAGCCGGATAGTTTTAACAAAAGGGAAAATGCTGGGAGAATACTCATGCATATCTGATGCTGAAGGAAAGCCAGGGTGCGACTAACATACTGGAAAAGTGTTTCCTCTTCGTACAGAGATTGCCTAAGCAAATTCTGTCAAGGTTACAAAGACCTTGCATTACAGCTTCTGTAAAGGAACAGCTGTCTACAAACAGACTTGCAAATGTACTTGTGCATCTCAATTTTTTCCCCCTTTAATTTAAACCTTTAGTAGGACTTATTTGTTTTTCAATAGTTCCTTTCCCTTGGCATCAACTATAGCTCCTTCCCTTCTGTCTCTTCAGAAATCTCCATAATAAAAGAGTTTTCTATAATGGCATCTTCAGTATCCTGTTTAAAAAAATAATAATCATATAGATGAGAGTACACTACACTTCATTAAATGTGACAATCACATTCCTCCAACAGTTGGTCCCAGAGAATGCATCCTGTCTAATCCAACTCTGTGTAATCTATCAACACAAACAATGAATTTTGTTGTAACAGAGGAAGAGCAAAATATGCTTTTTAGACATCCTACAAGGGCTCCTGGAAAAAGAAAATACTTTCCCCTCCACCAGCATGACCCTGCCTCTCTCAAAGCCTAGCTGAGTGAATTTTGATGTCTGAAAGAAGTTCCCATGAAAACAGTAATCTCTACAAATTTTAATTTTCTTATTCTGAAGTTTTTCATTTTTCTTCTGGGAAACTTAAATTTTTATCTGTTTCATTTTAAGTTAATTTGTTTTTTGTCAAATAAGTGAAAGTATTTTAGTTTAAATCAACTCAGTAAAACACTTCTTGGTACTCCTCCTTGTCGGACAGAAATCTGTTAAACCTGCTGTGCCACACTCACCTTCCAAACATAGCTCAGATTTCCCATAGACATCTCTCAGTGTTGCATCTCTGCAATAAAACACCAGGCTCACTATGGATTCTCTGCCCAGTGTTGTGTTTAAATGACTTGTGTTTAGCTGAAAGATATCCTGGAGGAAGACACCCAGCCTTAGTTTGGAAAGCAACAAAGAAGGCATCACAGCAGCTCCTGTTCACTAATCCTCTGCTTAGATACCCAAATTAATGCATTTAATGCGTTATCCCTCTTCTTCATAGCCCTCAGGAGGATTCCTGTTTGAATGCACTATTTACCCTCCATTCTTTTTGGGGTGATTGGTTTCCTCAGTGTTTCTCTAGGTATTGCCCTCTTTCTGATTCCTATATGTATTATTTTGCAGTTGGCTATAGTTGAAAAACACATCAGTTGAATAGGCTTAGTTTGCTTAACCATCTAAGTCACTCTGTGTCTGTGTCTCTAACCCATTTAACTCTAGCAATCATGGAATCACAGACCAGTTTGGATTGGAAGGGATCTTAGAGCTCATTCAGTTCCAACCCCTGGCCATGGGCAGAGACACGTTCCACAAAAATCCTGTGAGGAAGAGTAACTTAAAGCCTTGCACAGTATTAGGTTGCTTTACTTATATCCAGCCAAATACTGATGTTTTAGCTTCTTCTCTCGTCTTAGTATTTTCATGCCAGTGATACTTAAAATCAACTGGTGGTTAGTGTTCTGGGTTTTTTTTAGAAGAGCTCCTTTCTGTTTTCCTTTTCTTCCCAGCATGTTCTCCTCTTCCGAAGCCAATCATGTCAACATTAGCAGAAGAACCTGCTTCTTTGAACACCTACATACACTTTTTCTCATCCTCCTTTAAATGATCGGTTTTCATCTCTTCCTTAATTCTGAGAACCCAGCTATTAGTCTTCAATATATCCTTCCTGATTGCATATGTGGTATCCATTTAATCATGAACACCCTATTGCATTAAATCCACAATCATACTTTCCTTCTTTTTCCAAGCATTGTAACCCTTTGTTCAGTTTAAATTTTTGCAATATTTCCCAGACATGTTCTAATTACTTTTACCACTTTGCAGTATTTTGTATAAGAAACCATTGGAAATAATGCACTACATGATAAGGAGATTATGATAGGTTTTGCTTCTTTATTTCAGTATTAGAATCTTGAGCAAACATGGCAATGCAAGATAAGCATGGCACGTTTGTTTTTAACATTACAAAACCCAGGTCCATTCTCCCCAGTATGAAGCCTGTTCTAGAGTACTTTTAACATCCTTTGTTATTTACCACTCCGTCATTCTGTCCTCTCTCTTATGTTTAGTGTGCGACAACTTTCTGAATCACCTCCTTTTGCATATGTGACCACAAGGGTGGCACAGACCCCAGGAATAATAAAATATATGTGGTATTTCATATAACTCTACTGTGTTGCTTCAGAAACCCACTCCAAAGACACGTGAGGAGTTTCTGCCATTGGCAGAAGGACCGATGTTTGCTCTGCCAGTGACTGCTGTGGGCCATCCAGAGAGAGATAACCAGGGCCATGCACTCCTTTGACACCCTAAAACCCATCTCGAGACCCACATAAGGGCACAGAGTTACGGTGTGTGGACTGTTTATCCACATGTAACAGGAATCACTTATGAGAACTACAGAAATTCATACAACCTTAACATTAAACGTACCAGCTGGTACAACGCGTTGAACTCTTCAGTTTGTGGTGAAATTGTGTGTATATATACATATGTAATGTACATATGTGCTATATATACATCTTCCAGATTGACACAGAAGTAACTCATGGAGATTCGTGACCTCAGAACGTGCATAATCACATTCAGCAAATACAGAATATGCAATAAAGCAAATCTGTTGAAAAAAACCCAAAAACCCAGACCTGCCCAAACCTACCACCTATTACTCAGGGCTTTTCAAGATGGGAAATCCAGTGCAACAGTTGAGCTGAAAATCATGGGCTCAACATTGGATGCAGCCAGCCCAGTAAGTCAATGAGTTCACACCAACCTCTGTAGGTATCTAACACAGTATTGATAATGTACGTAGACACATCCTGCACACACATGCTAATGACTGCACACATTAACAGCTGCAGACACAACTGAGTGTACAGAACACGAGGAAAAGTGTTTGCCTTGATGTTCAAGCGCTTTTCCCACTGCAGCAAATCAATTCAAAGCAGCTTTTCTGAAAACCAGGATCTAAAGAAATTTCCAGGTTCAATTCAGACTTGGTCTGAAGTCTAAACTTTTTTTGCTGACCCAGGAAACCATTAAAAACCAGAAATGGTTAGAGGTTAAGAGTTATGCTAAGCAAAGCACTACAACAGGAGAAGAGCAGGGAAGGGAAAGCAGGTGATGGGCACATGCCAGGTTTTCCCCTGTGCTTGCTCACATCGTACCAAAGCCTGAAACACAAGTTTTAGTGCTCAAGTGCTCTAGTCGATTACACACCCACATGGAAACTTAAAGCTAAAGAATATTGTTCCACAGCAAGAGGGCATTGGCATTTCATCCCATTTATTACCCCTATTCACTATAGGGTAACGCGACTACATTACTCATGTCTGATCGCCATTAAGTCCACCTGCCAAAAGCCCATCACACGCAGGCTTGCGGCGGGCACCTTTCTTCTCAATGTGTTTTTATTCTTACACTAGAGATATTTTCTTATTAGTTATTCTCTCAGGCTGCATCGCTTCGTCCCTGTTTCCAAGGCGACAGACAGGAAGCAGGAGTTAAGCAGAATCTTTCATCTGGGAGGGGATGATGGGAATGGATGAGGGAGTTTGAGCAAGGTCAGGCATTTACCGCTGAATACAAATCTGTCACGCCTAATAGATGAAGCTCTTTAGTTTCTGAGCTACTCAGGCTGCTCCCCAGCATCCAAGGAGAAAATAAAAAGACACTCAAGCATGAATGCCAATCAGCTTGTGCTGGCAACAATGATGTATATACATGTGCCACGGCAGCTGTACCAGGCTTGGCCATGGATGAAAGGAGAAATTAAATAGGTGTCAATAATTATAGAAGGTCAGGATCTAAATCCCTGAATACTAAATATGTTTTAATAATATTGGATGGTGAAGCAGAGAAGTTATTAAGCTGGGAGGCTCAAGAGGCCTCAACTCAGAGTACAATAGGATGCTGGGGATGCGGTGGTGGAAGAGCCGTGGCACACAGAAGGATCCTGAGAAGCGATGGGGACACTAAGCACATATTTAGCAAATACAGCTCTTTCAGCTGGTCTGGCCAAACAGCCCTGACTATGTAAACAAGGGGAACAAAGTGATGGCTGGAGCCAGAAGATTTGCCGAAGCCAGGAAAGGCTTTGCTGGAGGAAAAATAGGAGGGTGAGAAAATGCATCCCACAGTGTTCACAGCTGTTTTGCTGTTTGATACTGCCACCAGAGGATTGCAGATATTAGAGCACAGAGGCGACAGGTAAGCCAGGTAATACCTTCTCTCCCTGCCCAGAACTGGGAATCCACATTCAAGATTAATCCCTTTGCATAAAAATGGAAATCACAGCAGCCCACTGAAGCCACATTTGCTGTCAGTCACCATAATTGACATTGCAGGGTGTCTGTGGTCCCAAGGCCACAGGCATGGCACGGCCACCTTCTTCCTCTGAAACCAACTGGTACTGCCCTGGAGGATGTCCTCCTGCAGCTTGTTACCACAGATGGTGCTGCCATCGCAGGAGACACCTTTGCCTGTGAACGGGACCAGGAACCTGTGCTCACAGTACTCTGCAATTTGCCATGTCCATGAATATAGACTACACTTAACCACAGAATCATAGAATCCCAGGTTGGAAGGAGCCTTGAGGATCATCTGGTCCAACCTTTCTAGGCAAAGCATGACCTAGACTTGGTGCCCCAGCAATCTGTCCAGCCCAAACTTAACAGTGTCCAGTGCTGGGGAGTCACCACTTCCCCTGGGAGATTATTCCAATGGCTGCTTTTTCTCATTATGAAAAATTTTCCTCTTGTGACCAACTAGGATCTCCCCAGGAGTAACTTGTGTCCATCACTCTGTGTCTTTTCCATGGGACATGACACTGACAGAAAAAAAAGGGCTGGTTTCCATGAAGAGCATTTTTCAGGGCACAGTATCCCACCCAGCACCACTCAGCAACTTGCAGACTTTACTGACAGCAAGAAGATTGATTTAGAATAAGCCACAAAATAAAACATTACATGGAAAACCCTTCTGGTGGAACAGAGGCAGCGGGCAGGCAACCCCCCACTAGATGTTTGTTACATGAACCACTTTTAAGCAAAATCTTTGTGCCCACAGGAGTGAAGAGGTCTCTCCCTGATCACACACAAGGGGACACGTGTTGCTCCAGGGACAGCAGAATAAATTGTGCCTGTCCACCCCTGTCCATAGCCACATGTAAACCTGGGCTTTTCCTGCTAAAACTGTCTCATCCAAGCCAATGTGATTGAGTCAGGGTTGCACAGCTCCAGTCCCAAAGCCTGCTGGGCAGAACAGCATCGTGTGCTCCTCCGCTTTTCTGGAGAAGACAACAGAATCACAGAATCCCAAGGGTTGGAAGGGACCTAAAAAGATCATCTAGTCCAACCCCCCTGCAAGAGCAGGGTAACCTACAGTACATCACACAGGAACTTGTCCAGGCGGGCCTTGAATATCTCCAGTGTAGGAGACTCCACAACCCCCCTGGGCAACCTGTTCCAGTGCTCTGTCACTCTTACAGTAAAGAAGTTCTTCCTGATGTTAACGTGGAACTTCCTATGTTCCAGTTTACACCCATTGCCCCTTGTCCTATCACTGGATATCACTGAAAAAAGCCTAGCTCCATCATCCTGACACCTACCCTTTACATATTTGTAAACATTGATGAGGTCACCCCTCAGTCTCCTCTTCTCCAAGCTAAAGAGACCCAGCTCCCTCAGCCTCTCCTCATAAGGAAGATGTTCCACTCCCTTAATCATCTTTGTGTCTCTGCGCTGGACTCCTTCAAGCAATTCCCTGTCCTTCTTGAACAGAGGGGCCCAGAACTGGACGCAATATTCCAAATGCGGCCTCACCAAGGCTGAGTAGAGGGGGAGGAGAACCTCTCTTGCCCTACTAACCACTCCCTTTCTAATGCACCCTAAGATGCCATTTGCCTTCTTGGCCACAAGAGCACATTGCTGGCTCATGGTCATCCTCCTATCCACCAGGACCCCCAGGTCCCTTTCCCGTTCACTACTTTCCAGCAGGTCAACCCCCAACCTGTACTGGTACATGGGGTTGTTCTTCCCCAGATGCAAGACTCTACACTTGCCCTTGTTAAATTTCATCAACGGGCAAGAGCAGCTCCTTGCTTTGTGAAAATATTCATCACAGCACAAACTGATTTGTTTCTCTCCATCCTGCACTAGTTACGAACAAAACCAAGATAAAGAACCAGGTGATCCTTAAGGTCCCTTTCAACCCCAACCATTCTATGATTCTACGAAGTCACTAAACCACTGGCTGAACTGAACCCTCTTTAGCATAACCATTAGACTGTATTTTCCTTGTTTATGTGTGGATTTCAACATAAAACTTCCCCTTGCATGCTGAAGACAAGTCTAATGAGATTTCAGGACCAAAAAGCACAGGATAATTACAGTACTGCAAATATAATATTACACATGCAACATTAATTTTTCTATGGCTTTATATTTCTATGAAAAAGCTCAGTTTAAAATTGTCATTCTTGAGCATGCCTTCAACATGTTAGAAAAATATCTTAATTTTGGGGTACCAGCAGGTTGATTTTTCTTTTTACCGGGGCTAAGAAATTACACAGAAAGATAAATGTCACAAAGCTAGCTCCAGAATATAGTCTCGCAGAAGTACCAACAGCAGTAAAATGCAATAACCTGGAGTCTAATATAATAAGCAACATTGTAGTTGAAATCTAAAAAAGTTGTTTTAATTCTGAACAACTTTGTATCAGGATAATCAAAGCCAGAATATTTCTCCTTGTGGACTGGGCGTGAGTCGTCATTGATTTTTAAGAAACACATATAGATAGGGTCTGGGGCCAGATGAAGCACAGACCTAGCTGAGAGAATCTTTTTTGTCCCATTACTATTTGCGGTTTCTCCTCTTGCAACTTCGGTGGATTTTACTTAGGTCCATCCATCTGTCTTCAGGCAGATAATTACCAATGGACCCCAGGCAGATGTTTGTCAAAAATCTGCTTTTAAGGACATCTAGTGCTGGATGTGGTGTCCTGAAGCATCATTAACACCACTGTTAACACATGGATGTTTCATCTGCCCCACCATCAGGAAGGCTGGGATGTTGTGGTGCTCTTTGCCCTGAATCCTGCTTTCTGCAGTGGGGTTTGGAGAGCAAGTGATGTTCTTGTATCTCCGTTACTGCTTGTAAACTTGCAAATTGGGGGGTCCTGTGTCTTCTCAGACATCTGTTTCAGTACCTAAACCAAAGTATCCCAGTACTTTTGGTCTTTCTTCTCTTTATGATTTCTCCTCTAATAATCCCCATCACTTTCCTCTCTGGTGTTTCTCTGGTCCCTTCAGTGAAGGGCTAAAAATGGAGACCAGACTTCACTCGGCCAGTGCTGACTATAGCAAACATGATTTCATTCACAGTGTCAACCATGCCACTTCTCACACTGCAATTCATCATTTTCAGACAAAGATGTTTGAAGGAGGATTCATTTTAATATACAATTTTAGATACATACTTTTATCTGGTCACGGATAACAGGAATTAATTTAGCTTTATATTGTTTCATAATCTGGCTTGAAAAATGATCAGATTTGATAGTCATACTACAGCAAAGACATTGCTTCATGTTACGCATCTGGGCCCCAGGTCTGCAGGGAGAATCAGGGGAGTTCCAGCACCACTGGTGTGTAGGGAGATCTCCCATCACAGCACTGCCAAGGGCAGACCACAGCCACTGAAGGGAGTCTATAGAATTAAACATTGTCCTAATTAAGCCATTAAATTCAGCAGGTTCCATCTGCTTTTACCTCTCTGTGACGGATAATGTTTTGGCCCACAGTGGTTATTTCCCATAAAAGAGAAAATGGAGTCCCACATCACCAGCACAGGGGACTCAAGGTCAAGCTTCCTGAGCCCTACCAATGCAAACCATAACACTAATTGTCCTATTCTTGTAATAATTACAAAAATGTCTCTCATCCTTACCTGATTCCCAGGCTCTTTACCCAATTCCCATTTCTTTCCAGGGTTTAACAGCTGTGACAGATGCTTCAAATTTCTTCTCTGTTCTTCCACTCCACTGGATTAGCAAAATTTTGCTTTATTTGACTGAAAGCCCTGCTGTAGATGTTTTAACTGACAACAACTGTGAACAGCTGTTGCTACCTAAAGGACAGATACCAACTTGGCAGGGAAAATCCTGCCAACTGTTTCTGGAGTAAAATCGTTAATATCTCTGGAAAGCTGTGAAATCCATTGTACAACTTAGCAAATAACAGGGAAAAAAACACAAGAAAGTGAAAGCAAAACCGAAGAGATTGGAACCGGGTGATCTCTAAAGTCCCTTCCAACCCAAACCATTCTATGAGTCTATGATATCTAGGATCTCTTAGTCCTGGTTTAAGAAACATAAACGTAAGGAGTAAGGATATTAAAACTGAATTCCTCAGAAACAGACAAAAGCATTGCTCTCTCTGGTCCTGCAAGGAGATGATTCCAGGCAGCCATTGTAAATCAGGAATGCAGTTACCTAAGGTCAGCATTGGTAAGACAAAATCTATAGATGTGTGGCATTAATATAATGTCCAGAATAATGGATGTTACAATAGTTTATTCTGCATTCTGCAGCCATGAGAGGCACAGGTCTGGTAGGAACCAGAGGGTCCGTCTGTGTTTCTAAGATGGGATGGACACCAGAGGGGAGCTCCAGGTCAGAGGAAGACTCAGGGTG